>NC_090648.1:16988559-17339809 GCF_040937935.1 Hyperolius riggenbachi
AGGGATAAAGTTCTTGCAAAATTTAAAGCAGGCTTAGGCTACAAAAAGATTTCCAAAGCCTTGAACATCCCACAGAGCACTGGTCAAGCGATCATTCAGAAATGGGAGTATGGCACAACTGTAAACCTACCAAGACAAGGTCGTTCACCTAAACTCACAGGCCGAGCAAGGAGAGCGCTGATCAGAAATGCAGTCAAGAGGTCCATGGTGACCTACAGCTCAGTGTGGGAAATCTGTCCATAGGACAACTATTAGTCATGCACTGCACAAAGTTGGCCTTTATGGAAGAGTAGCAAGAATAAAGCCATGGTGTAATGGTTAAGGGCTCTGCCTCAGACGCAGGGGACCAGGGTTCGAATCTCGGCTCTGCCTGTTCAGTAAGCCAGCACCTATTCAGTAGGAGACCCTAGACACTGCTACTGCCTATAGAGCGCGTCCTAGTGGCTGCAGGTCTGGCGCTTTGAGTCTGCCAGGAGAAAAGCGCAATATAAATGTTTTGTCTTGTCATTATTAAAAGAAAAGCATAAGAAGTCCCATTTGCAGTTTGCCACAAGCCATGTGGGGGACACAGCAACCATGTGGAAGAAGGTGCTCTGGTCAGATGAGACCAAAATGGAACTTTTTGGCCAAAATGCAAAACGCTATGTATAGCGGAAAACTAACACTGCACATCACTCTGAACACACCATCCCCACTGTCAAATATGGTGGTGGCAGTATCCTGCTCTGGGGTTGCTTCTCTTCAGCAGGGACAGGGAAGCTGGTCAGAGTTGATGGGAAGATGGATGGAGCCAAATACAGGGCAAACTTGGAAGAAAACCTCTTGGAGACTGCAAAAGACTTGAGACTGGGGCGGAGGTTCACCTTCCAGCAGGACAATGGCCCTAAACATAAAGCCAGGGCAACAATGGAATGATTTAAAACAAATGTGGAAAACTTCAAGGGGGCCGAATACTTTAGCAAGCCACTGTATGTATAGAGTGTGTGTGTGGTGTATGAAATATGACCTATAAGTATGTGTGTGACAGTGAGCAGCATGTTCCCATGTCTCTGTGTGTCTCTTGTAAATAAAGTTGAGTTGAAGTGTTCCCACTTTTAGGCCCTTTTCTCGGGAGGGTGAAATTCCCCGGCTGTCAGCTGCTCCTGTACACCGACTGGGTATTTGGTAGAGCTCTGCATGGGCCATTGAGAAGTGTCACCTCTATGGAGTTACATGCGAGCACGGTGGGGGCTGTCCTCAGAGGTGACACGCCACACCCCTGTGTGTCGCATGACATGCCTGCTGTCATCAATGCTGCTATTTGCCTGCATGAAGTTGCAGCCAGAAGCTGCGCGTGACCGGGAGAGTCGCACACCGCCTGGTGAGGGGTTGCTGGAACCCCGGAGCATGGAAATCCAATCAATCAAAGAGGGATCCGCACGCAGTCCAGCTGGAACAATGTGACCTTTATCGTTCTGAGACACACATATCCAACATCTGACCGTCTCAACTGGTGATTGTTTCGGGGCCTAGACCGTTCCCCTTTTGACAGGGCACAGGCAGATAAACATAGACACCACATAGTGCCAAACACAACCTATATATAGCACACACATGAATACCACGCCTCAATGTTACCAGTAAGCTCCACCCCCTATTGGCTGGGATAGTGAGAAAGCCGTTATTCATAAGGTTTATAAGATATTGGGTAAATGGCCGGGCATTCAGTTGGACATACCTGTGCATCACCTTGCAGGCCTGTCAGCAGGTGCCCACTGGGGATACATAAAGGCCGCTCTGTGCCTGGGAGAGTTCAGCAAAATTATCACAGTATGTTTTACTAAATAAGGGGGGGGGGGGTCTGCATAGAAAGGTTATTGACAATACCCGGGAGGCGGGGTGGTGACCCTGGCTTCGTTCGGGCTGTCATGTAGGATACCTTAGATGGAACAGTGTTCTCCCCAGAGCCTTTCAGCTGGGCGGAGCGCCCACCTGACCCTGCCCTCCCGCCCGGCTGCCGTTTGCCCTGGTCTGTGGCAGAATTACTGTACTTTCTCCTCTTGAATAATTACAGCGAGCAGAGCAGCGTGTCTGTGCAGCCAGCTCGCTGTTATTCACTCAGGGAGATATCTCCGCCCTCTTCCCCAGCTCCCTTCGTAGTGTAGAGGGGTGGGGAAAGCTCCTGTGAAGTTACATGCAGGACAGATAAGCTTACACCGCGGGACGCCTGGCTCAATTCATTCAACCGGCAAGTCTCCTGTCATAATGGGGGAGGGGGGCTGTCTCGAAGCCGTTGCTGTGTGGTAAATGCTTTTTATATGCAGACAGCATTAGATTAGCTTCACACACTTGTACAGTACTGTTCTCACCAATGACTAATGTTTAAACAGATGTGGAGAGGAGAGCTGTAGCATTGCAGATTTCTGCTGAGAGATTATAAAAAGGTGGCATCTCTGACCTTATTTCTAGAAAATAAAAAAGCAGTTTAGCTGTAATCTTAGCTAAACTTGGAAAATACTTGTGGTTATTGCAGTCTAAACTTCAGAGCACTTTATTCAGCAGCCTCCATGATTGTCCCTCTTAAAGTAAGTGTGTGCGTGAGTGCGGTGTGCATGTGTGAGAGAGCAGTGTGTGTGTGTGTGTGTGTGTGTGTGTGTGTGTGTGTGTGTGTGTGTGTGTGTGTGTGTGGTGTGTGTGTGTGTGTGTGTGTGTGTGTGTGTGTGTGTGTGTGTGTGTGGTGTGCATGTGTGAGAGAGCATGGTGTGTGTGTGTGTGCGGTGTGCATGTGTGAGAGAGCATGGTGTGTGTGTGTGTGCGGTGTGCATGTGTGAGAGAGCATGGTGTGTGTGTGAGTGCGGTGTGCATGTGTGAGAGAGCATGGTGTGTGTGTGCGTGTTTATGGTGTGTGTGTTTTATCCTGGGCTGTCCATAATCCAGTAGTACCTAGCATATCTCCCCCCCCCCCCCCCCCCCCAGTGGTGTGATTCCGCACCCTGGGCTCGATTCACAAAAGTGTGATAACTGCTCTCAGAGCAGCTATCACGTGATCTGCCGGCGTGACGAGGTTTGCGCGCGTTCACCATTACTCCGCATGGTAAAGGAAGGTTTGCATGAAACACGCAGCCGATTGCGCGCAAACCTTCCTTTATCATGGGGAGTAATGGAGTACGCGCGCAAACCTCGTCACGCCGGCAGATCACGTGATCGCTGCTCTGAGAGCAGTTATCACACTTTTGTGTATCAACCCCCCAGTGTGACCCTACCCACCCGGCTACTTTTTCATGCCACCCGGCTGGAAAAAATTTCTGGGGAGAACACTGTGGAAGACAATGAGATTGTTCCATCGATTGGTAAGCGTATGGGGTCAGATGAGAATATTTCCTGGTCGTTAGATGCGCGGGTTATGAAGGCCGGGATCGTCCAGTGATGGTGTTGGGAGGGTTGTTATGTGTAACTATGTAATGGAGTATGGATAGTACGTATTTTACCTTTATTGTCATTGAGGCAACCATTTGGTTCTGTGAGGAGCACAAGAGGTCTCATGACTCATCTGACTCCGTGCCCCTGACGAGTCTTAGAGTGCTGAAACATGTCGGGTAGAGTTCGGATGCGGAAGCGAAACCAACATGTGAAACCACAGCATGACAGTCGGAGAGGAGGTGAAAATCCAGGCAACGGAGGTGGAGTGGACTTGCCAAGCCTGTGGCGGCATAGATGTCACCCAAAGCCCAGAGGGAGTAAGCTGCCAAGCAAACCTCAAATGGGGAGAGCCCGTCTCAAAAACTCTGAGCTGATGCTTGTATCGGGAGCAATGTAGTTTTATATATTAATAAATGCTTGGGGTATTACACGATTTGAGGGACAACCTGAGAACTGTCCCAAGGCCTCATTAGACCTTCCAGTAGGTCTTCACACAGGTTAGTTGCTCACTAGGGTGTGGTGGAGGCTGACTATCCAGGGAGTCCACTCTTGGACTGTGTGTGGGCTGTGGCTCGGATCTGGCGATATGAACCTTCACTGAAGATATAGGAACGTGGATTGTTGATAACTTTTGGACATTTATTCAGGGCTGTGGAGTCTGAGTCGGGGCAATTTTGGGTGCCTGGAGTCGGAGTCGGGAAAAAATGCACCGACTCCTAATGAATTTAAACTGTAATTAAAATAGAAAATATGATAAAATGTTCTATTTCTCAGATAATACTCATCATAAATAATTTATACATACAGTAATAGCTGTGCTTAGTCCACAAAAATGAAATAAACCAATCAAAATCAGTTACTTGTGCTGCTTCAATAAAGCAGTCCATGTATTTTGTAAGGTCAGATATACACATATCTGATTGTTACTGTATATATGTGTACACAGGAATCTCTTATATACTAAATAACATCTATGCTGTAAGTATAAAGCCTGATGTGTAGCTGTGTCACTAAGGGCCTGTTTCCACTAGAGCGAATCCGCATGCGTTGTCTGCATGCGGATTCGCATAACCAATACAAGTGGATGGGACTGTTTCCACTTGCCAGTTTTTTGCTGCGTTTTTCTGTGCAGGAGTTTTCTGCACGGTAGAGCCTGCAGAATTCGCCTGCGTGTGGAATGCAGGGGAATTGCAGGCAATGTATTTAATTGGGGAAATCGCACATGCGCTTTTACCGCGATTTCGCGTGCAAATTCGCGCAAAAACTAATGTTAATTGAACCAGGCAGGGACATGGTTAAAATCGCTGATAGCCTGTCTACGCACTAGTGGAAACGAGCCCTAATAGAGATGGTCAATGAGATGGAAATAATTCTGCGTTGATGCTGATTTATGCAAATGTATGCACTCTCTTTGCTCATGAAATCAAATAATGTGATATGTTAAAATTTGGTTTGGTGACTACAAATTAAATGGTACCTGAGAAGGATGAAAAGAAAAGTTTTATACATACCTGGGGCTTCTTCCAGCCCCCTTCAGGCTAATCAGTCCCTCGCTGTCCACCTCCACCACCTGGATCTTCTGCTATGAGTCCTGGTAATTCAGCCAGTCAGCGCAGTCCGGCCGCATGCCGCTCCCACAGCCAGGAACATTCTGCAACTGCGCAATAGTGCCGCACAGGTGTAGTATGCTCCTGGCGGCGGAGTGTGTGCATGCGCACTACGCCAGACTGGCTCAAGTACCTGGACTCATAGCAGAAGATACATGTGGCGGAGGAGGACAGCGAGGGACTGATTAGCCTGAAGGGGGCTGGAGGAAGCCCCAGGTATGTATAAAACTTTACTTTCATCTGTCTCAGGTTTACTTTGTTACACAGTAGTACTACAGTATACTCTACATATGCACTCTCCACAGAGCTGCAGGGAATCCACTGAGAATGTTGTGCACATTGAACACAGGTGTTGTCTATCACCCATAAACCTGGTTCAGATTGTGCATGAAGAATGTGTAATAGAGGAAGAATCCCCTCATTCCCCTGCAGAGTACCTGCACATCATGCTTACATGTACCCACAGTCACATTGCCTAGGGCCTGATAGATGTTCTTTATTCCAGTCTGTACCTTTTACAAGTACTCTTACCAAGGACTAGTTTTAGTCTATGACTAAAGGGAATAAAAGCAATAAGTTTTAAATCAGGATGATACCATTTATTGGCTAACTAAAAATGAATAAAAATAAGCAAGCTTTTGGCCTTGCAGCCTTCATCGGGCTTATAAATATGGCAGTCTCCATATCCTTCTCACACCAGTTGTCTTTTAAAATTCCTAAGCGTTGGCAGTTAAGAGACGAATTTCAGGTTACATACTTTCAATCAACAAGATTGTAATATGCAAATTAGAGGAGTCTGAGTCGGTGGAATCCTAAACTGAGGAGTCGGAGTCGGTGGATTTTTGTACCGACTCCACAGCCCTGCATTTATTTACATTATTTATTGTCATTGTGTTTCCTTCCGCTGACGTGATTATGTCTATAAATGATAGGCTCATTCAGTCGCATACAGTGGAGAGTGCATACTGTACAATTTTCTAAGCAGGTGCCGTGAGCTCCATCCGCTGGTATATTTTTGTTCTCTGTGGATAAGAGGTGAACCAGCAGGATTCACTTTCTTCTTTTGCCTCTGTACAATTTGGTGCCAGCGCGCAGGTGTGCTATTGTATAATCTTTTTAAACTTAGTAATAACTGGGACAAATGGGTAAATAGAATGTGTGGGTTTTATCTACAGTAGCACATTTTATTTTAAAACTATAATGGCTGAAAAGTGAGAAACAATGTTTGTTTTTTTCATTTTTTTTCTTCTTACTGCCTTCAAAATGCATATAAAATAAAATCGTAGCAGAAAAGTACCACCAAAAGAGGCTTATTTGGGGCAAAAAATGTACAGCTCATTTAGGTGTAATAAGTAGTGAAAGAGTTATTGCCGAATGAATGGAAGCAGCGCTGAAATATGAAAATTGCTTTGGATCTTGAAGCCGACCCAAACCAAACATTTTTTTTAATTCAAAATATTTAGTTGCAGCACTCTGACACATACAAAGATAAATAAACACTCCTTCAAGCCTATTTCAGTGCATGCTTTTCACCCTTCTCTTTCCATAACTAGGGTTATACAGGTGGCAGCCATTAGCAATTCCTCCATTGGCGGACACCATCTACTCCACCAGTTTGCCAGATTCTGTCCTGAAAATATGAAAGAAAGGGAGGGGTTCCTCCAATAAATGTAAAATATTTTATATTTGTCATCATGCAGCTGAAAAAAGGATATTATATAAATATATAAAAGGATATTATATAAAGAAAAAAATTTATTACTCTAATTTAGAAAATAGATTTTATTTCTGAAATACTGTATTTTTAATTTAGGTCCACTTTAAGGCAAAATAAAAACAGTGGTTAAGTCTCTGGCTAGCTTTATATTGGGGTGGTGTAGCCTTCTAGGGGGTGAACCGTGCTGAAGGTTATGAGTCAGTGACTTCATTAACAGCTGTCCAACTCTACAGCCTTGGAATACATTTTAAAAAGGTATTGCAGAAGATATGGTAGGACATTAGCATACATCTATGGTAGGACTAGTGAGCTCCTCTGCAGACAGATAGTGATGAAAAATGTGATGGAAATGTATGTATGCATATGGCCAGCTTATGTAACTCACTGATTTCATTACAGATCCCAGCATTGGACTTGTGGTGTACACAGTGCTGAGACACGCCTGTCTACATTCTGTAGAACTGTTACTGACTTTCACCTTCCATTCTCTTCTGCTGTCAGCAATGGCCTCTGCTGGTCTGAGAGAGGAGCTGAAGTGTTCCATCTGTCTGAGCATTTATACAGATCCTGTAACCCTGAGATGTGGACACAACTTCTGCCGGGGCTGTATTCATCGTGTTCTAGTCACACAGGAGGGGTCTGGAGGATATTCCTGTCCTGAATGCAGAGAGAAGTTTCAGGAGCGGCCGGCACTGCAGAGGAACATAACGCTGTGTAACATCGTGGAGAACTTCCTGTCTACTCCGCAAGGTCAGGAGGAGTCTCACATCTTCTGCGGTCAGTGTTTTCATGCTCCTGTACCTGCTGTAAAATCCTGTCTGCACTGTGAGGTTTCTCTGTGTGAAAACCACCTGATAGTCCACAAAAAGTCCAAAGAACATGTCTTATGTGACCCCACTACCTCCACGGAGTACAGGAAATGCACCATCCATCAAGAGGTGCTTCAGTATTACTGCACTGAGGATGCTGCCTGTGTCTGTGTGTCCTGCTACGTGATTGGAGAACATGTCGGCCATAAGATGGTGTCTCTGACTAAGGCCTCTGAAAGCAGAAAGGGTGAACTGAGAAATGTTCAGCAGGAAGTGATGTCACAGAGACAGGAGATTGAGAAAAGAGTCCAGAGTCTGGAGGAATGCAGGAGAAAAGCACAAGAAAAAGCAGATGATGAAACAGAGAGAGTCACTGCCCTGTTTAAAGACCTATTGAGACGGCTGGAAGACCTGGAGAAGAAAGTCACAAGTGACATCACCAGACAGGCAGAAAGGGTGTCATTATACTGTGATGACATCATCATGGCATTGGAAATAAAGAAGCAGAAGCTGTCCAGGAAGGTGCGCCACATTGAGGAGCTGTGTAACATGACTGACCCACTGACTGTCTTACAGGAATCACCCATATGGGACACGGAGGAGGGGGATAATGAGGACAGTGATTCAGATACAGGTGACTTGTGTGACACGGAGGAGGGGGATAATGAGGACAGTGATTCAGACACAGGTGACAGAGAGGTGCGGGATGAGGACAGGGACAGACAAGGAGGACATCTGGATGTGGCCGGCATCTCACACACATTACACACAGGACTGTCTGATATCATGTCTGGAGTGACTGGAGGGATCTATTTACAGCCTGCAGACATATCACTGGATGTAAACACAGCTTGCAATGCTCTACGGATATCACGGGACAGGAAATTTGTATCCAGCCGAGACAAAATCCAGAATCGCCCAGAAACAGCAGAGAGGTTTCAGTGCTCTGTTCTTCAGGTGTTGAGCAGCCAGAGTTTCTCCTCAGGGCGGCGTTACTGGGAAGTGGATATTGGGGGATCAGAGAGCTGGAGAGTCGGGATGTGTTACCCCAGTATAGCCAGGAGAGGAGATGAGTCAGAGATTGGATGTAATAAGAAGTCCTGGGGTTTGGACAGGACTGGTGATCACTATTCAGTTATACATGACTGCGAAGAGATCTGGTTACCTGACAAGATCCCCAGTGAGAGAGTCAGGATATATCTGGATTATGAGGCCGGGCAGATCTCCTTTTATGCCTTGTGTGACCCGATCAGACACCTCCACACCTTCACTGCCACCTTCACTGAGCCCCTCCATGCTGTATTAGGTGTATGGGAAGGTTATATAAAGATATCTGGGGGGAGGCCGGAGATGTGAGAAATCTGCCCAGACACTGGTGACCTCATCATTCATGAGTATTCTATATGATTACATCTGTGTCTGGAGCCCTGCTTTATATGTCATCCCTTTATAGCCAGAGGCTTCTGTCCTGCAGCTTCTCTGGAGTCACTGATGCTTCAGATAAAGGACTTTATTTTTTACTTATAAGGGAAACGGAAGCAAAAAATTAATTCATTTTAATACATGCCTACGTAGAGATGAGGCTCTGGATACCATAAAGCCTTCCTAGTCCTTGCTCTGTCCCGTCCTTGCGCCATCCACCTTTGAAGTTAATCCCCAAATAGCTGCAAATACGAGCTCATTCGTACTGGGCATGGACCCGGGCAGAGATGCTCTTATTGGTAAATACTCGAGTCGCGAATAGTTCGGAAGGCTTCCTGAGAAGTGCTGAAGACCTAGGAGGGGGAGTAACTTCAACCGGGGATGGTGCCGGGAAAACAGGGCGGACTGAGGACCGGGAAGACTCGATGGTGTCCAGTGTGTATGAAAACTGACATTTATCTGCTTCCAAGAAGTCCCGAAAGAGACACTGAGGCGGAAAAAAATGATATAATGAATTGGTTGTGTAGTACGTATAACTACTAGAAGATTAGTAGCAAAGAAAATATTCTGTTTTTTTTATTTTGTTATATAGTGTTTTTTTATAACATTGCATTATTCTCTAATATTTGCAGTTTACACACTACTCAGTATTCTAAATCATTTCACAGAGCAAGCCAGTGAACTTTTGACCCCCATTCTCTGCAGAGAAAAAGAGATACAATGACTGACAGTAGAGATAATAAGCTTCAGAAGACAGAACTCATTGCCACCGTGGAGCTCGATGGGCTCGATTCACAAAGCGGTGATAACCCAGTTAAAGACTTTAGGCGTGATAACCATTTTTATCATGCCTAAACTCAGTTTAGGCATGATAAGTTTAGATAAGTTTAGATCGCGTGCAAAGTCCCACACGCAAAGCAGCGCTATTAAACTCTATGCAAAGTGCACCAGACTTTGCTAGCGCAAAACTTTTGATCAGCTGTGCACTGCGGTGCTAACCCAGTTGGTGCTTAAACTTATCACGCCTAAAAACTTATCACACCTAAACTTATCATGCCTAAACTGAGTTTAGGCGTGATAAAGGGCTTTTCACTAGCGTGCTAACTGTTAGAACCGCTTTGTGAATCAGGCCCAATGGCTTTTTTGCATAGATAACTGGAGTTTCTTAAAGAGACTCTGAAGCGAAAATAAATCTCGCTTCAGAGCTCATAGTTAGCAGGGGCATGTGTGCCCCTGCTAAACCGCCGCTATCGCGCCACTAAACGGGGGTCCCTTCACCCCCAAACCCCCCACTGCAACACTTGGTCGCAGACTTGGTCGCTCCTGGAGGCAGGGCTAACGACTGCGGCCCTGCCTCTAGTCACGTCTATCAGCGGCTCATCGACGCCTCTCCCCCGCCCCTCTCAGTGAAGGAAGACTGAGAGGGGCGGGGGAGAGGCGGAGATACGCGCTGACAGATGCGCGTGGGGCAGGGCTGCGGCGGTTAGCCCTGCCCCAACCAGGAAGCGCTGCCCGGCTGTACGGAGGAGATTTGGGGGATCAGGGACCCCCGTTAAGCCGCGGGATAGCTGCGTTTTACCAGGGGCACACATGCCCCTGCTATCTGAGGTCTGAAGCGAGATTTATTCTCGCTTCAGACTCTCTTTAATTCTTCCTGTACTGGAAACAATATTAGACTTATGTCTCTGCTCCTAATGTTTTATTCCTTAGCTGTACTATGCATACAAATTATATCATTTTTTTTCCGCTTCAGTGTTTCTTAAGAATAATTGACTGAAGTCTGTGGTGGCTGGATTACCTAATTCTTGGCACCCTGATGCTGCTCCCTGTCTTTGGGCTTCCACCCGTTTCCTGTTCCCAGTCCTCTCCTCTCCCCAGCCTGCCTGAAGTCCCCCGTAGCTGCAACTAGCACTTTTGATCTGCACATGTGCAAGTTCTGAACCGCATACATGCGCAGTGACAGGAAGTGCTCAGGGAACAGTGATTCCTTTTGCTGTGCACACGCGGTTCAGAACTCAACAGAGGGATCCAAATGAATAATAAGGGGAGCCGGGGGGTAACCCTGAAGACGACCAGGCGGGTGAGGATTAGGTCATCCAGCCCACTATGGGTTTCACTTATTGTTACCCCGATTTAGAGGTACTCTAATGTTGGGTGACTCCAGGCAAGATTTTGTTGAGCTTTTGATATAGTTTCAGATGGGTCCTTATCAGACCTTTATTATTGTCTGTGCTCCTGTGGGAGTATTTCTTCTCGCTTTCTGTTCCTGCGACCTTATAAAGACTCTGACATGAATGAACATCTATAGGAATTGGAATCCACACTCTTATATGGTCACTGTAGAGTGTTTTCAGTGAGGCACAGCTGCTTCACCTGTCTATTTACATGTTCTTGCTTTGAGGCACTGAGTGTCACACTGAGAGGTGTGTTATCAGCTGCCTGAGCTCAGTATATCCATAACACACATCACAGGTGCCTGTCAGATACACATAAACACAAAGCTAAGACTTTTGTATTTGAAAGTTTCCCACAAGGGGGAGGATTTAGTTAGAAACTTTGGGCCTGGTGACCCACAAGACAGGAGATGGCTTCTTCCTGAAAATCCTTTTATATTTAGTTTTTTTAATAGATGGTACTATTCCCAGATTGGAGAAGAACCCTGGTCTCCCCTATATAAACATTACTGAGGCACGAGCCCACCAACATTTGTGCAGCTCATTTAGTTCCTTAGCGTTGGGAAATTGCCAAGCTGCAGATATGAGAAGCTCACTGCTGGTCTGTTTCCTGCTCTGTCCTCTATTTGTGCTTTTTTCTTATACCTCAACTCACAGCTCTTACTCTTTATACCTTAAAGAGGATCTGTAAGGAGAAAAATGTCCCGCTGGGGGTACTTACCTTGGGAGGGGGAAGGGTCTGGTTCCTTATGAGGCTTCCCCCGTCCTCCTCTGGCCATGGCTTCCCTTGGTGGCACCTCTAGAACGGTGGAGAGGTAAATATTTACCTTCGCCGTCTCCAGTGCAGGTGCAGTAGAACCTTTCCACTCAGGCTGAGGCAGAAATAGCCAAACCCAATCAGGTCCCCTCTACTGCACAGGCGAGTAGCTTGCACAGTACTGCGGACCCGATCGGGCTCGTCTATTTCTGCCTGAAGCCATTAGAGTACCTGCGCTGGAGACAGGGAATATAAGTATTGCAGGTACTACTGCGCCACAGCTGGCCCAGGCTGTCGGCTGTGGTTTAGAGGAGTCAGTGATGGATCCCTTTGGCTTGGGGGGGATGGGGGAAGCCTTATTGGGATCGAGGCTTCCCCCTCCTGAGGTAATTATCCCCAAGAGGATTATTTTTTCCTTGGCGATCCTCTTCAGTGTTCTCCTCAGGCTGTTTTCGGTGAGCACCTGGCTGTCATCGGCTCACCCCCTCATCCTTCTCCTATTCTGTAAGCAGAGTTGTTCCTCCTGCTTCCCCTCCTCACATCCCACCCGGCTACTTTTTATGACACCCAGCTGGAGAAAATTCTGGGGAGAACACCTCTGTTTAAACTAGAGACTAGAGGCAACGTAAGGTCAGGCAGTAAGGTCATTATGGCCAAACGCATCAGAACTGAACTCAAACCCCACCTGAAGCAAATAATCCAAACCTACAAATATAAGTTTCATTTTAATTCTGTTGAGGATTTGCCTTCACTTTGTTTGTTGAGTTTTGGAAAAAAAAAAAAAGTTTAAGCAATGTTGTAGCAGAAATGCAGTGAATAGTTAGAATAGATGTTTAGACCCCGGTACAGGAGGCTGGAGGAATAGATGTGTAGACCCCGGTACGGGAGGCTGGAGGAATAGATGTGTAGACCCCGGTACAGGAGGCTGTAGGAATAGATGTGTAGACCTGGTACGGGAGGCTGTAGGAATAGATGTGTAGACCCCGGTACAGGAGGCTGTAGGAATAGATGTGTAGACCTGGTACGGGAGGCTGTAGGAATAGATGTGTAGACCCCGGTACAGGAGGCTGTAGGAATAGATGTGTAGACCCCGGTACAGGAGGCTGTAGGAATAGATGTGTAGACCCCGGTACGGGAGGCTGTAGGAATAATGTGTAGACCCCGGTACAGGAGGCTGTAGGAATAGATGTGTAGACCCCGGTACGGGAGGCTGTAGGAATAGATGTGTAGACCCCGGTACGGGAGGCTGTAGGAATAGATGTGTAGACCCCGGTACGGGAGGCTGTAGGAATAGATGTGTAGACCCCGGTACAGGATGCTGTAGGAATAGATGTGTAGACCCCGGTACGGGAGGCTGTAGGAATAGATGTGTAGACCCCTGTACGGGAGGCTGGTGGAAAAGACGTGTAGACCCCTGGTACGGGAGGCTGTAGGAATAGGTGTGTACCCCGGTACGGGAGGCTGTAGGAATAATGTGTAGACCCCTGTACGGGAGGCTGTAGGAATAGACGTGAAGACCCACTGGTACGGGAGGCTGTAGGAATAGATGTGTAAACCCCGGTACAGGAGGCTGTAGGAATAGATGTGTAGACCCCAGTACAGGAGGAATAGATGTGTGGGACCCGGTACGGGAGGCCGTAGGAATAGATGTGTGGGACCTGGTACGGGAGGCTGTAGGAATAGATGTGTGGGACCCGGTACGGGAGGCTGTAGGAATAGATGTGTGGGACCCGGTATGGGAGGCTGTAGGAATAGATGTGTGGGACCCGGTACGGGAGGCTGTAGGTATAGATGTGTGGGACCCGGTACAGGAGGCTGTAGGAATAGATGTGTAGACCCCGTTAAGGGAGGCTGTAGGAATAGATGTGTAGACCCCGGTACGGGAGGCTGTAGGAATAGATGTGTAGACCCCGGTACGGGAGGCTGTAGGAATAGATGTGTAGACCCCGGTACGGGAGGCTGTAGGAATAGATGTGTAGACCCCCCCCCCCCACCCTGTTACAGGAGGCTGTAGGAAAAGACGTGTAGACCCCTGGTACGGGAGGCTGTGGGAATAGATGTGTGTACCCCGGTACGGGAGGCTGTAGGAATAATGTGTAGACCCCTGTACGGGAGGCTGTAGGAATAGACGTGTAGACCCACTGGTACGGGAGGCTGTAGGAATAGATGTGTAAACCCCGGTACAGGAGGCTGTAGGAATAGATGTGTAGAACCCCGGTACGGGAGGCTGTAGGAATAGATGTGTAGAACCCAGTACGGGAGGCTGTAGGAATAGATGTGTAAACCCCGGTACAGGAGGCTGTAGGAATAGATGTGTAGACCCCGTTAAGGGAGGCTGTAGGAATAGATGTGTAGACCCCGGTACGGGAGGCTGTAGGAATAGATGTGTAGACCCCGGTACGGGAGGCTGTAGGAATAGATGTGTAGACCCCGGTACGGGAGGCTGTAGGAATAGATGTGTAGACCCCCCCCCACCCTGTTACAGGAGGCTGGAGAGATAGATGTGTAGACCCCGGTACAGGAGGCTGGAGAGATAGATGTGTAGACCCCGGTACAGGAGGCTTGCATGCTGCTGGAGGTCACCTTTCTGCAGTTGGGGGTTGGTTGGGTTCCCCTGTGTGGGATTATATGTATATTTGTAGATCTGATTCTTGTCTTTTGTCTCCTCCTCTGCACCTCTTTCCAGCACTGGAACCCTCAAAGAAGAGCTTGTTGATGCTTGATGACTCCTCCCACAGGTGCACCAGCACCATCCTTCTCTGGTTTCTTTTGAAAAAGCCGGGCTGTATCTGGCCTGTGCTACTTAGTAGGCTCGAGCCGCCTGTGCTGTAGCACAATCCTGGCTATTTCCATCGGACCCAGAGTGGGGCGGGGCTAGTGCGCAGGGAGGCCACTCTATGGGGCTCCAGAGCTGTAACGGGCTGATGTACGACGATGGGGGAAGCCTGCTTAGGATCCATAGGCCCCCCTTCCTGAGGTAATTAACCATTTTTTTCTCCTTTGAAAAGTCACAGGTTGCCTCTCAATGGAAACCGACCTCCTTGAGCTATGCTAGTATTATGCTAGGTACACACCATGCAATCTTCTGACAGATTTACTGTCAGATCGATTATTTTCAATAAGTTCAATCTGGTTTCTGATCAGTTTTTCATAGAAGTGAACCTAAAATCGATCGAAAAAATCGGTTGGAAATTGGATCGGACACGTTGGAAATAATCGATCTGACAGCACATCTGTCAGAAAATTGCATGGTGTGTACCTAGCATTACGTCGTGTGTTAATAAGTAAATGATTGATGAGCCCATCGATGCTGGAATAAAGGACACCCCGCCCCATTCTGAGTGGCAGCCGTAGGTGGTCTATAGAGGAGGCCGGCACATGTTCAGCGACTAACAAGAGCCCACTTGTCTACATGTTATTGGCCACAATGATATTGGAATGTAATCTGCACTTCATGTATGTGTAACATTGGGGGGGAACTAATTCACGGCTGCGCTGACTGAAGGGCACTCCCCGGGCAGCTGCAGAATGCCCCACCCCCTCCCGCCATCACTTCCTGTACCCTCACTGATATGCTATATTGTCACCACAGCCTGCAGAAATATGCATGGAAGTTGTTATATATAAATGTTACGTTGTTTCTCGTTGTATGTTAAACCTATGTTCAATAAAACATAAAATGAAAACAGATATATTGAGTGTTTCTCGCCTTCAAGTTGGATGGATATAGAGGCTACCATATTAATATCCTTTTTAAAATACAATTTTCTGGCTGTATTGCTGATCTTCTCATATCTGGGTAGGTATGATCATTGAGATCCTATAAATCCCAGCTTGTATGCAAATTGTATGAACTGGGCCAATCCGAGCCAGAAGGGAGCTCATCCGATAGGCTCAGTTCTGAGTAGTGATGTCGCGAACCTCCGATTTTCGGTTCGAGAACCTCCGCGGTAAGTTCGGTTCGCGAAAAAGTTGGCGAACCACAATAGACTTCAATGGGGAGGCGAATTTAAATATTTCGAAAAATTTCTACTGGCTGGAAAAATGATATAAAACATATTTCAAGAGATCTAATACCTGGAAGAAGACCCTCCACCCTCCTACCGGAGGGTCTCATCTGCCAGGGAATTATAGTATTTCAAAAACCAGCTTACATACCGTGGCTGGGAATTGCCACTGTACCACCAACACTACATGCTGAAGCCAGCCTAGCATGTACAATTTATGCTCAAAAATACAATCCCGCGGAAAGCGGTGACCATCCCTACTAAGAGAGAGAGATGAATCTACCTGGCTATCTGGGGTTCTCTTTGGACAACTGTTGAACACAAAAGGCAAGGCCATGCCTGGCTACAAATCCTTAAGCAGTGGCTGGATGGTGTAATGGTTAAGGGCGCTGCCTCTGACACTGGAGACTAGGGTTTGAATCTCGGCTCTGTCTGTTCAGTAAGCCAGCACCTATTCAGTAGGAGATGTTAGGCAAGTTTTCCTAACACTGCTACTGCCTATAGAGCGTGTCCTAGTGGCTGCAGCTCTGGTGCTTTGAGTCTGCCAGGAGAAAAGCATGATATAAATGTTATTTGTCTTGTCTAATTTTTCTTTTGGATTGAGCATAAATGGTACATGCTAGGCTAGCTTCAGCTCGTAGTGTTGGTGGTATAATGGATATGTTAGTTACCTACCATACACTGAGACCTGGGTTCAATTCCCAACCACGGTATGTAAGCTGGCTTTTGAAATACTGTAATTCCCTGGCAGATGAGACCCTCCTCCTGGATAAACCTGAAGGAGGCTAATTAAACTCTCCCTAGCAGAGTGTGTGTAGCAGCTGTCCCTTAACTAATTAGTGTAGGAAGACGAGTGAGTTAAATGGCATAAGGACCTTGCCTTTTATAAGGGGTGGGCTGGGCTCCAGCAGTGAGTGCAGTCTGATTGGCAACAATGTGCCTGCTGACTGTGATGTAGAGGGTCAAAGTTCTGCTCAATAGAGTATTATGGGGCGAATCTAACTTCCGGGAAAGTTCGCCTTTGGCAGGCGAACGCCGGCGAACCGTTCGGGACATCTCTAGTTCTGAGCTGTGTATTATTTGCATGATGTTTGCATACAAGCTGGGGTTATTAGCATCTCATTGGCTGGCTGTGTGTGGGTGGTCTCTCAGTCCCACGCCTGGAACAAGCATGCAGCCAGCGGGGTCAGCTCACCAGATCTGCATACTGGTTGGGTGCAGCAATGTTTATCCATAATTTGCTTCCTTCATTTGTTTTTTTCTAACCAGGAACAAATGACATCCAACTAATGTGGGCTGCTCTTATAGCTCCACACAACCAGCACAGCTTCCCTCCATGTGTGGTCCATGTATAGTGGGCTGGCATACATCACCCTTGTATCTGGAGGTGCTGAACTGCTCTTCTATAGCACTACTCAACCAGAACAGCGTCCTTCCATGTGTGGTCCATGTATAGTGTGCCGGCATACATCACCCGTGTCTCTGGAAGTGCTGAACTGCTCTTCTATAGCACTACACACCCAGCACAGCATCCCTCCATGTGTGGTCCATGTATAGTGGGCTGGCATACATCACCTGTATCTCTGGAGGTGCTGAACTGCTCTTCTAAAGCACAACCAGCACAACGTCCCTCCATGTGTGGTCCATGTATAGTGGGCTGGCATACATCACCTGTGTCTCTGGAGGTGCTGAACTGCTCTTCTATAGCACTACACAGCCAGCACAGCATCCCTCCATGTGTGGTCCATGTATAGTGGGCTGGCATACATCACCCGTGTCTCTGGAGGTGCTGAACTGCTCTTCTATAGCACTACACAACCAGCACAGCGTCCCTCCATGTGTGGTCCATGTATAGTGTGCCGGCATACATCACCCGTGTCTCTGGAGGTGCTGAACTGCTCTTCTATAGCACTACACAGCCAGCACAGCATCCCTCCATGTGTGGTCTATGTATAGTGGGCTGGCATACAACACCTGTGTCTCTGGAGGTGTTGAACTGCTCTACTATAGCACTACACAACCAGCACAGCGTCCTCCATGTGTGGTCCATGTATAGTGGGCCAGCATACATCACCCGTGTCTCTGGAGGTGCTGAACTGCTCTTCTCTAGCTCTACACAGCCAGCACAGCATCCCTCCATGTGTGGTCCATGTATAGTGGGCCGGCATACATCACCCGTGTCTCTGGAGGTGCTGAACTGCTCTTCTATAGCACTACACCACCAGCACAGTGTCCCTCCATGTGTGGTCCATGTATAGTGGGCCGGCATACATCACCCGTGTCTCTGGAGGGGTTGAACTGCTCTTCTCTAGCACTACACAACCAGCACAGCTTCCCTCCATGTATAGTGGGCTGGCATACATCACCCGTGTCTCTGGAGCTGCTGAACTGCTCTTCTATAGCGTTACACAACCGACACAATGACCAGCTGTGTGGTCCATGTATAGTGGGCCGGCATACATCACCCGTGTCTCTGGAAGTGTTAAACCTCTTTTCTATAGGGGGCACAACCAGCACAGAAAGGCCCAAGGAAAACTTATTGGGATGGTCTTACCATGTGTTTAAATGGTCATTTGGACTTTCCCTCTAACTCCTTTGCTGGGCGTTCCCCTCTTCCCTCCAGTTGATGAGCCTGGCTATTTCAGAACATGGGGTGGAGGAAAGGTTTCATGTCTAGATCATTTTTATGAATAATAATGAACACTCTCCAAACATTAAGGGCAGAATTTTGCCCCTTCCCAATTACTGGAGGATCCATACAGTTCTGGCAAGCTAAGAGGACAGTGAAGCGACCAACCGAATAAACTACAGAATTCTAGAAATTGTTTATCTGGAGTGAGTCACAGGCACCTGGCCTCCACATTATATAAGATGTACGCTGATGAGGACATGGGAGATGGGAAAGCAAGGAGTGATACCCACTGATGACATCATGGAATTCTGTGCCCTAGTGTACAAATCTTCTTTATCCTCCAGCTTTCAAGGATCCAATCATAAAATATTACAAAGATGGTACAGGACTACTGCTAAGCTGGCACCTTGATGACAGGTGCTGGGGGGCTGTGGAGGTGGGGGACCTTCTTCCTTGTCTCTGAGGCTGCCCACTAGTTTTAGGCAGAAATTACACCTATGCGTACCTACACATCGTAATTCGCAATTACCCATCGTAATTATAATGCGATATTTGCGGATTATGCGTAAAATATTTTGCACGTGATGGTAATTGCTAACTGTAAATACACATGTAAGCAAATTTGCATTTGTGTAAATTACGTATATAGGCATAATTTCTGCGAATGGCGCAGAATTTTTATTCGCGCAATTTCAGACACAAACATTTTTAAGCTTACGAATGGATTTTTCGCTTAGGATATTTAAATAATATCCGTGCATGCGCAGGACACTGGTTGATTGGCACAATTTTTTTTATGCACATGAATGCATTTTTCGCATTAAATACTTAATAAACAGCTGCACATGCGCAGTACAATGGCGAATAGGTGCAAATATTTTTAGATATTGAACACAAATTACACGTAATTGCATAATTACAGGAGCATTTACGTTTCACAAATGTAATATGCTGTACATAACAATCGCAATGCGTAACTGCAAAAAATTATGTGAAATTTCGCGTAATTCGTAAGGGGGGAATAAGGTCTGGATGCAAAGTGGTTAATATAAAATATGGAAAACTATTCTAGTATAGGCCCTTTCCTCCAATTTGTCCTTTAAAGGCACCCCGAGCAGTGCCTGAATTTAAAAGATTACACTTACCTGGGGCTTTTTCCAGTTCACCGCAGGCGGCGAGGTCCCCCGGCCTCCTCCTGGCTCCTCTCTGTGTGCCTCCGCCGGCCCTCGTTACCGGCGACACCCAGGTCGGGTGTCGGGCCGGCTCTTCCTGGTTCCTGATGCTCGTCGTTCTCACATCGGCCGGCGTGACAGGTCTGCACATGCGCGGAAAACCTAGGTGCCCCCAGTATAGGTAGCCAGGTACAGGTATCCGCAATATATGAAGCCAGGTATAGGTGCCTCCAGTATAAGTAGCCAAGAATAGGAGCCCCCGGTATTGCTAGCCAAGTATTGGTTCCTCCAGTATAGCTAGCCAGGTATAGGTGCCACCAGTATACAACACTTGGTATAGGTGCCCCAATATAGGTAGCCAGGCATAGATGCCCCCTGTATAGGTAGCTAGGTATAGGTGTCCCCAGTACAGGTAGCCAGATGTAGGTGCTGTCAGTATAGGTAGCCAGGTATAGTTGCCCCCCAGTATAGCGTAGTTAGATATACTGTAGGTGCCCCCAGTATAGGTAGCCAAGAGTAGGAGCCCCCAGAATTGCTAGCCAAGTATTGGTTCCTCCAGTATACAATGCTAGGTATAGATGCCCCCGTATTGGTAGCCAAAGTAAAGGTGCCCCAGTACAGGTAGCCAGGTATAGGTGCCCCTGTATAGGTAGATAGGTATAGGTGTCCCACCAGTACAGGTAGCCAGGTATAGGTGCCCCCTGTATAAGTAGATGGGTATAGGTGAACCCAGTACAGGTAGCCAGGTATAGGTGCTGTCAGTATAGGTAGCCAGGTGTAGTTGCCCCCCCCAGTATAGCGTAGCCAGATATAGGTGCCCTCACTAGAAGTAGCCAAGAGTAGGAGCCCCCAGACTTGCTAGCCAAGTATCGGTTCCTTCCAGTATAGTTAGCCAGGTATAGGTGCCACCAGTATACAATGCTAGGTATAGGTGCCCCCGTATTGGTAGCCAAAGTAAAGGTGCCCCAGTACAGGTAGCCAGGTATAGGTGCCCCCTGTATAAGTAGATGGGTATAGGTGAACCCAGTACAGGTAGCCAGGTATAGGTAGCCCGGTATGGTTGCCCCCAGTATAGCTTAGCCAGGTATAAGTCCCACCAGTATAAGTAAACTGAGACAGAAACTGAGTCAGCTTAGCCCCTCACCCCTGGTTGCTCTTGTCCCTCACTGGATAACTCAGTAGCCTAGGCAAGCTGCACTCTGTCGTGCATGCGCAGCCTGGCCTCAGATGTGTCATCAATGCGAGGGCGGGCGCAGCCGGGCCACACAGGCATGACAAAGCACGACTCGGTTAGGCTACCGGGCTATCCAGTGGGGGACAAGAGCAACCTGGGGAGACAAGGGACCCAGCTGCCTCAAGGAGCCTAAGGAAGCCCCAGGAGAGTGTGGTACCGGAGGCAGTCTTCGTCTCAGGTACACTTTAAAGGAAACCTATAAGCTTTAAAAAAGAAATCTTACCCCTGCAGACATCCTGTGCCCTCGCCGCAACAAAACCATCCTCCATATCCTGCTGTGGCTCAGTTTCCTTTTATCGGCCACTGTGCAGCCCTTGCCGCGTGCATCCTCGCTCCTGGCCACGTCGCTGGGAGCGTCCTGCGCAGTATGAGGTGACATGAGCGGGAGTGAAGGTGCACGCAGCCAGGGCCACACAGGCGGCCATCGACTTGTACATTGGCGGTACAGGGACCGGAGGATTGATTTTGTCCTGGCGAGGGCACAGGATGTCTGCAGGGGGCCGGAAGAAGCACCAGGTAAGTTAAACGCCTTTTTTTTTTCAGCTTTCCTTTTAATAGGAACTGTAACCCAGGAATTAAACTTCATCCCGATCAGTAGCTGATACTCCCTTTCCTCGAATGGACCATCAGGAAGGTCTGTATGGCTGATATTGTGGTGAAACCCCTCCCAGTATGATGTCAGCACCAAGGTACTGACATCACAGTGTGGGAGCCTTGTTGCACTGTGGGAAATAACAGCTGTTTCCAACTGTCAAGCAACCAGCATCTCCTACCACAGACATCACCTGCCAGCGGTAAAGATGTTGCTATGCAATAAATGTTAGAATGTAAATCAGGGAAAAGGAAAGATTTTACAATGGGCAAACACTGACTAAATAATTATTGTAAAAATTAAGCATTTATTTCATTGTTTCTTTCGTTGCAATTCCTCTTTTAGGTTTGGATTGGAGGGGTTGGATAAGGTTAGGCATTGGTAGGGGGAGGGGTCAGGGTGAGAATATGGTTAGGTTTAGCTGTATTAAAGTATTGGTATGTTTTACTGATATTTTACTATTCTGAAATAAATGGCGGCTATGGGGGGAATTTGGGCACTCTGTAAATATCAGGCGCCGTGGCCGCCCAGAATGCAGAATAGAGCTACAAGTAGCAGGTGCAAGCGCCAATATTTAGCGGGTGCCCAAGTTTCCCCCATAGCTGCTGTTTACATGGGTGCCTATCTATTAACCCTTCGCACTCTCGCATGCAAATGTTCAAACAAATGCATTCACAGATTCACTCATCCAGGCACAACTGTTATCCCTACAGCTAAGCTAAAAGCCAGGGTCTTAGTTCACAGAAGAATGCATTCTTATGCTTAGTCACCTACACTGCGCAGAAGTACCCAGGTAAACATAGGTGTCCTAACTCTGGCCCTGTAACATGCATAGTGCAGACATGCAAACACATTCATTGCATCAAACCTATCAATGGATTAGGAGCACACATCCTGACGTCCTCTCCTGGGACAGACAGTGCATCTTACCAATCGCACAAGGGAGCTAACGTAATGTATCCATGTGCACCATGCGCATACACCAGCATAAGCTGTCTGCATGCTGACAAACACATACAGGGGAAGGAGGGAGTGCACTGAATTAGACCCTAGCCACAGGGGGCTTATGCTGGTGTATGTGCATGGTGCACATGGACACATAACGTGAGCTCCCTTGTGCGATTGGTAACATGCGCTATCTGTCCCAGGAGAGGACGTCAGGATGTGTGCTCCTAATCCCTAGATAGGTTTGATGCAATGAATGTGTGCATGTCTGCACTATGCATGTTACAGGGCCAGAGTTAGGACACCTATGTTTACCTGGGTACTTCTACGCAGTGTAGGTGACTAAGCATAAGAATGCATTCTTCTGTGAACTAAGACCCCGACTTTTAGCTTAGCTGTAGGGATAACAGTGGTGCCTGGATGAGTGAATCTGTGAATGCATTTGTTTGAACATTTGCATGCGAGAGTGCGAAGGGTTAATAGATTTTTGCTGTTTTCTAGCCACACCCCCTTCAGCACCTCCCTTTCCTTAAAGAGAACCTGTACTGAGTAAAAATATTTAAAATAAACACATGAGGTAACTTCAAATGAACATTACATAGTTACCTTGCCATCAGTTCCTCTCAGAAGCTCACCATTTTCTTCTGACAGTGATCCCTTCCAGTTCTGACAACATTTTGTCAGATCTGAAATATATCAGTTGCTGTCAGTAAAATATCATTTGCTGTCGGTTATAGCTGAGAGGAAAACTGATGCACCAGGTAATGTCCATGTTTCCCTATGGCTCAAGTGGGCGATGTTACAGTTTAACTGTGTGCTGACCAGAAAGCTGTTATGGGTAATGGCCATTTTCAAAATGGAGGACGGAAAATTCCCCTGATCACAGTGAACAAACAGGACGCGGGAGAGGAGAAAGACACTGAGGAGTAGACTACATGGAAGGTAAGTATGACTTGTGTATGCTTATTTTGACTTTTAATTTTCAGTTCAGGTTTTCTTTAATAACTTATTTAATGTCCTAACTAGAGGCAATGTGCCTGGATATATGTATTTTTTACATGGGTGCCTATGGCAGAATGTCTGCTGATCATGGGAGCCCACATTTGCCGTTTCTTTGCACAGCTCTTCTCTTGTTATCATGTAATCATATTGGGAATTATGGATGTAATATTCTTCTATGAGGAATAGTAATCCACTAACCTGCTTTCCCCTCTGTATAGTAACATGTAATCATATTGGTAATTATGGATGTAATATATTTCTATGAGGAATAGTAATCCACTAACCTGCTTTCCCGTCTGTATAGTAACATGTAATCATATTGGGAATTATGGATGTAATGTACTTCTATGAGGAATAGTAATCCACTAACCTGCTTTCCCCTCTGTATAGTAACATGTAATCATATTGGGAATTATGGATGTAATATATTTCTATGAGGAATAGTAATCCACTAACCTGCTTTCCCCTCTGTATAGTAACATGTAATCATATTGGGAATTATGGATGTATTATATACTTCTATGGGGAATAGTAATCCACTAACCTGCTTTCCCCTCTGTATAGTAACATGTAATCATATTGGGAATTATGGATGTAATATTCTTCTATGAGGAATAGTAATCCACTAACCTGCTTTCCCCTCTGTATAGTAACATGTAATCATATAGGGAATTATGGTTGTAATATATACTTCTATGGGGAATAGTAATCCACTAACCTGCTTTCCCCTCTGTATAGTAACATGTAATCATATTGGGAATTATGGATGTAATATACTTCTATGAGGAATAGTAATCCACTAACCTGCTTTCCCCTCTGTATAGTAACATGTAATCATATTGGGAATTATGGATGTAATATACTTCTATGAGGAATAGTAATCCACTAACCTGCTTTCCCCTCTGTATAGTAACATGTAATCATATTGGGAATTATGGATGTAATGTACTTCTATGAGGAATTGTAATCCACTAACCTGCTTTCCCCTCTGTATAGTAACATGTAATCATATTGGGAATTATGGATGTAATATACTTCTATGAGGAATAGTAATCCACTAACCTGCTTTCCCCTCTGTATAGTAACATGTAATCATATTGGGAATTATGGATGTAATGTACTTCTATGAGGAATAGTAATCCACTAACCTGCTTTCCCCTCTGTATAGTAACATGTAATCATATTGGGAATTATGGATGTAATATACTTCTATGAGGAATAGTAATCCACTAACCTGCTTTCCCCTCTGTATAGTAACATGTAATCATATTGGGAATTATGGATGTAATATACTTCTATGAGGAATAGTAATCCACTAACCTGCTCTCCCCTCTGTATAGTAACATGTAATCATATTGGGAATTATGGATGTAATATATACTTCTATGAGGAATAGTAATCCACTAACCTGCTCTCCCCTCTGTATAGTAACATGTAATCATATTGGGAATTATGGATGTAATATACTTCTATGAGGAATAGTAATCCACTAACCTGCTTTCCCCTCTGTATAGTAACATGTAATCATATTGGGAATTATGGATGTAATATATACTTCTATGAGGAATAGTAATCCACTAACCTGCTTCCCCCTCTGTATAGTAACATGTAATCATATTGGGAATTATGGATGTAATGTACTTCTATGAGGAATAGTAATCCACTAACCTGCTTTCCCCTCTGTATAGTAACATGTAATCATATTGGGAATTATGGATGTAATGTACTTCTATGGGGAATAGTAATCCACTAACCTGCTTTCCCGTCTGTATAGTAACATGTAATCATATTGGGAATTATGGATGTAATATACTTCTATGGGGAATAGTAATCCACTAACCTGCTTTCCCCTCTGTATAGTAACATGTAATCATATTGGGAATTATGGATGTAATGTACTTCTATGAGGAATAGTAATCCACTAACCTGCTCTCCCCTCTGTATAGTAACATGTAATCATATTGGGAATTATGGATGTAATATACTTCTATGGGGAATAGTAATCCACTAACCTGCTCTCCCCTCTGTATAGTAACATGTAATCATATTGGGAATTATGGATGTAATATACTTCTATGAGGAATAGTAATCCACTAACCTGCTCTCCCCTCTGTATAGTAACATGTAATCATATTGGGAATTATGGATGTAATGTACTTCTATGGGGAATAGTAATCCACTAACCTGCTTTCCCGTCTGTATAGTAACATGTAATCATATTGGGAATTATGGATGTAATATACTTCTATGGGGAATAGTAATCCACTAACCTGCTTTCCCCTCTGTATAGTAACATGTAATCATATTGGGAATTATGGATGTAATGTACTTCTATGAGGAATAGTAATCCACTAACCTGCTTTCCCCTCTGTATAGTAACATGTAATCATATTGGGAATTATGGATGTAATATACTTCTATGAGGAATAGTAATCCACTAACTTGCTTTCCCCTCTGTATAGTAACATGTAATCATATTGGGAATTATGGATGTAATATATACTTCTATGAGGAATAGTAATCCACTAACCTGCTTCCCCCTCTGTATAGTAACATGTAATCATATTGGGAATTATGGATGTAATGTACTTCTATGAGGAATAGTAATCCACTAACCTGCTTTCCCCTCTGTATAGTAACATGTAATCATATTGGTAATTATGGATGTAATATATTTCTATGAGGAATAGTAATCCACTAACCTGCTTTCCCGTCTGTATAGTAACATGTAATCATATTGGGAATTATGGATGTAATATTCTTCTATGAGGAATAGTAATCCACTAACCTGCTTTCCCCTCTGTATAGTAACATGTAATCATATTGGTAATTATGGATGTAATATATTTCTATGAGGAATAGTAATCCACTAACCTGCTTTCCCCTCTGTATAGTAACATGTAATCATATTGGGAATTATGGATGTAATGTACTTCTATGAGGAATAGTAATCCACTAACCTGCTTTCCCCTCTGTATAGTAACATGTAATCATATTGGGAATTATGGATGTATTGTATACTTCTATGGGGAATAGTAATCCACTAACCTGCTTTCCCCTCTGTATAGTAACATGTAATCATATTGGTAATTATGGATGTAATATTCTTCTATGAGGAATAGTAATCCACTAACCTGCTTTCCCCTCTGTATAGTAACATGTAATCATATAGGGAATTATGGTTGTAATATATACTTCTATGGGGAATAGTAATCCACTAACCTGCTTTCCCCTCTGTATAGTAACATGTAATCATATTGGGAATTATGGATGTAATATACTTCTATGAGGAATAGTAATCCACTAACCTGCTTTCCCCTCTGTATAGTAACATGTAATCATATTGGGAATTATGGATGTAATATACTTCTATGAGGAATAGTAATCCACTAACCTGCTTTCCCCTCTGTATAGTAACATGTAATCATATTGGGAATTATGGATGTAATATACTTCTATGAGGAATAGTAATCCACTAACCTGCTTTCCCCTCTGTATAGTAACATGTAATCATATTGGGAATTATGGATGTAATATACTTCTATGAGGAATAGTAATCCACTAACCTGCTCTCCCCTCTGTATAGTAACATGTAATCATATTGGGAATTATGGATGTAATATATACTTCTATGAGGAATAGTAATCCACTAACCTGCTCTCCCCTCTGTATAGTAACATGTAATCATATTGGGAATTATGGATGTAATATACTTCTATGAGGAATAGTAATCCACTAACCTGCTTTCCCCTCTGTATAGTAACATGTAATCATATTGGGAATTATGGATGTAATATATACTTCTATGAGGAATAGTAATCCACTAACCTGCTTCCCCCTCTGTATAGTAACATGTAATCATATTGGGAATTATGGATGTAATGTACTTCTATGAGGAATAGTAATCCACTAACCTGCTTTCCCCTCTGTATAGTAACATGTAATCATATTGGGAATTATGGATGTAATGTACTTCTATGGGGAATAGTAATCCACTAACCTGCTTTCCCCTCTGTATAGTAACATGTAATCATATTGGGAATTATGGATGTAATATTCTTCTATGAGGAATAGTAATCCACTAACCTGCTTTCCCCTCTGTATAGTAACATGTAATCATATTGGGAATTATGGATGTAATGTACTTCTATGGGGAATAGTAATCCACTAACCTGCTTTCCCCTCTGTATAGTAACATGTAATCATATTGGGAATTATGGATGTAATATACTTCTATGAGGAATAGTAATCCACTAACCTGCTTTCCCCTCTGTATAGTAACATGTAATCATATTGGGAATTATGGATGTAATGTACTTCTATGAGGAATAGTAATCCACTAACCTGCTTTCCCCTCTGTATAGTAACATGTAATCATATTGGGAATTATGGATGTAATATACTTCTATGAGGAATAGTAATCCACTAACCTGCTTTCCCCTCTGTATAGTAACATGTAATCATATTGGGAATTATGGATGTAATATATACTTCTATGAGGAATAGTAATCCACTAACCTGCATCCCCCTCTGTATAGTAACATGTAATCATATTGGGAATTATGGATGTAATATATACTTCTATGAGGAATAGTAATCCACTAACCTGCTTCCCCCTCTGTATAGTAACATGTAATCATATTGGGAATTATGGATGTAATATATACTTCTATGAGGAATAGTAATCCACTAACCTGCATCCCCCTCTGTATAGTAACATGTAATCATATTGGGAATTATGGATGTAATATATACTTCTATGAGGAATAGTAATCCACTAACCTGCTTTCCCCTCTGTATAGTAACATGTAATCATATTGGGAATTATGGATGTAATATATACTTCTATGAGGAATAGTAATCCACTAACCTGCTTCCCCCTCTGTATAGTAACATGTAATCATATTGGGAATTATGGATGTAATATATACTTCTATGAGGAATAGTAATCCACTAACCTGCATCCCCCTCTGTATAGTAACATGTAATCATATTGGGAATTATGGATGTAATATATACTTCTATGAGGAATAGTAATCCACTAACCTGCTCTCCCCTCTGTATAGTAACATGTAATCATATTGGGAATTATGGATGTAATATATACTTCTATGAGGAATAGTAATCCACTAACCTGCTTTCCCCTCTGTATAGTAACATGTAATCATATTGGGAATTATGGATGTAATATATACTTCTATGAGGAATAGTAATCCACTAACCTGCATCCCCCTCTGTATAGTAACATGTAATCATATTGGGAATTATGGATGTAATATACTTCTATGAGGAATAGTAATCCACTAACCTGCTTTCCCCTCTGTATAGTAACATGTAATCATATTGGGAATTATGGATGTAATATACTTCTATGGTGAATAGTAATCCACTAACCTGCTCTCCCCTCTGTATAGTAACATGTAATCATATTGGGAATTATGGATGTAATATACTTCTATGAGGAATAGTAATCCACTAACCTGCTTTCCCCTCTGTATAGTAACATGTAATCATATTGGGAATTATTGATGTAATATACTTCTATGAGGAATAGTAATCCAGTAACCTGCTTTCCCCTCTGTATAGTAACATGTAATCATATTGGGAATTATGGATGTAATATTCTTCTATGAGGAATAGTAATCCACTAACCTGCTTTCCCCTCTGTATAGTAACATGTAATCATATTGGGAATTATTGATGTAATATACTTCTATGAGGAATAGTAATCCAGTAACCTGCTTTCCCCTCTGTATAGTAACATGTAATCATATTGGGAATTATGGATGTAATATTCTTCTATGAGGAATAGTAATCCACTAACCTGCTTTCCCCTCTGTATAGTAACATGTAATCATATTGGGAATTATGGATGTAATGTACTTCTATGGGGAATAGTAATCCACTAACCTGCTCTCCCCTCTGTATAGTAACATGTAATCATATTGGGAATTATGGATGTAATATACTTCTATGAGGAATAGTAATCTACTAACCTGCTTTCCCCTCTGTATAGTAACATGTAATCATATTGGGAATTATAGATGTAATATACTTCTATGAGAAATAGTAATCCACTAACCTGCTTTCCCCTCTGTATAGTAACATGTAATCATATTGGGAATTATGGATGTAATATACTTCTATGAGGAATAGTAATCCACTAACCTGCTTTCCCCTCTGTATAGTAACATGTAATCATATTGGGAATTATGGATGTAATATACTTCTATGAGGAATAGTAATCCACTAACCTGCTTTCCCCTCTGTATAGTAACATGTAATCATATTGGGAATTATTGATGTAATATACTTCTATGAGGAATAGTAATCCACTAACCTGCTTTCCCCTCTGTATAGTAACATGTAATCATATTGGGAATTATGGATGTAATGTACTTCTATGGGGAATAGTAATCCACTAACCTGCTCTCCCCTCTGTATAGTAACATGTAATCATATTGGGAATTATGGATGTAATATACTTCTATGAGGAATAGTAATCTACTAACCTGCTTTCCCCTCTGTATAGTAACATGTAATCATATTGGGAATTATAGATGTAATATACTTCTATGAGGAATAGTAATCCACTAACCTGCTTTCCCCTCTGTATAGTAACATGTAATCATATTGGGAATTATGGATGTAATATATACTTCTATGGGGAATAGTAATCCACTAACCTGCTTTCCCCTCTGTATAGTAACATGTAATCATATTGGGAATTATGGATGTAATATACTTCTATGAGGAATAGTAATCCACTAACCTGCTTTCCCCTCTGTATAGTAACATGTAATCATATTGGGAATGATGGATGTAATATACTTCTATGGGGAATAGTAATCCACTAACCTGCTCTCCCCTCTGTATAGTAACATGTAATCATATTGGGAATTATGGATGTAATATACTTCTATGAGGAATAGTAATCCACTAACCTGCTTTCCCCTCTGTATAGTAACATGTAATCATATTGGGAAATATGGATGTAATATACTTCTATGAGGAATAGTAATCCACTAACCTGCTTTCCCCTCTGTATAGTAACATGTAATCATATTGGGAATTATGGATGTAATATACTTCTATGAGGAATAGTAATCCACTAACCTGCTTTCCCCTCTGTATAGTAACATGTAATCATATTGGGAATTATGGATGTAATATACTTCTATAAGGAATAGTAATCCACTAACCTGCTCTCCCCTCTGTATAGTAACATGTAATCATATTGGGAATTATTGATGTAATATACTTCTATGAGGAATAGTAATCCAGTAACCTGCTTTCCCCTCTGTATAGTAACATGTAATCATATTGGGAATTATGGATGTAATATTCTTCTATGAGGAATAGTAATCCACTAACCTGCTTTCCCCTCTGTATAGTAACATGTAATCATATTGGGAATTATTGATGTAATATACTTCTATGAGGAATAGTAATCCAGTAACCTGCTTTCCCCTCTGTATAGTAACATGTAATCATATTGGGAATTATGGATGTAATATTCTTCTATGAGGAATAGTAATCCACTAACCTGCTTTCCCCTCTGTATAGTAACATGTAATCATATTGGGAATTATGGATGTAATGTACTTCTATGGGGAATAGTAATCCACTAACCTGCTCTCCCCTCTGTATAGTAACATGTAATCATATTGGGAATTATGGATGTAATATACTTCTATGAGGAATAGTAATCTACTAACCTGCTTTCCCCTCTGTATAGTAACATGTAATCATATTGGGAATTATAGATGTAATATACTTCTATGGGGAATAGTAATCCAACACCACTGTCAAAAAGACAACCCTCTTGGTACAGGGTCAGGTGCTATATACCTGCTAATATATACGTAAGTTAATCTAAAAAGGAGGCAGTACACTATAAGTATTGCTTATGCAGTGAAATCCATAAATGAGACTAGACAGTCAGATACTGCAGGGGTCTTTGCTGATCCCCCTCCACTCTATCACAGTGTGTGTGAGTGGGGTGTAGCTATCCCACAGATCGACTGAAATGCACACTGCAAAGGTGGTACGGACCAGAGTGGAAAGCTTACTGTGACCCTGTAGTTCACCCCAGCTAACCCCTCAAGAGTACTGATCCTAGATACCACCCTATATACAAGGGGGGGGGGGCTATTTACAAGTGCTTTAGAAAATGTGCATAGTGCTGTACATAAAGACCCTAATGAGATCACATTTCACCATAAAGGCTTCCTCAGAGAGTGCTATACATATGTTACATAGTGCTATACATAATACACATCACCCCAAATAAAATCAGAAATTGCCCCCCATAGTAGCCCAAGTCAGAGCTGGATGCGCCGTGTTCGGCGACTGAATATATACTGAGGAGGCAGGAAGAGGATGGACTCATCCCTTGGGCCACGCCCATCGTCCACGGAGGATTTTCAATCCTAAAAATAGCATTTTTAAGGCGTACTGTAGGTCGGGGACCATTGTCCCCATTATCGCTTACCTCCCCACAAATGCGCTCGGTAATGGGGCCTGAGTGGGGCCTCTGTTTCACCCCGTCTAAGCGGTGGTCGCCAGGATGCGTTCCACCAGCGGGGAAAGGGGTGGAGTGTGCGTCCCAAGAGCGTCTGCGTCACTTCCGCGCTCCAGATACGTAGGGCGCGCGGAGAAGGACGTCATCCACAACACCGCCCATTCACTTACTCTGCTTTGTCTACAGTGAGGGGCGGCGATCATGCGCCTCACAGGTAACGCCCCCGTCGTCATGGTAATCTGTATATACATGCATCTCCGCATGGAGATGCACCGAATACGAGACAATCAGCCATAATGCATGTACAGATCTTCCATTAGGGAATGTATATTACCGTAAGGGATGTATGTATCCATCATAGAGTTAGGACCACACAGGGAGGACAAAAAAAGGGCCTTTATATCATTATATTCCAGGGGATATAGTCCAGGGAATGGAGAAGGATTGCAGGAAATTCCAGTTTATGGAGTCAGTTCAGACAGATGAAATGAATAGTGTAAATAAGGACACTTATCCATATACCAATCAATATATGAAACAATAAGTCTCAAAAGCTGAAAAAGGATACAATAACCAAGGGGGGGGTTTTTGGGGGGGGCCCTCCATAATAAGGATCTATAGAAAACAGGCGAGGTTAAAATCCTCATTCAGTCCCTTTGGTGAGATCGTGTCCAGACGAAAAATCCACTGGGACTCAATCTGTGTCAACTTCTGATCGAAGTTGCCCCCTCTAAAGTCCTTTTTCCATGTCTGTATCCCCCAAAACTGTATGTCAAAACGTCTAGGGGCATGGAACTCATTCATATGTTTTGCAATGGATGTGTCCCTCCTGTGCTTGATGTCCCCCACATGTTCAAGCACCCTGTCCTTCAATTGTCTGGTCGTCTTTCCTACATACCATAGATTGCAGGGGCACCTGGCCCCATAAATGACACCCCTACTTTCACAGTTAATAAATGATAATATGTTGAAAGTTCTGCCATTAGAGGGTACTGTAAATTGCTTCATAGTGGGAATATATTTACAGGCCTTGCAATGGCCACATCTAAAAGACCCTACTGGCTTTGGTGGAAGCCACGTTTCTCTCGGGGCAGAATGGGGGGTGTAGGTGCTATGGACCAGTATATCTCGCAGGTTGGATGACCGTCTATACGTTATTGCTGGGGTGTCAGGAAGATGTTTAGATAGGTCCTTATCCTTCTGCAGGATAGGCCAATAGTGTCTTATTATCTCAAAAACTTTGTGTGAGTCCTCAGTGAACGTCCCGATAAGACGGGGTATTTTCAAAGTTTCTTTGGGGGAGGAGCCAGTGTTCCGACCATTTCTTTCATTGGAATTTCTTAAGGTGACTTCACGGGGGGTCTCATATGCTCGTCTATATGCATGTTCAATAACATGATCGGGGAAACCTCTTTGTCTGAAACGTTCCCCCGAGAGAACAACATCATAAAAGGGTTAATAAATATCAACAGTCTTTTTTAGACCACCCCCCCCAGTCCCCAGATCCACAATGTGTAGATCCAAAAACTATGACAAAACAGGAACAACATACTTTAAGAGATCGCAAGCAGTGGGGGTATACGGGACAAAGAAGGGGTGGCCACAGGAACCAGATACACCAGTGGTAAATATACATGATCCGACTTCACAATTGAGGGTGGTGAATCTGTCCTCATATACACTAACAACTACTGAAGAATCATTACTCACCAAAGGTTTAACCTTTGTACCTGTTAATAAATTCTGTGCATTTGAATGGGTCAAGGATGTTAACCTTTTTGCCCGCATTATGGATGTAATATACTTCTATGAGGAATAGTAATCCACTAACCTGCTTTCCCCTCTGTATAGTAACATGTAATCATATTGGGAATTATGGATGTAATATACTTCTATGGGGAATAGTAATCCACTAACCTGCTTTCCCCTCTGTATAGTAACATGTAATCATATTGGGAATTATGGATGTAATATACTTCTATGAGGAATAGTAATCCACTAACCTGCTCTCCCCTCTGTATAGTAACATGTAATCATATTGGGAATTATGGATGTAATATACTTCTATGAGGAATAGTAATCCACTAACCTGCTTTCCCCTCTGTATAGTAACATGTAATCATATTGGGAATTATTGATGTAATATACTTCTATGAGGAATAGTAATCCACTAACCTGCTCTCCCCTCTGTATAGTAACATGTAATCATATTGGGAATTATGGATGTAATATATACTTCTATGGGGAATAGTAATCCACTAACCTGCTTTCCCCTCTGTATAGTAACATGTAATCATATTGGGAATTATGGATGTAATATACTTCTATAAGGAATAGTAATCCACTAACCTGCTTTCCCCTCTGTATAGTAACATGTAATCATATTGGGAATTATTATGGATGTAATATACTTCTATGGGGAATAGTAATCCACTAACCTGCTTTCCTCTCTGTATAGTAACATGTAATCATATTGGGAATTATGGATGTAATATACTTCTATGAGGAATAGTAATCCACTAACCTGCTTTCCCCTCTGTATAGTAACATGTAATCATATTGGGAATTATGGATGTAATATACTTCTATAAGGAATAGTAATCCACTAACCTGCTTTCCCCTCTGTATAGTAACATGTAATCATATTGGGAATTATTATGGATGTAATATACTTCTATGGGGAATAGTAATCCACTAACCTGCTTTCCTCTCTGTATAGTAACATGTAATCATATTGGGAATTATGGATGTAATATACTTCTATGAGGAATAGTAATCCACTAACCTGCTTTCCCCTCTGTATAGTAACATGTAATCATATTGGGAATTATGGATGTAATATACTTCTATGAGGAATAGTAATCCACTAACCTGCTTTCCCCTCTGTATAGTAACATGTAATCATATTGGGAATTATGGATGTAATATACTTCTATGAGGAATAGTAATCCACTAACCTGCTTTCCCCTCTGTATAGTAACATGTAATCATATTGGGAATTATGGATGTAATATATACTTCTATGAGGAATAGTAATCCACTAACCTGCTTTCCCCTCTGTATAGTAACATGTAATCATATTGGGAATTATGGATGTAATATACTTCTATGAGGAATAGTAATCCACTAACCTGCTTTCCCCTCTGTATAGTAACATGTAATCATATTGGGAATTATGGATGTAATATACTTCTATGAGGAATAGTAATCCACTAACCTGCTCTCCCCTCTGTATAGTAACATGTAATCATATTGGGAATTATGGATGTAATATATACTTCTATGAGGAATAGTAATCCACTAACCTGCTTTCCCCTCTGTATAGTAACATGTAATCATATTGGGAATTATGGATGTAATATACTTCTATGGTGAATAGTAATCCACTGACCTGCTTTCCCCTCTGTATAGTAACATGTAATCATATTGGGAATTATGGATGTAATATATACTTCTATGAGGAATAGTAATCCACTAACCTGCTTTCCCCTCTGTATAGTAACATGTAATCATATTGGGAATTATGGATGTAATATACTTCTATGAGGAATAGTAATCCACTAACCTGCTCTCCCCTCTGTATAGTAACATGTAATCATATTGGGAATTATGGATGTAATATATACTTCTATGGGGAATAGTAATCCACTAACCTGCTTTCCCCTCTGTATAGTAACATGTAATCATATTGGGAATTATGGATGTAATATATACTTCTATGAGGAATAGTAATCCACTAACCTGCTTTCCCCTCTGTATAGTAACATGTAATCATATTGGGAATTATGGATGTAATATATACTTCTATGAGGAATAGTAATCCACTAACCTGCTCTCCCCTCTGTATAGTAACATGTAATCATATTGGGAATTATGGATGTAATATACTTCTATGAGGAATAGTGATCCACTAACCTGCTTTCCCCTCTGTATAGTAACATGTAATCATATTGGGAATTATGGATGTAATATACTTCTATGGTGAATAGTAATCCACTAACCTGCTTTCCCCTCTGTATAGTAACATGTAATCATATTGGGAATTATGGATGTAATATACTTCTATGGTGAATAGTAATCCACTAACCTGCTTTCCCCTTTGTATAGTAACATGTAATCATATTGGGAATTATGGATGTAATATTCTTCTATGAGGAATAGTAATCTACTAACCTGCTTTCCCCTCTGTATAGTAACATGTAATTATATTGGGAATTATGGATGTAATGTACTTCTATGAGGAATAGTAATCCACTAACCTGCTTTCCCCTCTGTATAGTAACATGTAATCATATTGGGAATTATGGATGTAATGTACTTCTATGAGGAATAGTAATCCACTAACCTGCTTTCCCCTCTGTATAGTAACATGTAATCATATTGGGAATTATGGATGTAATATACTTCTATGAGGAATAGTGATCCACTAACCTGCTTTCCCCTCTGTATAGTAACATGTAATCATATTGGGAATTATGGATGTAATATACTTCTATGAGGAATAGTGATCCACTAACCTGCTTTCCCCTCTGTATAGTAACATGTAATCATATTGGGAATTATGGATGTAATATACTTCTATGGTGAATAGTAATCCACTAACCTGCTTTCCCCTCTGTATAGTAACATGTAATCATATTGGGAATTATGGATGTAATATTCTTCTATGAGGAATAGTAATCTACTAACCTGCTTTCCCCTCTGTATAGTAACATGTAATCATATTGGGAATTATGGATGTAATGTACTTCTATGAGGAATAGTAATCCACTAACCTGCTTTCCCCTCTGTATAGTAACATGTAATCATATTGGGAATTATGGATGTAATGTACTTCTATGAGGAATAGTAATCCACTAACCTGCTTTCCCCTCTGTATAGTAACATGTAATCATATTGGGAATTATGGATGTAATTTACTTCTATGAGGAATAGTAATCCACTAACCTGCTCTCCCCTCTGTATAGTAACATGTAATCATATTGGGAATTATTGATGTAATATACTTCTATGAGGAATAGTAATCCACTAACCTGCTTTCCCCTCTGTATAGTAACATGTAATCATATTGGGAATTATAGATGTAATATATACTTCTATGAGGAATAGTGATCCACTAACCTGCTCTCCCCCCTGTATAGTAACATGTAATCATATTGGGAATGATGGATGTAATATACTTCTATGAGGAATAGTAATCCACTAACCTGCTTTCCCCTCTGTATAGTAACATGTAATCATATTGGGAATTATGGATGTAATTTACTTCTATGAGGAATAGTAATCCACTAACCTGCTTTCCCCTCTGTATAGTAACATGTAATCATATTGGGAATTATGGATGTAATGTACTTCTATGAGGAATAGTAATCCACTAACCTGCTTTCCCCTCTGTATAGTAACATGTAATCATATTGGGAATTATGGATGTAATGTACTTCTATGGGGAATAGTAATCCACTAACCTGCTTTCCCCTCTGTATAGTAACATGTAATCATATTGGGAATTATGGATGTAATATACTTCTATGGGGAATAGTAATCCACTAACCTGCTCTCCCCTCTGTATAGTAACATGTAATCATATTGGGAATTATGGATGTAATGTACTTCTATGAGGAATAGTAATCCACTAACCTGCTTTCCCCTCTGTATAGTAACATGTAATCATATTGGGAATTATGGATGTAATTTACTTCTATGAGGAATAGTAATCCACTAACCTGCTCTCCCCTCTGTATAGTAACATGTAATCATATTGGGAATTATTGATGTAATATATACTTTTATGAGGAATAGTAATCCACTAACCTGCTTTCCCCTCTGTATAGTAACATGTAATCATATTGGGAATTATTGATGTAATATATACTTCTATGAGGAATAGTAATCCACTAACCTGCTTTCCCCCCTGTATAGTAACATGTAATCATATTGGGAATTATGGATGTAATTTACTTCTATGAGGAATAGTAATCCACTAACCTGCTCTCCCCTCTGTATAGTAACATGTAATCATATTGGGAATTATTGATGTAATGTACTTCTATGAGGAATAGTAATCCACTAACCTGCTCTCCCCCCTGTATAGTAACATGTAATCATATTGGGAATGATGGATGTAATATACTTCTATGAGGAATAGTAATCCACTAACCTGCTTTCCCCTCTGTATAGTAACATGTAATCATATTGGGAATGATGGATGTAATATACTTCTATGAGGAATAGTAATCCACTTACCTGCTCTCCCCTCTGTATAGTAACATGTAATCATATTGGCAATTATGGATGTAATATATACTTCTATGGGGAATAGTAATCCACTAACCTGCTCTCCCCTCTGTATAGTAACATGTAATCATATTGGGAATTATGGATGTAATATACTTCTATGGTGAATAGTAATCCACTAACCTGCTTTCCCCTCTGTATAGTAACATGTAATCATATTGGGAATTATGGATGTAATATACTTCTATGAGGAATAGTAATCCACTAACCTGCTTTCCCCTCTGTATAGTAACATGTAATCATATTGGGAATTATGGATGTAATATACTTCTATGAGGAATAGTAATCCACTAACCTGCTCTCCCCTCTGTATAGTAACATGTAATCATATTGGGAATTATGGATGTAATATACTTCTATGGTGAATAGTAATCCACTAACCTGCTCTCCCCTCTGTATAGTAACATGTAATCATATTGGGAATTATTGATGTAATATTCTTCTATGAGGAATAGTAATCCACTAACCTGCTTTCCCCTCTGTATAGTAACATGTAATCATATTGGGAATGATGGATGTAATATTCTTCTATGAGGAATAGTGATCCACTAACCTGCTTTCCCCTCTGTATAGTAACATGTAATCATATTGGGAATTATGGATGTAATATACTTCTATGGGGAATAGTAATCCACTAACCTGCTCTCCCCTCTGTATAGTAACATGTAATCATATTGGGAATTATGGATGTAATATACTTCTATGGTGAATAGTAATCCACTAACCTGCTCTCCCCTCTGTATAGTAACATGTAATCATATTGGGAATTATTGATGTAATATTCTTCTATGAGGAATAGTAATCCACTAACCTGCTTTCCCCTCTGTATAGTAACATGTAATCATATTGGGAATTATGGATGTAATGTACTTCTATGAGGAATAGTAATCCACTAACCTGCTTTCCCCTCTGTATAGTAACATGTAATCATATTGGGAATTATGGATGTAATATATACTTCTATGGGGAATAGTAATCCACTAACCTGCTCTCCCCTCTGTATAGTAACATGTAATCATATTGGGAATTATTGATGTAATATTCTTCTATGAGGAATAGTAATCCACTAACCTGCTTTCCCCTCTGTATAGTAACATGTAATCATATTGGGAATTATGGATGTAATGTACTTCTATGAGGAATAGTAATCCACTAACCTGCTCTCCCCTCTGTATAGTAACATGTAATCATATTGGGAATGATGGATGTAATATACTTCTATGGGGAATAGTAATCCACTGACCTGCTTTCCCCTCTGTATAGTAACATGTAATCATATTGGGAATTATGGATGTAATGTACTTCTATGAGGAATAGTAATCCACTAACCTGCTTTCCCCTCTGTATAGTAACATGTAATCATATTGGGAATTATTATGGATGTAATATACTTCTATGAGGAATAGTGATCCACTAACCTGCTTTCCCCTCTGTATAGTAACATGTAATCATATAGGGAATTATGGATGTAATATTCTTCTATGAGGAATAGTAATCCACTAACCTGCTCTCCCCTCTGTATAGTAACATGTAATCATATTGGGAATGATGGATGTAATATACTTCTATGAGGAATAGTGATCCACTAACCTGCTTTCCCCTCTGTATAGTAACATGTAATCATATAGGGAATTATGGATGTAATATACTTCTATGGTGAATAGTAATCCACTAACCTGCTCTCCCCTCTGTATAGTAACATGTAATCATATTGGGAATTATGGATGTAATATACTTCTATGAGGAATAGTAATCCACTAACCTGCTCTCCCCTCTGTATAGTATCATGTAATCATATTGGGAATTATGGATGTAATATACTTCTATGAGGAATAGTAATCCACTAACCTGCTCTCCCCCCTGTATAGTAACATGTAATCATATTGGGAATTATGGATGTAATATACTTCTATGAGGAATAGTAATCCACTAACTTGCTTTCCCCTCTGTATAGTAACATGTAATCATATTGGGAATTATGGATGTAATATACTTCTATGAGGAATAGTAATCCACTAACCTGCTTTCCCCTCTGTATAGTAACATGTAATCATATTGGGAATGATGGATGTAATATACTTCTATGAGGAATAGTAATCCACTAACCTGCTCTCCCCCCTGTATAGTAACATGTAATCATATTGGGAATTATGGATGTAATGTACTTCTATGAGGAATAGTGATCCACTAACCTGCTTTCCCCTCTGTATAGTAACATGTAATCATATTGGGAATTATGGATGTAATATATACTTCTATGAGGAATAGTAATCCACTAACCTGCTCTCCCCTCTGTATAGTAACATGTAATCATATTGGGAATTATTGATGTAATATTCTTCTATGAGGAATAGTAATCCACTAACCTGCTCTCCCCTCTGTATAGTAACATGTAATCATATTGGGAATGATGGATGTAATATACTTCTATGAGGAATAGTGATCCACTAACCTGCTTTCCCCTCTGTATAGTAACATGTAATCATATTGGGAATTATGGATGTAATATACTTCTATGAGGAATAGTAATCCACTAACCTGCTTTCCCCTCTGTATAGTAACATGTAATCATATTGGGAATTATTATGGATGTAATATACTTCTATGGGGAATAGTAATCCACTAACCTGCTCTCCCCTCTGTATAGTAACATGTAATCATATTGGGAATTATGGATGTAATATACTTCTATGAGGAATAGTAATCCACTAACCTGCTTTCCCCTCTGTATAGTAACATGTAATCATATTGGGAATTATGGATGTAATATACTTCTATGAGGAATAGTAATCCACTAACCTGCTTTCCCCTCTGTATAGTAACATGTAATCATATTGGGAATTATGGATGTAATGTACTTCTATGGGGAATAGTAATCCACTAACCTGCTTTCCCCTCTGTATAGTAACATGTAATCATATTGGGAATTATGGATGTAATCAGTGGCGTACCTAGGGCATTTGACACCCGGTGCTGGGTATTAAAAAGACACCCCCCCCCCCATTAAAAAAAAAAAAAAACAGCAAATGTGGCATGCTAAACGTGACACGGCGGGTAATGCCAGGTGTAGGCTCGCTCCCCCCCCTAAAGTTGTCCTTAGTATAGTATAGTGGCACCAGTATAGCTAACAAAAAATGGGTGCGGTTATAACATGCGGCGCGCATTGCGCGCCGCGGCGAAAAATGGGCGTGGCCATGACCGGATGAGGGCAGAGCTAACTAATTTAAAGTGAACCCGGGATAAGAGTGATATGGAGGCTGCCATATTCATTTTCTTTTAAACAATAGGCAGCCCTGCTGATCTATTTGGCTGCAGTAGTGAACTGAATTACACCAGAAACAAGCATGCAGCTAATCTTGTCAGTTCTGACAATATTGTCAGAAGCCCCTGACCTGCTGCTTGCTTATTCAGGGTCTATGGTTTAAAGAATTAGATGCAGAGGACCAGCACAGCAGCCAGGCAGCTGGTATTGCTTAAAAGGAGATAAATATTGCAGCCCAATATTATTCTCACCTCGGGTTCCCCTTAAAAGTGCAACACAAAGACAGTGGGCCTTTCCCCAGAAAATTCACATAATTGTTCAGGTTTTCTCAAGAAAATACACGTAATGTGAACAGATTTGCCCAAAAAACACGTTCAATCATGTCGGCAGATTTGCCCAAAAAACACGTTCAATCATGTCGGCAGATTTGCCCAGAAAATACATGCAATCATGTCGGCAGATTTGCCCAGAAAATACATGCAATCATGTCGGCAGATTTGCCCAGAAAATACATGCAATCATGTCGGCAGATTTGCCCAGAAAATACATGCAATCATGTCGGCAGATTTGCCCAGAAAATACATGCAATCATGTCGGCAGATTTGCCCAGAAAATACATGCAATCATGTCGGCAGATTTGCCCAGAAAATATATGCAATCATGTCGGCAGATTTGCCCAAAAAACACGTTCAATCATGTCGGCAGATTTGCCCAAAAAACACGTTCAATCATGTCGGCAGATTTGCCCAGAAAATACATGTAATCATGTCGGCAGATTTGCCCAGAAAATACATGCAATCATGTCGGCAGATTTGCCCAGAAAATACATGCAATCATGTCGGCAGATTTGCCCAGAAAATACATGCAATCATGTCGGCAGATTTGCCCAGAAAATACATGCAATCATGTCGGCAGATTTGCCCAGAAAATACATGCAATCATGTCGGCAGATTTGCCCAGAAAATACATGCAATCATGTCGGCAGATTTGCCCAGAAAATATATGCAATCATGTGGCAACCTGGCCAGAAAACACTTCAATCATGTAGCAGACCTGGCCAGAACAGTCGATACACCTGCTAATATAAATTAAATAAAAATTTACTCACCTGAAGCAGCAGCAGACCTCCTGTCCCGGCCTCCGTCCGGCGCGCAGCTCTCACGATCCTCTGCAGCCAGCAACTGAAACTCCCGCGGTGAGAGCAGGGCTACGGGAAAATGGCGCCCGAAGCCCTGCATTGCAGACTCAGTCTCCAGAGCAGGGCTTCGGACGCCATTTTACTGTAGCCCTGCTCTGCCGCTGTTGGAGCTGCGGGCTGCTGCTGTCAGTGAACTGACACAGCGTCTATTAGACGCCGAAAATCAGTTCACGCTGGGGGTGCTTGGACAATATTAGGGGGTGCTTCAGCACCCAAACCACCCCCCTGGCACCGCCACTGCCCCAGTATAGCTAGTATAGTTGCCCCAGTATAGCATAGTGGCCCCAGTATAGTTTAGTGTAGCATAGTGGCCCCAGTGTAGCATAGTGGTCCCAGTGTAGCATAGGTGCCCCCAGTGTAGCATAGTGGCCCCCAGTGTAGCATAGTGGCCCCCAGTGTAGCATAGTGGCCGCCAGTGTAGCATAGTGGCCGCCAGTGTAGCATAGTGGCCCCCAGTGTAGCATAGTGGCCCCCAGTGTAGCATAGGTGCCCCCAGTGTAGCATAGTGGCCCCCAGTGTAGCATAGTGGCCCCCAGTGTAGCATGGTGGCCCCCAGTGTAGCATGGTGGCCCCCAGTGTAGCATAGTGGCCCCCAGTGTAGCATAGTGGCCCCCAGTGTAGCATAGTGGCCGCCAGTGTAGCATAGTGGCCCCCAGTGTAGCATAGTGGCCCCCAGTGTAGCATAGTGGCCCCCAGTGTAGCATAGGTGCCCCCAGTGTAGCATAGTGGCCCCCGGTATGAGGGAAGCTTGGAAGGTGGGGTGGCGGGGTCCCCTCCTTCCGGCGCTTCCCCCTCCTAATTAGCAGCAGCCAGCAGCTTAGCGAAGCGGGCGGGGAGGACTTACTCACCTGCTCCAGGCGATGGCGCATAACGTCATCCTCACGTGACGCTGGTCTCTCTGTCGCTCACTGTGCTTCCGCAAATCAGGAAGCACAGTGGGCGGTGGAGAAGGTGGAGACCAGCGTCAGGTGACGATGACGCTATTTGCCATCGCCTGGAACGCAGGAAGTAGGTGAGTAAGTCTTCTCCGCCCGCTCCTGCCCGCTCATCAAGCTGCTGCTAATTAGGAGGGTGAAGCGCCAGAAGGAGGGGACCCAGGTGAGGGAGGTGGGGGGTCCGGCCCCCCTCCCCGCCGCTTTCCCCGCCACCCCTCCTTTCCGGGTTGCTTTCCCCCTCCTGTCCGGCCGGCACAGGCCAATGTGGGGGCCTTGATGACACCCCCTGGGGCGCCCGACACCCGGTGCGGGGCGCCCCATGCCGCCCTATGGTAGGAACGCCACTGGATGTAATATACTTCTATGAGGAATAGTAATCCACTAACCTGCTTTCCTCTCTGTATAGTAACATGTAATCATATTGGGAATTATGGATGTAATATACTTCTATGAGGAATAGTAATCCACTAACCTGCTTTCCCCTCTGTATAGTAACATGTAATCATATTGGGAATTATGGATGTAATATACTTCTATGAGGAATAGTAATCCACTAACCTGCTTTCCCCTCTGTATAGTAACATGTAATCATATTGGGAATTATGGATGTAATATACTTCTATGAGGAATAGTAATCCACTAACCTGCTTTCCCCTCTGTATAGTAACATGTAATCATATTGGGAATTATGGATGTAATATATACTTCTATGAGGAATAGTAATCCACTAACCTGCTTTCCCCTCTGTATAGTAACATGTAATCATATTGGGAATTATGGATGTAATATACTTCTATGAGGAATAGTAATCCACTAACCTGCTTTCCCCTCTGTATAGTAACATGTAATCATATTGGGAATTATGGATGTAATATACTTCTATGAGGAATAGTAATCCACTAACCTGCTCTCCCCTCTGTATAGTAACATGTAATCATATTGGGAATTATGGATGTAATATATACTTCTATGAGGAATAGTAATCCACTAACCTGCTTTCCCCTCTGTATAGTAACATGTAATCATATTGGGAATTATGGATGTAATATACTTCTATGGTGAATAGTAATCCACTGACCTGCTTTCCCCTCTGTATAGTAACATGTAATCATATTGGGAATTATGGATGTAATATATACTTCTATGAGGAATAGTAATCCACTAACCTGCTTTCCCCTCTGTATAGTAACATGTAATCATATTGGGAATTATGGATGTAATATACTTCTATGAGGAATAGTAATCCACTAACCTGCTCTCCCCTCTGTATAGTAACATGTAATCATATTGGGAATTATGGATGTAATATATACTTCTATGGGGAATAGTAATCCACTAACCTGCTTTCCCCTCTGTATAGTAACATGTAATCATATTGGGAATTATGGATGTAATATATACTTCTATGAGGAATAGTAATCCACTAACCTGCTTTCCCCTCTGTATAGTAACATGTAATCATATTGGGAATTATGGATGTAATATATACTTCTATGAGGAATAGTAATCCACTAACCTGCTCTCCCCTCTGTATAGTAACATGTAATCATATTGGGAATTATGGATGTAATATACTTCTATGAGGAATAGTGATCCACTAACCTGCTTTCCCCTCTGTATAGTAACATGTAATCATATTGGGAATTATGGATGTAATATACTTCTATGGTGAATAGTAATCCACTAACCTGCTTTCCCCTCTGTATAGTAACATGTAATCATATTGGGAATTATGGATGTAATATACTTCTATGGTGAATAGTAATCCACTAACCTGCTTTCCCCTTTGTATAGTAACATGTAATCATATTGGGAATTATGGATGTAATATTCTTCTATGAGGAATAGTAATCTACTAACCTGCTTTCCCCTCTGTATAGTAACATGTAATTATATTGGGAATTATGGATGTAATGTACTTCTATGAGGAATAGTAATCCACTAACCTGCTTTCCCCTCTGTATAGTAACATGTAATCATATTGGGAATTATGGATGTAATGTACTTCTATGAGGAATAGTAATCCACTAACCTGCTTTCCCCTCTGTATAGAAACATGTAATCATATTGGGAATTATGGATGTAATATACTTCTATGAGGAATAGTGATCCACTAACCTGCTTTCCCCTCTGTATAGTAACATGTAATCATATTGGGAATTATGGATGTAATATACTTCTATGAGGAATAGTGATCCACTAACCTGCTTTCCCCTCTGTATAGTAACATGTAATCATATTGGGAATTATGGATGTAATATACTTCTATGGTGAATAGTAATCCACTAACCTGCTTTCCCCTCTGTATAGTAACATGTAATCATATTGGGAATTATGGATGTAATATACTTCTATGGTGAATAGTAATCCACTAACCTGCTTTCCCCTCTGTATAGTAACATGTAATCATATTGGGAATTATGGATGTAATATTCTTCTATGAGGAATAGTAATCTACTAACCTGCTTTCCCCTCTGTATAGTAACATGTAATCATATTGGGAATTATGGATGTAATGTACTTCTATGAGGAATAGTAATCCACTAACCTGCTTTCCCCTCTGTATAGTAACATGTAATCATATTGGGAATTATGGATGTAATGTACTTCTATGAGGAATAGTAATCCACTAACCTGCTTTCCCCTCTGTATAGTAACATGTAATCATATTGGGAATTATGGATGTAATTTACTTCTATGAGGAATAGTAATCCACTAACCTGCTCTCCCCTCTGTATAGTAACATGTAATCATATTGGGAATTATTGATGTAATATACTTCTATGAGGAATAGTAATCCACTAACCTGCTTTCCCCTCTGTATAGTAACATGTAATCATATTGGGAATTATAGATGTAATATATACTTCTATGAGGAATAGTGATCCACTAACCTGCTCTCCCCCCTGTATAGTAACATGTAATCATATTGGGAATGATGGATGTAATATACTTCTATGAGGAATAGTAATCCACTAACCTGCTTTCCCCTCTGTATAGTAACATGTAATCATATTGGGAATTATGGATGTAATTTACTTCTATGAGGAATAGTAATCCACTAACCTGCTTTCCCCTCTGTATAGTAACATGTAATCATATTGGGAATTATGGATGTAATGTACTTCTATGAGGAATAGTAATCCACTAACCTGCTTTCCCCTCTGTATAGTAACATGTAATCATATTGGGAATTATGGATGTAATGTACTTCTATGGGGAATAGTAATCCACTAACCTGCTTTCCCCTCTGTATAGTAACATGTAATCATATTGGGAATTATGGATGTAATATTCTTCTATGAGGAATAGTAATCCACTAACCTGCTTTCCCCTCTGTATAGTAACATGTAATCATATTGGGAATTATGGATGTAATATACTTCTATGGGGAATAGTAATCCACTAACCTGCTCTCCCCTCTGTATAGTAACATGTAATCATATTGGGAATTATGGATGTAATGTACTTCTATGAGGAATAGTAATCCACTAACCTGCTTTCCCCTCTGTATAGTAACATGTAATCATATTGGGAATTATGGATGTAATTTACTTCTATGAGGAATAGTAATCCACTAACCTGCTCTCCCCTCTGTATAGTAACATGTAATCATATTGGGAATTATTGATGTAATATATACTTCTATGAGGAATAGTAATCCACTAACCTGCTTTCCCCCCTGTATAGTAACATGTAATCATATTGGGAATTATGGATGTAATTTACTTCTATGAGGAATAGTAATCCACTAACCTGCTCTCCCCTCTGTATAGTAACATGTAATCATATTGGGAATTATTGATGTAATGTACTTCTATGAGGAATAGTAATCCACTAACCTGCTCTCCCCCCTGTATAGTAACATGTAATCATATTGGGAATGATGGATGTAATATACTTCTATGAGGAATAGTAATCCACTAACCTGCTTTCCCCTCTGTATAGTAACATGTAATCATATTGGGAATGATGGATGTAATATACTTCTATGAGGAATAGTAATCCACTAACCTGCTCTCCCCTCTGTATAGTAACATGTAATCATATTGGGAATTATGGATGTAATATATACTTCTATGGGGAATAGTAATCCACTAACCTGCTCTCCCCTCTGTATAGTAACATGTAATCATATTGGGAATTATGGATGTAATATACTTCTATGGTGAATAGTAATCCACTAACCTGCTTTCCCCTCTGTATAGTAACATGTAATCATATTGGGAATTATGGATGTAATATACTTCTATGAGGAATAGTAATCCACTAACCTGCTTTCCCCTCTGTATAGTAACATGTAATCATATTGGGAATTATGGATGTAATATACTTCTATGGGGAATAGTAATCCACTAACCTGCTTCCCCCTCTGTATAGTAACATGTAATCATATTGGGAATTATGGATGTAATATTCTTCTATGGGGAATAGTAATCCACTAACCTGCTTTCCCCTCTGTATAGTAACATGTAATCATATTGGGAATTATGGATGTAATATACTTCTATGAGGAATAGTAATCCACTAACCTGCTTTCCCCTCTGTATAGTAACATGTAATCATATTGGGAATTATGGATGTAATTTACTTCTATGAGGAATAGTAATCCACTAACCTGCTTTCCCCTCTGTATAGTAACATGTAATCATATTGGGAATTATGGATGTAATGTACTTCTATGAGGAATAGTAATCCACTAACCTGCTTTCCCCTCTGTATAGTAACATGTAATCATATTGGGAATTATGGATGTAATGTACTTCTATGGGGAATAGTAATCCACTAACCTGCTTTCCCCTCTGTATAGTAACATGTAATCATATTGGGAATTATGGATGTAATATTCTTCTATGAGGAATAGTAATCCACTAACCTGCTTTCCCCTCTGTATAGTAACATGTAATCATATTGGGAATTATGGATGTAATATACTTCTATGGGGAATAGTAATCCACTAACCTGCTCTCCCCTCTGTATAGTAACATGTAATCATATTGGGAATTATGGATGTAATGTACTTCTATGAGGAATAGTAATCCACTAACCTGCTTTCCCCTCTGTATAGTAACATGTAATCATATTGGGAATTATGGATGTAATTTACTTCTATGAGGAATAGTAATCCACTAACCTGCTCTCCCCTCTGTATAGTAACATGTAATCATATTGGGAATTATTGATGTAATATATACTTCTATGAGGAATAGTAATCCACTAACCTGCTTTCCCCTCTGTATAGTAACATGTAATCATATTGGGAATTATTGATGTAATATATACTTCTATGAGGAATAGTAATCCACTAACCTGCTTTCCCCCCTGTATAGTAACATGTAATCATATTGGGAATTATGGATGTAATTTACTTCTATGAGGAATAGTAATCCACTAACCTGCTCTCCCCTCTGTATAGTAACATGTAATCATATTGGGAATTATTGATGTAATGTACTTCTATGAGGAATAGTAATCCACTAACCTGCTCTCCCCCCTGTATAGTAACATGTAATCATATTGGGAATGATGGATGTAATATACTTCTATGAGGAATAGTAATCCACTAACCTGCTTTCCCCTCTGTATAGTAACATGTAATCATATTGGGAATGATGGATGTAATATACTTCTATGAGGAATAGTAATCCACTAACCTGCTCTCCCCTCTGTATAGTAACATGTAATCATATTGGGAATTATGGATGTAATATATACTTCTATGGGGAATAGTAATCCACTAACCTGCTCTCCCCTCTGTATAGTAACATGTAATCATATTGGGAATTATGGATGTAATATACTTCTATGGTGAATAGTAATCCACTAACCTGCTTTCCCCTCTGTATAGTAACATGTAATCATATTGGGAATTATGGATGTAATATACTTCTATGAGGAATAGTAATCCACTAACCTGCTTTCCCCTCTGTATAGTAACATGTAATCATATTGGGAATTATGGATGTAATATACTTCTATGGTGAATAGTAATCCACTAACCTGCTCTCCCCTCTGTATAGTAACATGTAATCATATTGGGAATTATTGATGTAATATTCTTCTATGAGGAATAGTAATCCACTAACCTGCTTTCCCCTCTGTATAGTAACATGTAATCATATTGGGAATTATGGATGTAATGTACTTCTATGAGGAATAGTAATCCACTAACCTGCTTTCCCCTCTGTATAGTAACATGTAATCATATTGGGAATTATGGATGTAATATATACTTCTATGGGGAATAGTAATCCACTAACCTGCTCTCCCCTCTGTATAGTAACATGTAATCATATTGGGAATTATTGATGTAATATTCTTCTATGAGGAATAGTAATCCACTAACCTGCTTTCCCCTCTGTATAGTAACATGTAATCATATTGGGAATTATGGATGTAATGTACTTCTATGAGGAATAGTAATCCACTAACCTGCTCTCCCCTCTGTATAGTAACATGTAATCATATTGGGAATGATGGATGTAATATACTTCTATGGGGAATAGTAATCCACTGACCTGCTTTCCCCTCTGTATAGTAACATGTAATCATATTGGGAATTATGGATGTAATGTACTTCTATGAGGAATAGTAATCCACTAACCTGCTTTCCCCTCTGTATAGTAACATGTAATCATATTGGGAATTATTATGGATGTAATATACTTCTATGAGGAATAGTGATCCACTAACCTGCTTTCCCCTCTGTATAGTAACATGTAATCATATAGGGAATTATGGATGTAATATTCTTCTATGAGGAATAGTAATCCACTAACCTGCTCTCCCCTCTGTATAGTAACATGTAATCATATTGGGAATGATGGATGTAATATACTTCTATGAGGAATAGTGATCCACTAACCTGCTTTCCCCTCTGTATAGTAACATGTAATCATATAGGGAATTATGGATGTAATATACTTCTATGGTGAATAGTAATCCACTAACCTGCTCTCCCCTCTGTATAGTAACATGTAATCATATTGGGAATTATGGATGTAATATACTTCTATGAGGAATAGTAATCCACTAACCTGCTCTCCCCTCTGTATAGTATCATGTAATCATATTGGGAATTATGGATGTAATATACTTCTATGAGGAATAGTAATCCACTAACCTGCTCTCCCCCCTGTATAGTAACATGTAATCATATTGGGAATTATGGATGTAATGTACTTCTATGAGGAATAGTAATCCACTAACCTGCTTTCCCCTCTGTATAGTAACATGTAATCATATTGGGAATGATGGATGTAATATACTTCTATGAGGAATAGTAATCCACTAACCTGCTCTCCCCCCTGTATAGTAACATGTAATCATATTGGGAATTATGGATGTAATGTACTTCTATGAGGAATAGTGATCCACTAACCTGCTTTCCCCTCTGTATAGTAACATGTAATCATATTGGGAATTATGGATGTAATATATACTTCTATGAGGAATAGTAATCCACTAACCTGCTCTCCCCTCTGTATAGTAACATGTAATCATATTGGGAATTATTGATGTAATATTCTTCTATGAGGAATAGTAATCCACTAACCTGCTCTCCCCTCTGTATAGTAACATGTAATCATATTGGGAATGATGGATGTAATATACTTCTATGAGGAATAGTGATCCACTAACCTGCTTTCCCCTCTGTATAGTAACATGTAATCATATTGGGAATTATGGATGTAATATACTTCTATGAGGAATAGTAATCCACTAACCTGCTCTCCCCTCTGTATAGTAACATGTAATCATATTGGGAATTATGGATGTAATATACTTCTATGAGGAATAGTAATCCACTAACCTGCTTTCCCCTCTGTATAGTAACATGTAATCATATTGGGAATTATGGATGTAATATACTTCTATGAGGAATAGTAATCCACTAACCTGCTCTCCCCTCTGTATAGTAACATGTAATCATATTGGGAATTATGGATGTAATATACTTCTATGAGGAATAGTAATCCACTAACCTGCTTTCCCCTCTGTATAGTAACATGTAATCATATTGGGAATTATGGATGTAATATACTTCTATGAGGAATAGTAATCCACTAACCTGCTTTCCCCTCTGTATAGTAACATGTAATCATATTGGGAATTATTATGGATGTAATATACTTCTATGGGGAATAGTAATCCACTAACCTGCTCTCCCCTCTGTATAGTAACATGTAATCATATTGGGAATTATGGATGTAATATACTTCTATGAGGAATAGTAATCCACTAACCTGCTTTCCCCTCTGTATAGTAACATGTAATCATATTGGGAATTATGGATGTAATATACTTCTATGAGGAATAGTAATCCACTAACCTGCTTTCCCCTCTGTATAGTAACATGTAATCATATTGGGAATTATGGATGTAATGTACTTCTATGGGGAATAGTAATCCACTAACCTGCTTTCCCCTCTGTATAGTAACATGTAATCATATTGGGAATTATGGGTGTAATATACTTCTATGAGGAATAGTAATCCACTAACCTGCTTTCCTCTCTGTATAGTAACATGTAATCATATTGGGAATTATGGATGTAATATACTTCTATGAGGAATAGTAATCCACTAACCTGCTTTCCCCTCTGTATAGTAACATGTAATCATATTGGGAATTATGGATGTAATATACTTCTATGAGGAATAGTAATCCACTAACCTGCTTTCCCCTCTGTATAGTAACATGTAATCATATTGGGAATTATGGATGTAATATACTTCTATGAGGAATAGTAATCCACTAACCTGCTCTCCCCTCTGTATAGTAACATGTAATCATATTGGGAATTATGGATGTAATATATACTTCTATGAGGAATAGTAATCCACTAACCTGCTTTCCCCTCTGTATAGTAACATGTAATCATATTGGGAATTATGGATGTAATATACTTCTATGGTGAATAGTAATCCACTGACCTGCTTTCCCCTCTGTATAGTAACATGTAATCATATTGGGAATTATGGATGTAATATATACTTCTATGAGGAATAGTAATCCACTAACCTGCTTTCCCCTCTGTATAGTAACATGTAATCATATTGGGAATTATGGATGTAATATACTTCTATGAGGAATAGTAATCCACTAACCTGCTCTCCCCTCTGTATAGTAACATGTAATCATATTGGGAATTATGGATGTAATATATACTTCTATGGGGAATAGTAATCCACTAACCTGCTTTCCCCTCTGTATAGTAACATGTAATCATATTGGGAATTATGGATGTAATATATACTTCTATGAGGAATAGTAATCCACTAACCTGCTTTCCCCTCTGTATAGTAACATGTAATCATATTGGGAATTATGGATGTAATATATACTTCTATGAGGAATAGTAATCCACTAACCTGCTCTCCCCTCTGTATAGTAACATGTAATCATATTGGGAATTATGGATGTAATATACTTCTATGAGGAATAGTGATCCACTAACCTGCTTTCCCCTCTGTATAGTAACATGTAATCATATTGGGAATTATGGATGTAATATACTTCTATGAGGAATAGTGATCCACTAACCTGCTTTCCCCTCTGTATAGTAACATGTAATCATATTGGGAATTATGGATGTAATATACTTCTATGGTGAATAGTAATCCACTAACCTGCTTTCCCCTCTGTATAGTAACATGTAATCATATTGGGAATTATGGATGTAATATACTTCTATGGTGAATAGTAATCCACTAACCTGCTTTCCCCTCTGTATAGTAACATGTAATCATATTGGGAATTATGGATGTAATATTCTTCTATGAGGAATAGTAATCTACTAACCTGCTTTCCCCTCTGTATAGTAACATGTAATCATATTGGGAATTATGGATGTAATGTACTTCTATGAGGAATAGTAATCCACTAACCTGCTTTCCCCTCTGTATAGTAACATGTAATCATATTGGGAATTATGGATGTAATGTACTTCTATGAGGAATAGTAATCCACTAACCTGCTTTCCCCTCTGTATAGTAACATGTAATCATATTGGGAATTATGGATGTAATTTACTTCTATGAGGAATAGTAATCCACTAACCTGCTCTCCCCTCTGTATAGTAACATGTAATCATATTGGGAATTATTGATGTAATATACTTCTATGAGGAATAGTAATCCACTAACCTGCTTTCCCCTCTGTATAGTAACATGTAATCATATTGGGAATTATAGATGTAATATATACTTCTATGAGGAATAGTGATCCACTAACCTGCTCTCCCCCCTGTATAGTAACATGTAATCATATTGGGAATGATGGATGTAATATACTTCTATGAGGAATAGTAATCCACTAACCTGCTTTCCCCTCTGTATAGTAACATGTAATCATATTGGGAATTATGGATGTAATTTACTTCTATGAGGAATAGTAATCCACTAACCTGCTTTCCCCTCTGTATAGTAACATGTAATCATATTGGGAATTATGGATGTAATGTACTTCTATGAGGAATAGTAATCCACTAACCTGCTTTCCCCTCTGTATAGTAACATGTAATCATATTGGGAATTATGGATGTAATGTACTTCTATGGGGAATAGTAATCCACTAACCTGCTTTCCCCTCTGTATAGTAACATGTAATCATATTGGGAATTATGGATGTAATATTCTTCTATGAGGAATAGTAATCCACTAACCTGCTTTCCCCTCTGTATAGTAACATGTAATCATATTGGGAATTATGGATGTAATATACTTCTATGGGGAATAGTAATCCACTAACCTGCTCTCCCCTCTGTATAGTAACATGTAATCATATTGGGAATTATGGATGTAATGTACTTCTATGAGGAATAGTAATCCACTAACCTGCTTTCCCCTCTGTATAGTAACATGTAATCATATTGGGAATTATGGATGTAATTTACTTCTATGAGGAATAGTAATCCACTAACCTGCTCTCCCCTCTGTATAGTAACATGTAATCATATTGGGAATTATTGATGTAATATATACTTCTATGAGGAATAGTAATCCACTAACCTGCTTTCCCCCCTGTATAGTAACATGTAATCATATTGGGAATTATGGATGTAATTTACTTCTATGAGGAATAGTAATCCACTAACCTGCTCTCCCCTCTGTATAGTAACATGTAATCATATTGGGAATTATTGATGTAATGTACTTCTATGAGGAATAGTAATCCACTAACCTGCTCTCCCCCCTGTATAGTAACATGTAATCATATTGGGAATGATGGATGTAATATACTTCTATGAGGAATAGTAATCCACTAACCTGCTTTCCCCTCTGTATAGTAACATGTAATCATATTGGGAATGATGGATGTAATATACTTCTATGAGGAATAGTAATCCACTAACCTGCTCTCCCCTCTGTATAGTAACATGTAATCATATTGGGAATTATGGATGTAATATATACTTCTATGGGGAATAGTAATCCACTAACCTGCTCTCCCCTCTGTATAGTAACATGTAATCATATTGGGAATTATGGATGTAATTTACTTCTATGAGGAATAGTAATCCACTAACCTGCTCTCCCCTCTGTATAGTAACATGTAATCATATTGGGAATTATTGATGTAATATATACTTCTATGAGGAATAGTAATCCACTAACCTGCTTTCCCCTCTGTATAGTAACATGTAATCATATTGGGAATTATGGATGTAATATACTTCTATGGGGAATAGTAATCCACTAACCTGCTCTCCCCTCTGTATAGTAACATGTAATCATATTGGGAATTATGGATGTAATGTACTTCTATGAGGAATAGTAATCCACTAACCTGCTTTCCCCTCTGTATAGTAACATGTAATCATATTGGGAATTATGGATGTAATTTACTTCTATGAGGAATAGTAATCCACTAACCTGCTCTCCCCTCTGTATAGTAACATGTAATCATATTGGGAATTATTGATGTAATATATACTTCTATGAGGAATAGTAATCCACTAACCTGCTTTCCCCCCTGTATAGTAACATGTAATCATATTGGGAATTATGGATGTAATTTACTTCTATGAGGAATAGTAATCCACTAACCTGCTCTCCCCTCTGTATAGTAACATGTAATCATATTGGGAATTATTGATGTAATGTACTTCTATGAGGAATAGTAATCCACTAACCTGCTCTCCCCCCTGTATAGTAACATGTAATCATATTGGGAATGATGGATGTAATATACTTCTATGAGGAATAGTAATCCACTAACCTGCTTTCCCCTCTGTATAGTAACATGTAATCATATTGGGAATGATGGATGTAATATACTTCTATGAGGAATAGTAATCCACTAACCTGCTCTCCCCTCTGTATAGTAACATGTAATCATATTGGGAATTATGGATGTAATATATACTTCTATGGGGAATAGTAATCCACTAACCTGCTCTCCCCTCTGTATAGTAACATGTAATCATATTGGGAATTATGGATGTAATATACTTCTATGGTGAATAGTAATCCACTAACCTGCTTTCCCCTCTGTATAGTAACATGTAATCATATTGGGAATTATGGATGTAATATACTTCTATGAGGAATAGTAATCCACTAACCTGCTTTCCCCTCTGTATAGTAACATGTAATCATATTGGGAATTATGGATGTAATATACTTCTATGAGGAATAGTAATCCACTAACCTGCTCTCCCCTCTGTATAGTAACATGTAATCATATTGGGAATTATTGATGTAATATTCTTCTATGAGGAATAGTAATCCACTAACCTGTTTTCCCCTCTGTATAGTAACATGTAATCATATTGGGAATTATGGATGTAATATACTTCTATGAGGAATAGTAATCCACTAACCTGCTTTCCCCTCTGTATAGTAACATGTAATCATATTGGGAATTATGGATGTAATATACTTCTATGGGGAATAGTAATCCACTAACCTGCTCTCCCCTCTGTATAGTAACATGTAATCATATTGGGAATTATTGATGTAATATTCTTCTATGAGGAATAGTAATCCACTAACCTGCTTTCCCCTCTGTATAGTAACATGTAATCATATTGGGAATTATGGATGTAATGTACTTCTATGAGGAATAGTAATCCACTAACCTGCTCTCCCCTCTGTATAGTAACATGTAATCATATTGGGAATGATGGATGTAATATACTTCTATGAGGAATAGTGATCCACTAACCTGCTTTCCCCTCTGTATAGTAACATGTAATCATATAGGGAATTATGGATGTAATATTCTTCTATGAGGAATAGTAATCCACTAACCTGCTCTCCCCTCTGTATAGTAACATGTAATCATATTGGGAATGATGGATGTAATATACTTCTATGAGGAATAGTGATCCACTAACCTGCTTTCCCCTCTGTATAGTAACATGTAATCATATAGGGAATTATGGATGTAATATTCTTCTATGAGGAATAGTAATCCACTAACCTGCTCTCCCCTCTGTATAGAAACATGTAATCATATTGGGAATTATGGATGTAATATTCTTCTATGAGGAATAGTAATCCACTAACCTGCTCTCCCCTCTGTATAGTAACATGTAATCATATTGGGAATGATGGATGTAATATACTTCTATGAGGAATAGTGATCCACTAACCTGCTTTCCCCTCTGTATAGTAACATGTAATCATATAGGGAATTATGGATGTAATATTCTTCTATGAGGAATAGTAATCCACTAACCTGCTCTCCCCTCTGTATAGAAACATGTAATCATATTGGGAATTATGGATGTAATATACTTCTATGAAGAATAGTAATCCACTAACCTGCTCTCCCCTCTGTATAGTAACATGTAATCATATTGGGAATTATGGATGTAATATACTTCTATGGGGAATAGTAATCTACTAACCTGCTCTCCCCTCTGTATAGAAACATGTAATCATATTGGGAATTATGGATGTAATATACTTCTATGAGGAATAGTAATCCACTAACCTGCTCTCCCCTCTGTATAGTAACATGTAATCATATTGGGAATTATGGATGTAATATACTTCTATGAGGAATAGTAATCCACTAACCTGCTCTCCCCTCTGTATAGTAACATGTAATCATATTGGGAATTATGGATGTAATATACTTCTATGAGGAATAGTAATCCAGTAACCTGCTTTCCCCTCTGTATAGTAACATGTAATCATATTGGGAATTATGGATGTAATATACTTCTATGGGGAATAGTAATCCAGTAACCTGCTTTCCCCTCTGTATAGTAACATGTAATCATATTGGGAATTATGGATGTAATGTACTTCTATGAGGAATAGTAATCCGCTAACCTGCTCTCCCCTCTGTATAGTAACATGTAATCATATTGGGAATTATGGATGTAATGTACTTCTATGAGGAATAGTAATCCACTAACCTACTTTCCCCTCTGTATAGTAACATGTAATCATATTGGGAATTATGGATGTAATATACTTCTATGAGGAATAGTAATCCACTAACCTGCTTTCCCCTCTGTATAGTAACATGTAATCATATTGGGAATTATGGATGTAATATACTTCTATGGGGAATAGTAATCCACTAACCTGCTTTCCCCTCTGTATAGTAACATGTAATCATATTGGGAATTATGGATGTAATATACTTCTATGAGGAATAGTAATCCACTAACCTGTTTTCCCCTCTGTATAGTAACATGTAATCATATTGGGAATTATGGATGTAATATACTTCTATGAGGAATAGTGATCCACTAACCTGCTTTCCCCTCTGTATAGTAACATGTAATCATATTGGGAATTATGGATGTAATATACTTCTATGAGGAATAGTGATCCACTAACCTGCTTTCCCGTCTGTATAGTAACATGTAATCATATTGGGAATGATGGATGTAATATTCTTCTATGAGGAATAGTAATCCACTAACCTGCTTTCCCCTCTGTATAGTAACATGTAATCATATTGGGAATTATGGATGTAATGTACTTCTATGAGGGATAGTAATCCACTAACCTGCTTTCCCCTCTGTATAGTAACATGTAATCATATTGGGAATTATGGATGTAATATATACTTCTATGAGGAATAGTAATCCACTAACCTGCTCTCCCCTCTGTATAGTAACATGTAATCATATTGGGAATTATGGATGCAATATACTTCTATGGGGAATAGTAATCCACTAACCTGCTTTCCCCTCTGTATAGTAACATGCTATCCCCAGTAATATCTGACCTTATATGCTTCCCTAACCTTCATATTCATCCATTCACAAGCTGTGGCCACAAGATGGCAAATCTGAGGGTCTTCCACTCTTCTTACTTCTATGGTTTTTGAATGGCCAAATTGTACAGCAGAAATATACATCTTGGCCACTAGATGGCAGCAGAACACACAACTCAATGCGTCCCATTTGATGGAGTGCAGGAAGTGCAAACGTAGCAATTGACTGGCGTTCATTTGAAAAGCAGCGGCCCTGGGGCAGGCGTGGCGTTACGCTGTGGGCGTGGCTTCCGCTGCACAGGAGTCGCTGTGGGAAGCTCCAGCCTCGAGGTGTGACGTCCCTGCATGCTGCTTTCTATGGTAAATATACTGTATATTGTAGTCACTGGCGTATCCAGACAGGGGTTCTGGATGTATGGAACACCCCCCTGAGACTCCTGTACCTTTAAAAAAAATTCCCTGAAATCGCTGAAGCAGACAAGCTGGTAAATATACAGAGGCTTGCCTGCAGGGTCTGTGGGAAAAACTCAGCTCTTTCCCTATTGTAAAGACTGCATTTAGACAGTCACATAAGGTATGTCACAGGTTGAAAAGTTTTTGACAGTCCCTAAACTCCAGGAGGGCTGCCTGCAGCTTGTGTGAGAGGCTGACCATCCCTTACATTCTCCACACCCCTATGGACAGTATACCTATATCATTCCCCTATTCCCACAATCCTCCCAACCATGTTGTTAATGTTTTGTTTTTGCTTTGGCAATGCTAAATGTATTTGGTCCTGCCAATAAAGCTTTTTGGCTGGCAGGGACAGGAAACACAGTACATGCAAGTAGCCTCTGTGTGATGTGGGACTGCAATACAGATACCCTATCTGCTCTATCTCAGTCTCTCCACTCCACCTGGGGGGCAATCTCCCCCCAGGCCCCCTTTTATTCAGTGATTTAGGGCTGGTGTCTCGTGTATTCAGGTTTGTTGTTGTAAGGCAATGCAAAATACTAGGCTAGCTGATAAAACTGCAATTAAAGGGCAGGCAAGCTGGTAAATATACACAGCATGATGCAGAGCTTGCCTGGAGGGTCCTTGGGCAAAAATCTGTCTCTCCCCTATGTCATAATGACTGCATCTTGTTAAACAAGATGAACATTTTTTGACAGTCCCTAGACTCCAGGAGGGCTGCTTTCTGACTTGTGTGAGAGACTGGCAGGGACAGGAGTCCTATTACAGGCAAGTAGCCTCTGTGTGATGTGGGACTGCAATACAGATAATGCTCCATCTCAGGCTATTCTCAATTTCTCCCCACTCCTCTTCTCTCTAAGCTAGTGCACGCCAAAATCACAATAGCAATCGCTAGCAATTAGTGAGTGTGATTTTCAGAGCGATTTCTGAATGAATCACTCAAAAAAATGCTACATGCGGTATACCTGCGATTTTGAAAAAATCACAACGCTGCTGTGGGAGCACCCACATAGGGTAACATTATCCAAGCGCTTTTCAAAGCAATGTTGATTTGAAAAATGCTCAGAAGCACTCTTGGTGTGCACCAGCCTCCCTCATTCACCTTTGTTTCCCTCTTCCCCTAGAGCTGACTGTGTGTTCTTGTCTTACAGGAAAGCTAAATAAAAGTGCAATCCTGGTGAGGCAAAATATTATTATTTAGTATTTATGTAGCGCCGCCATCTTCCGCAGATGCATATATCCCTGCATCATATGGGTATCGCTTGCGCTAGGTGAAACTATGTAGCATATTCCACTGAATTGTCCAAACTAAGTCTATCTCCCGTCCCTCTCTCGGGGAGTTGTTCCAGCGCTGTACCCCGTTCACATTTGCTGCTACCAGAAGCCCTCAGAAACATTAGTGTCCTTGAGTACTTCCAAAGATAGGCAGCTCCGTAATACGCCAGCGCACTTTTGTGCATGGGCAGTATGGAGCCACCTGTATTCAGAAGCACTCGGGGACATACGTGCTTCTGGACCTTTCAGGAACCCCCCCCCTTAAAAATCCTGCGTTTGCCCCTGGTAGTGTAATATAGTGGGGTGTAATACTGTATGGTGGGGTGTAATATTGGGTGCTGTGTTATACTGGGGTGTAATATAGTATAGTGTAAGTCTGTATATTGCAGTGTATTATAGTGGGGTGTAATATAGTATAGTGGGGTGTAATACTATATGGTGTGGTGTAATATAGGGTGCTGTGTTATACTGGGGTGTAATATAGTATAGTGTAAGTCTGTATATTGCAGTGTATTATAGTGGAATGTGTTATAGTGTGGTGAATTATATACTGGGGTGTAATATAGTATAGTGAGATGTAATAATGTATATTGTGGTGTAATATTGGGTGCTGTGTTATACTGGGGTGTAATATACGGAGCAGTGCTTTTCAGCGCTGCTAGATTTGGGCGCAGCCAGCGCTGCCATAGATTATAAAGGGATTCAGTCTATAGCGGCGCTCAGTGAGTAACGTCGGCGCCGTCAGAAGACGGAGCCGAGGTTGCTTAAAAATCATAATAATTCGGCTTCCAGCAATCGCTGGAAGCCGAATTTTTTCATTCCCCCACTATCCATGGCGGCCTGGAGGGGGAATAGTAATTCGGGCCGGACTTGTGCAGAAGCAGGACCAGCCATATAACAGCTGGATCCTGCGCCCAAGTCTACCGGCGCCAAATTTAAATGTACTCTGTAATATAGTGTAAGTCTGTATGTTGTAGTGCATTATAGTGGGTGTGTTATAGTGCTGCTATAGTGTTTTGTGTTCAGGGCTGTGAAGTCGGTACAGAAATTCATCAAACTCATTAGTTTATGAAATCACAGATGGGAGGGAGGGATTGCCATATGAATGGGAGGGGAGAAAATCAGGGCTGTGGAGTCGGAGTCGGGGAAATTTTGGGTACCCGGAGTCTGAGTCTGAGTCTGAGTCATTGATTTCATAAACTGAGGAGTTGGGAGTCGGAGTCGTCTTATTTTTGTACAAAATCCACATCCCTGTTAAGTATTAGACTAAGGAGTCGGAGTCGAGGAGTCGGAGCCTGAGCCATTTTGGGTACCCGGAGTCGGAGTCGTGGTTTCATAAACTGAGGAGTCGGAGTTGAAAGATTTTTGTACCGACTCCACAGCCCTGGAGAGAATGTGAGTCAGCCACATGGGGGAAGGGAGGGGGCCTGATACAGAGGCAGCCACATGGGGGAAGGGAGGGGGCCTGACACAGAGGCAGCCACATGGGGGAAGAGAGGGGGCCTGACACAGGCAGAGTCAGCCACATGGGGGAAGGGAGGGGGCCTGACGCAGAGGCAGCCACATGGGGGGAAAGGAGGGGCCTGACACAGAGGCAGAGTCAGCCACATGGGGGAAGGGAGGGGGCCTGACACAGAGGCAGAGTCAGCCACGTGGGGGAAGGGGGAGAGGCCTGACACAGAGGCAGAGTCAGCCACATGGGGGAAGGGAGGTGGCCTGATGCAGAGTCAGCCACATGGGGAAGGGAGGGGCCTGACACAGAGGCAGAGTCAGCCATATGGGGAAGGGAGGGGCCTGACACAGAGGCAGAGTCAGCCACATGGGGGAAGGGAGGGGCCTGACACAGAGGCAGAGTCAGCCACATGGGGGAAGGGAGGGGCTGACACAGAGGCAGAGTCAGCCACATGGGAGAAGGGAGGGGACTGACACAGAGGCAGAGTCAGCCACATGAGGGAAGGGAGGGGCTTGACACAGAGGCAAAGTCAGGTGGGGGAAGGGAGGGGGCCTGACACAGAGGCAGCCACATGGGGAAGGGAGGGGCCTGACACAGAGGCAGAGTCAGCCACATGGTAGAAGGGAGGGGGCCTGACGCAGAGGCAGAGTCAGCCACATGGGGGAAGGGAGGGGCCTGACACAGAGGCAGAGTCAGCCACATGGGGGAAGGGAGGGGCCTGACACAGAGGCAGAGTCAGCCACATGGGGGAAGGGAGGGGACTGACACAGAGGCAGAGTCAGCCACATGGGGAAAGGGAGGGGCCTGACACAGAGGCAAAGTCAGGTGGGGGAAGGGAGGGGGCCTGACACAGAGGCAGCCACATGGGGGGGAAGGGAGGGGCCTGACACAGGCAGTCAGCCACATGGGGAAGGGAGGGGCCTGACACAGAGGCAGAGTCAGCCACATGGGAGAAGGGAGGGGGCCTGACACAGAGGCAGAGTCAGCTACATGGGGGAGGGGAGGGGGCTGGCACAGGGCAGAGTCAGCCACATGAGGGAAGCGAGGGGCAGAGGCAGCCACATGGGGAAGGGAGGGGCCTGACACAGAGGCAGAGTCAGCCACATGGGGGAAGGGAGGGGCCTGACAGAGGCAGCCACATGGGGAAGGGAGGGGGCCTGACACAGGGCAGAGTCAGTCACATGAGGGAAGGGAGAGGCAATCACATGGGGGAGCAACCACTGTAGGGGGGGTGGGGGGGGAGACGTGACACAGAGAGGGAGAGGCTCTGTCGTGAGAGAGTGCCTTGGAGAGGGAGAGACAGTCACATAGGAGATAGCAGCACGGGGTGGCAGTAGCAGAGTGACGGCCATATGGGGGTCAGTGTCACAGAGGGGGAGGGGGTAGGGTACAGACACAGAGAGGGACAGACACAAATGGAGGGGGAGGGACAGTCATTAGGGAGATGGCAGCACAGGGGATGGAAGTAGCAGAGTGATGACCATATGGGGGTCAGTGTCACAGAGAGGGACAGACACACATGGAGGGGGAGGGATAGTGATATGGGAGATAGAAGCACAGGGGATGGAAGTAGCAGAGTGATGGCCATATGGGGGTCAGTGTCACAGAGGGGGAGGAGGGGACAGACACAGAGAGGGACAGACACACATGGAGGGGGAGTCATATGGGAGATAGCAGCACGGGAGGGGGGGGGGGTAGTAGCAGAGTGACATATGGGGGTCAGGGTCAGCAGAGGAATGGGAAGGACACACAGAGGTGACTCATGGTGGGGTGTGCGCTGCAGAGGAGGTGACACCATGTGGTTTATGTAAAACGCTGGGCCACCTGCATTGCAGACTAGGCGACAGTGTGCTCAGGGCCTCACTAATGCTTAATGTACAGAGTGTGTGTGAGGTGTATGACATATGACCTATAAGTGTGTGTGTGACAGTGAGAAGCATGTTCCCATGTCTCTCTGTGTGTCTCTTGTAAATAAAGTTGGGTTGAAGTGTTCCCACTTTTAGGCCCCTTTTCCTCAGGAGGGTGAAACTCCCCGGCTGTCAGCTGTTCCCGCACACCGGCTGGGCATTTGGTAGAAGTGTCACCTCTATGGAGTTGCATGCAAGCGCGGTGGGGGCGTCCTCAGAGGTGACATGCCACAGTTTGGGGTAACACCCCTGTGTGTCACATGACGTGCCTAGTGTCACCAATGCTGCTATTTGCCTGCATGAAGTTGCTCGACATGCGCACAGCTCAACCTCCCAAGGAAAAGGGGCCTCATCCATCTCCTCTGCTACTCAAAGCAATTGCCGCCACAAAGGGCACGCTCAGTATACCTCCCTGGAGCATTGCAGAGTCTTGCCCAAGGACTCCTTACGGAGCAGATGTTGTTTCCAGCCAGTAATCAATCCTGGTCTCCTATATCAAAGATGATGTCTCTAACCAGTACACTATCCAGCCACTGCACCATTCCTCTGCAGACCCATTCAATGTATAGAAAATGTATTTTTATATTTCCAGATAGGGTTATCTTCAAAACTGATCCAGCATACTTGCCCAAGGTTGGGTCAGCTCTCCATAGGACCCAGGAAGTGGTTTTCCCTCCCTTTTGTGACTCTCCTGGTAACTCCAAAGAAACCAGATTGGATACTGTAGATGTTAGAAGAGCAATCCTTGCATATCTAGAGGCCACAAAATCTATTGGACATTCAAAGCATCTCTTTGTAGCTTTTGCAGGCACAAAAAAAGGGACTTCAGGTTTCAAAATGCACAATTGCTGGTTGGCTGAGGGAAGCTGTTCAGCTTTCAGCAGTTCAGGGCAGCAGATTCTTCAGGACATTACAGCTCATGCTACCGGGTCTCTATCCACTTCATAGTCTGAAAGTTTGGGAGCCTCCATAGAGCAAATATGCAAAGCAGCAACTTCAAGTCATGAAATGTTCGCTAAGCACTACCAGGTTGATTTGCTCTCCAGGAAAAAGGATGATTTTCTCTCCAGCCAAGATCTGTGTTTTGGGAGAAAGGTGTTACAGAATGTCATCCCTCCCTAAGGTAGGAGGATGAGGTTTGAAAGTGGTTAGATCTTACCAGTAGTGGTATTTCAACAAGTCTTCCAGGATGGATTCCTTGGTTCCCTCCTAAATTTTGTCTTTCAATTTCTTTCCCTGTCTAATTCCTTCTTGGTTACTCTACATAACTGAAGGTGATAATATATAATTAGGTGGGGGAGTTTCTGTATTCAGTGTATGGTAATGGTTTTTGTGTATTTCTTTTAACCACTTGAGGACCCACCCTTTACCCCCCCTTAACGACCAGCGCTGTTGTAGCTGATCTGTGCTGGGTGGGCTCTGCAGCCCCCAGCACAGATCAGCGTGCAGGCAGAGCGACCAGATCGCCCCCCTTTTTTCCCCACTAGGGGGATGATGTGCTGGGGGGGTCTGATCGCTCCTGCCTGCGGGTGTTGCGGGGGGGGGGCACCTCAAAGCCCCCCTCCGCGGCGAAATCCTCCCCCTCCCTCTCCTACCTGGCCCCCCCTGGTATGCCGGGCTGCACAGGACGCTATCCGTCCTGTGCAGCCAGTGACAGGCTGTCTCCGGTCACATGGCGGCGATCCCCGGCCGCTGATTGGCCGGGGATCGCCGATCTGCCTTACGGCGCTGCTGCGCAGCAGCGCCGTACAAATGTAAACAAAGCGGATTATTTCCGCTTGTGTTTACATTTAGCCTGCAGCCGCTCGCACGAGCGGCTGCTTCCTGATTAATCAGCCTGCAGCTGACGACGCAATACTGCGTCGCTGGTCCTGCAGCTGCCACTTTGCCGACGCGCGTTATGAGTGCGCGGTCGGCAAGTGGTTAAGGGAGAAGCCAAGTTCCTCTCATGTATCTGCCGTCCTGGAGGATTCGTTGAAATACCGGTAGATTCTGTCAAGGGTTTCCAAGGCCATGTCGGAGGAGGGGCCATCAGAGCAGAGGTTGTCACCAGGGCTGTGGAGTCGGTACAAAAATCTTCCGACTCTTCAGTTTATGAAACTCCGACTCGGGTACCCAAAATGGCTCCGACTCCTCGACTCCGACTCCTTAGTCTAATACTTACCAGGGCTGTGGAGTTTGTACAAAAATCACCTGACTCCTCAGTTTATAAAATCACAGATTCCGACTCCGGGTACCCAAAATTGCTTCGGCTCCAACTCTGACTCCACAGCCCTGGTTGTCATAGCGGGTGGGGGGAGTCAACAGAACTTTGCCCTCAGCCAGTGCTTGGCCAGGTCGCTCCACCAAGATGATCACTCGCCGACATATCGAAGAGCATTGGTGGCCGCTGTACACAGTAGATTCTTGGCAGAGGCGGTTGTTATCGCTCTCCTGGACAAGTATATTTTGTGAGTGTATTTAGCTTAAGTCTCTCGGTAGTGTTAGTGGGGGTGTTGTGACTTTCTAGGGGGTGAACCGGGGGAAGGTGAGTCAGTGGCTTCATTACCAGTCATCCTATATCTCTACAGCCTTGGAATGAGTTTTTAAAAAAAAGTATTATAGAAGACCTGGTAGGACATTAGTCTATGGTAGGATTAGTGAGCTCCTCTGCAGACAGGCGGTGATGGAAAATGTGTGATGGAAATCTGTATGTATGCATATGGTCATCTTAAGTAACTCACTAATTTCATTACAGATCCCAGCATTGGACTTGCGGTGTACACAGTGCTGAGACACGCCTGGCTGCATTCTGTAGGACTATTACTGACTTCCACCTTCCATTCTCTTCTGCTGTCAGCGATGGCGTCTGCTGGTCTGAGAGAGGAGCTGGAGTGTTCCATCTGTCTGAGCATTTATACAGATCCTGTAACCCTGAGATGTGGACACAACTTCTGCCGGGGTTGTATTCATCGTGTTCTGGACACACAGGAGGGGTCTGGAGGATATGTCTGTCCTGAATGCCGGAAGAAGTTTCAGGAGCGGCCGGTACTGCAGAGGAACATAACGCTGTGTAACATAGTGGAGAACTTCCTGTCTACCCAGCCAGGTCAGGAGGAGTCTCAGGTCTTCTGCAGTCACTGTATTCACACTCCTGTACCTGCTGTGAAATCCTGTCTGCATTGTGTGGTGTCTCTGTGTGAGGATCACCTGAGAATCCACAAAAAGTCCCCAGAACATGTCTTATGTGACCCCACCACCTCCCTGGAGGACAGGAAATGCTCCATCCATCATGAGGTGCTTAAATATTACTGCACTGAGGATGCTGCCTGTGTCTGTGTGTCCTGCTACGTGATTGGAGAACATGTCGGCCATAAGATGGCGTCTCTGGCTGAGGCCTCTGAAAGCAGGAAGAATGAACTGAGAAATAATGTGCAGGAAGTGATGTCACAGAGAGAGAAGATGGGGAAAAGAGTCCAGAATGTGGAGGAAGCTAGGAGAAAAGCGCAAGAGAAAGTAGATGATGAAAAAGCTAGAGTTACTGTCCTATTCAAGGACCTCAGGAGAAACTTGGAAGACCTGGAGAGGAAAGTAATGAGTGACCTTGCCAGAGAGGCAGAGCGAGTGTCATTATACTGCGATGATGTCATCAAGGAACTGCAACTAAAAAAGGAGGAGCTTTCTAAGAAGATGCGTCATATTGAGAAGCTGTGTAACATCGCTGTCCCACTGACTATCTTACAGGAATCAAACACAGGTAACAGTGACACAGAGGGGCAGGATAATGAGGACGGGGATCTTGATGGAGGGGATCTGGATGTGGCCGGCATCACACATGCATTACACACAGGACTATCTAATATCATATCTGGGGTAACTGGAGGTATCTATATACAGCCTGCAGACATATCACTGGATGTAGACACAGCAAATAATAGATTACAGATATCAACTGACAAGAAAACTGCATCCTGGTCAGATGTTCGTCAGAACCTCCCGGAACCACGAGAGAGATTTTTCCCTTATGGTCAGGTGTTGAGCAGCCAGATTTTCTCTTCAGGACAGCATTACTGGGAAGTAGATGTTGGGGGATCAGTATGCTGGACAGTCGGGATGTGTTACCCCAGTATAGCCAGGAGAGGAGATCGGTCACTGATTGGACAAAATAAAAAGTCCTGGATTTTTGAACTGGACGATGGTATGTATTCAGCAAGACATGAAGGAGAAGAGATCTACTTTTTTGATGAGATCTCCATTGATAGAGTCAGGATATATCTGGATTATGAGGCCGGGCAGATCTCCTTTTATGCCCTGTGTGACCCGATCAGACACCTCCACACCTTCACTGCCACCTTCACTGAGCCCCTCCATGCTGTATTAGGTCTATGGGATGGTTGTATAAAGATATCTGGGGGGAGGTCGGAGATGTGAGAAATCTGCCCAGACACTGGTGACATCATCATTCCTGAGTAGTTTATTATATATTATCACATACCAGAGTCCGGCTTTATCCCTTTGTAGCCAGATGAATCTGTCCTGCAGCTTCTCTCTCTGGAGTCACTGATGGTTTAGGAAAAAAAAATGAATGAAGCCCATGATGGGCTAGATTAACGAATCCTCAGCCTCCTGATGCTGCTTGTTGTCTTTGGGGTCCCTCCGTTCCCCATCCCTAGTCCTCTTTTCTCCCCAGCCTGCCTGATGTCCCCCCCAAGCAGTGACAAGTGATTCTGAACTGTGTATGTCCAAGTCCTGAACCACACCTGCGCAGTGACAGAACGCGCTCATGGATGACTGCTTCTTTTTCCTGTGCATGCTCAGTTCTGAATCGCTCACCATCACTTGGTGGACTTCCGGGTGGATATTCTATGAAGGGATGCAGTTGATTACAAGAAGGACTGGGTATGGGAACAGGAGGCACCACAAAGACAACGAGCATCATGAAGGGCCGAGGATTAGCTATATTCTAGCCCACCATGGAAGTCATTCATTTTTTTTCCTGACTCCGAGGTACTGTTGGGTAGTGATGGCCCGAACCGTTCGCCTGGCGAACCTTTCTGGGCCTCTTACTACTTCCGGGTCGCAATGACCCGGAGTAGTACGCCTGCGCTGCCCGGCAGAGCGCATCCTAGATCGCGCTCCCGTTGCCGGGCACTTTCTGCGCATGTGCGTGACGTCATGCTCATGCGCAGAGAGTGCCCGGGCAACAGGAGCGAGATCTAGGACGCGCTCCGCCGGGCAGCGCAGGCGTACTACTCCGGGTCATTGCGACCCGGAAGTAGTAAGAGGCCCAGAGTAGCAGAGCGGTTCGCCGGCGAACGTTTCGGGAACCGTTCGCTACATCTCTGCTGTTGGGTACGGTACTTGTTGGGTGACTCCAGGCAAGGTTTTTCTTCACTTTTGATAGTTTCAGATGGGTTAGAATCCCTGTCAAATCTTTCTTATGGTGTGGGCTCCTGTGGGGATATTTCTTCTCACTTCCTGTTCCTGAGACAGATCGTTCCTATACAAACATAAACTAAAATCTCCTTAAAGGAAACCTTAATTGAAGAAAAAGTTGAATGTTACTTACCTGGGGTTTCTTCCAGCCTCCCCGCAGTCTATCCGTTCCCTCGCTGTCTGCTGTCTTCCTGGGCCACACCGCTGTGTCGCTGTCATCCAATGTGCTGTCCCGGCCGTGTGCACCTCAGTCACGCTCCCGTAGCCGGAAGCAGCCCGCACAGGTTGTAAAACATGCATTTGCACAGGCAAAGAACTCTCCCATCCATGGGGGTGCAATTAAGCAGGCACATGGCCGTGGGTGTGCAGTAGTGTCTGACTGCGGGGGGGGGGGGGGGGGGGGGGGGCTGGAAGAAGCCCCAGGTAAGCATAAGTTCTTCTCACTGAAGGTACCTGTTATGTAGGACACAGGCTACTAGAAAACATCTTTCGTATGTGAACAGCAGAAAGTTGAATTCTCTGATATCTTTTTATTGCTTCTGTGTCCCCTAATTTGGAAATGTCACTTCCTCTCCTATGACCGATGATTATCAGTACAAGAAATGGGGGAATGTTATTTCACAGACAGCATAGGTAGAGACACAGTTTATAATACTTTGTCCTATTCATGTCGCCTTGCTGAGGGGGTGGGGAATGGGTCCCTCCACGTGAGTCAGTCTGCAGTGCGGTGTATTTGCTGAGGGGATTGGATATTGGTCCTCCTCGTTAGTCTGCAGTGCGGTGTATACATTGAGGGGATGGGTCCCTCCTCTTCAGTCTGCAGTGTGGTGTATTTGCTGGGGGGGTGGGGGGTGGGTCCTCCTCGTGAGTCAGTCTGCAGTGTGGTGTATTTGCTGGGGGGGGGTGGGGGGTGGGTCCTCCTCGTGAGTCAGTCTGCAGTGTGGTGTATTTGCTGGGGGAAATGGGTCCCTCCATGTTAGTCAGTCTGCAGTGCGGTGTATTTGCTGAGGGGATTGGATATTGGTCCTCCTCGTTAGTCTGCAGTGCGGTGTATTCACTGAGGCGATGGGTCCCTTTTCTTCAGTCTGCAGTGTGGTGTATTTGCTGAGGGGGTGGGGGTGGGTCCTCCTCGTGAGTCAGTCTACTGTGCGGTGTATTTGCTGGGGGAAATGGGTCCCTCCATGTTAGTCAGTCTGCAGTGCGGTGTATTTGCTGAGGGGGTGGGGGTGGGTCCTCCTTGTGAGTCAGTCTACAGTGTGGTGTATTTGCTGAGGGGGTGGGGGTGGGTCCTCCTTGTGAGTCAGTCTGCAGTGCGGTGTATTTGCTGGGGGAAATGGGTCCCTCCATGTTAGTCAGTCTGCAGTGTAGTGTATTGCTGAGGGGATGGGTCCCTCCATGTGAGTCAGTCTGCAGTGCGGTGTATTTGCTGGGGGAAATGGATCCCTCCATGTTAGTCAGTCTGCAGTGTGGTGTATTTGCTGGGGGAAATGGGTCCCTCCATGTTAGTCAGTCTGCAGTGCGGTGTATTTGCTTAGGAGATGGATCCCTCCTTGTGAGTCAGTCTGCAGCGTGGTACAATTTGATCTCATGGCTCCTAACTGAGCCCAAAAATGGTTTCAAATATTTTCAATACCACACTTTTTCTCTTCAAAAAATAGCGTCTTAAATTCCAAAGATGGAGTCCCCGACTTAAGATTGTCCGCCGATACGAACCGCTGACCCGTCGCAACATCGGGGACTCCTTGCCTTGTCCCCCTGTGTGGTCTTCCGGTCAATGTCTCCTCTGCTCTCCTGTGTAAAAATAATTAGCCACAGAGCAGCTCACCTGATAAGCGATTCCAGCGGTGAGAGCAGACTCCTCCTCTTCTGCACTGCTTCCACTAGTGATGGCTTCTGCTGGTGACGGGATGAGCCCAGGCCATCACTAGGGGGAGCTACGCGGAAGAGGAGAGGTCGGCACTCGTCGCTGGAATCGCTTGTCAGGTGAGCTGCCCTGTGGCTAATTATTTTTGCAGAGCAGAGGAGACATTGCAGGGGGACAGGTGAGGACACGGGTGGGGGGGGGAAGGATACAGGAGAGGGGGCGGGGGGCAGGAGAGGACACGGGTGGGTGGGATATAGGAGAGGACACGTGGGGGGGGGGCGGACAGGAGGTGACACGGGGGCAGGAGGGGACAAGTTGAGAGGAGGGGACACACGGTGGACAATTATTGGGGGAGAACATCTAGAAGATGCTCCTGGCACATGGACTCACCTGGTTTAGTATATATATATATATATATATATATATATATATATATATATATATATATATATATATATATTCCTGTTTTTTGCCCTCTAAACCTCGGTGCATCTTATATTCCGAAAAATATGGTAATTTCATGTCATGGAAATGAGCGTCACATTCTGCTTCCTCTGCACTGGAGTCCTGTTTTAAAGTAGTTGACTATGATTCTCTACTCCTATAACGTCTCTGAAGTATTAAAAAAAAAAATCACTTCCTTGTTACCATGGCAGCTGCTGTCAGCATACATTTCCCAGAATCCTCCCCACCAGGAGGTGCAGCCAGACACGGGAGACACCAGAACTCAGCAGATCCCTGTTAGGCCTCTTTGTCACGGGAGGCTTATGGCAGTGAGGCCACCACATGTCATTTGTTCCTGTGCATCGGCCGGGGGCACGGCAGTGGAGAGGCAGCCCCTCCCCCCATGGAGTGACATCAGCTGGGGGCACGGCAGTGGAGAGGCAGCCCCTCCCCATAGTGTGACATCAGAGCGCAGTGTGATATGTCAGCTGCTCCTGTGCATCGGCCGGGGGCGCGGCGGTGGAGAGGCAGCCCCTCCCCATAGTGTGACATCAGAGCGCAGTGTGATATGTCAGCTGCTCCTGTGCATCGGCCGGGGGCACGGCGGAGGAGAGGCAGCCCCTCCCCCATGGAGTGACATCAGCTGGGGGCACGGCAGTGGAGAGGCAGCCCCTCCCCCATGGAGTGACATGTCAGCTGCTCCTGTGCATCAGCCGGGGGCTTACTAGCCCCTCCCCCATGGAGAGCGTGGTGTGACACGTCATTCTCTTTATCGCTCAGTTACTGCGTTGCGTGCGACATGCTGACATGAGGGGGTTACACACGCTGCCACCAGGCTGCATACAGATTGCATGGGACAGGCCCGGCCAGCAGATGGAGTGCTGAGCTGATGGACAAGCTCGCCGTTCACCCACCCGTCTGATGGAGGACTTATGCTGTGCTGTGTAATATCCACCCCGCCATTACTCTGCTGACCTCTCACTGCTGGGGGGTCATTGTTAGGTGTGGGGGGGTCATTGTTATTGCTCTTGGGGAGGGGGTAAGAGTTAGAAGCTGGGAAGATAAGCTTTATAATGTTAGACAATCTGGGAGGAAGATGTTGCCGTTACTTTGGGGGTAAAGGGGGAGGGGCATTCTTACAGTCACAACACAGGCGGGATTTTGTTTTTGAAAAAGCCCGTCCATCTTAAATGATATGCCTAAACCCGAGAAACAGCCTGCTCCCCTATATACAGGTGCATGAGCCAGCCAACACCACTGAAGCTCATTTAGGTCTTTAGCTTTGGGGAATGGAGATATAGACCCGTACCAAGCCTCAGATATCCAACACTTAAAGGAGAACTGTAGTGAGAGATATATGGAGGCTGCCATATTGATTTCCTTTTAAGCAATACCGGTTACCTGGCAGCCCTGCTAAGCTATCTGCCTGCAGAATCACACCAGAAACAGGCATGCAGCTAATCTTGTCAAATCGGACAAAAATGTCAGAAACACCTGATATGCTGCATGCTTGTTCAGGGGCTAGGGCAAAAAGTATTGGAGGCAGAGGATCAGCAGGGCTGCCAGGCAACTGGTATTGCTTAAAAGGAAATCAATATGGCAGCCTCTATATCCCTCTCACAACAGTTCTCCTTGAAGGGATCCCATCAGAACCCGGCGCCCCTCACACAGCTATAGGGTTACTTATTGCTCTTCATGTCTCTCTTGCTTTTCTCTTTATACCCTATAATAGAGACTAGAGGCAGCATAAGGGCGGGCAGTAGGGTCATTATGGCCAATCGCCTCACAACTGAGCTCAATCTCCACCTGGAGCAAATGATTCAAACCTGCAAACGTCATTCCCATTGTAATCCTGATGGGAATTTGCCTTCATTGTATTTGTTGTGTTCTGACTGTTCTCACTGATATGCTGCATTGTCACCACTGCCTGCAGGAATAGGCTTGCAAGTTGTTATATATACATGTTACCTTGTTTCTCATTATTCTATGTTAAAACAATTTTCAATAAAATATTTTTAAAAATACAGTATATTGAGACTTCTTCAACAAGCGGAAGGAATATGGAGGCTGCCATATTAAGTTCTTTATTTTCTGGCTGTAATGCTGATCTTATATCTGGGCTGGTAGGATCATCGGGATGCTATAAATGCCAGCTTGTATGTAAATTGTATGAACCGAGCCAATCCCAACCAGAAGGGAGCACATCTGATTGGCTCAGTTCTGAGCTGTGAATTATTTGCATGATGTTTGCACACAAGCTGGATTTATTAGCATCTCATTGGTTGGCTGTGTATGTGGGCGGTCTCTGAGTCACATGCCCGGAACAAGCATGCAGCCAGTGAAGGGAAACAGACACCTCGGCAACAATCACCAGGATCCCCCAGTGCAAAGATCTGTCCTGGTTGTGAGGAACTGTCCTCCTCACACATACTTACCTGAGCACATTTCCCATAATCTGCCCCCTTCATGCACACGGGGCGTGGCAGCGGCTGCTTATCAGTGCATCACAATGACACTATTTCTTGTTCTGTTGCCATGCCGATCTCTGAAGGACCCAGGTAACAGAATGGGGGTGGGCTTCAATGTAGTGGAGGGCCGACACTGCATTCCGTTGTTTGGACACAACAGGTCCTCATAGATATTATCGCTATTTGTTGGGTAAATTACCATGTAGGAGAAACTAGCAGACAATTGTTTCTCCTTCCTTCCAGTAGGGGGCAATATTAGTTTACCAGGGCTTGCGGGAGGAGATTTATAGTTGGGTAGTTGGCATGTGGGTTAGTCTGGATGCCAGGAGATAGCCTGGTGCTCCATCTCTCTCTGTGATCCAATCACATGGTTGGAGAGATTCCAAGTCCTGATTGGTCAGTGGTGCTGGGAGATCACCAGTGCAATTATCTCTATTACTTTCTGTTGGGATGCCCTATTGGGGGTGACAGGTCTAGGAGCAGTGGCGTAGGACCAGCGATTGTGATTGCACCCAGAACCGTGCTCCTCAGGGGGCCGTGCATACCCCAGTACACTTTACATCATTACACTATGGGAAACAATAAACAATGGTGTGTAGATTGCAAGGCAGGGATAAATATAGCACACAAGTCACTGAGTCCATATGGTGGGGGAGAGGAGCAGACTGGGAGGACGCCCATGCCAAATAGGCTCACAATCTAAGGGTTGGAGGAGTGGGACACATTAGGGGGTTGGGGTAACAGGTAAATAGGGGGGGGGGATTGGGCCTATGAAGATGGGTCTTTAACCTGCTGGGCGGTATCACTGACACTGAACTGCTGAAAGCGGTACGCCTGACAGTGTCAAGCATGTTGTCCAGGAGGTTTTCTGAGGTACAGGTGTTCCCCATTATAGGTTAGGTAGCAATAGGTGACCTAGTATAGGTGCCCCGCATCCCCTGATCCCCCCCGCGCATGCAGCAATCCCTGGCACTGTTACCATGCCTCCCTCCAGTGATCGCAGCACCTCCGCCGCACAACTCTGGTCTTCTCGATGCGGATCATCGAGACTTGACGTCACGTCATGACATTGATGACATCATGATATTGCACATGTGTATCAGCGCCAAGGAAACAAAGTGGCCGCTGCTGAGAGAAGAACAATGTCCAGAGCTCACAAACAGGTAAATTATAAATGATCAGCGCAGAGTCCAAAAACAGAAGATGAGTCTTCAACAAAGAATAAGAGCGGGCAAATCCCCACCACAATAAATATGGGGGTCACGGCACAGCTCTGCAATCATGGATACCCAGAGGATGGAAACTGGCTTACCAGCTGGTGACAACATACATTATAAGGTTGTATCAACGATTTGGTAGGACATCAGGATCCAGGAATTCAGCAATGATTCCTCTCACGAATGGATATCAGTAAACATCATAAAAAAACAAACAATCGCAACTCTAAGTGTTAACCGACCGTTTAATATAGCGTTTTCATAGTAAAAATAGCATAAAAACAAAACTTACATACGGGGCCCCGAGAAAGTTGCACACGTGTATGGGTCAGCAGTGAAGGACAGTATACTATATATATATATATATATATATATATATACATACAATATACTGGATAGCTCGGTAGCCAAGCTAAGTCTCGCTGTGTCGTGCATGCGCACATCCTGGCCTCAGGTGTGCTGTCAACGCAAGCAAGGAGAGGGTGGGTGCGGGCGAGTCACGCAGGCATGACAAAGCAGGACTCGGCTAGGCTACCGGACTATCCAGTGGGGGACAAGATCAACCCGGGGAGACGACAAGGAGTTTTTGTCTCAGGTACACGTTAAAGTAAACCTATGAGCTTTAAAAAAAAAACTTACCTGGGGCTTCTACCGGCCCCTGCAGACATCCTGTGCCCTAGCCGCAACAAAACTGTCCTTCATACCCTGCTGCGGCTCAGTTTCCTTTTATCGGTCAGCGGGCCACTGTGCAGCCCTTGCCATGTGCGTTCTCGCTCCTGGCCACGTCACCGGGACCGTCCTGCGCAGTATGAGATTTTCTTGTACTACGTTTGTGCAGGACGCTCCCGGTGATGTGAGCGGGAGAGAAGGTGCACGCAGCCAGGGTCGTGCATGCGCAGTGGCCATCAACTTGTAAGATGGCGGTACAGAGACTAGAGGATCGATTTTGTCTTGGCGAGGGCACAGGATGTCTGCAGGGGGTAAGTAAAACACCTTTTTTTTTTTCCTTGCAGCTTTCAGGTTTCCTTTAAAGATGAACTGTAACCCAGGAATTGAATTTTATCCCAATCAGTGCTTGATACCCCCCTTTTCTCGAATGGATCATCAGGAAGGTCTGTATGGCTGATTTTGTGGTGAAACCCCTCCCACAGTGTGAAGTCAGCACCTAGGTACTGACATCACACTGTGGGAGGCTTGTTGCACTGTGGAAAATAACAGCTGTTTCCAACTATAAAGCAACCAGCATCTCCTTCCACAGACATCACCTGCCAGCAGTAAAGATGTTGCCATGTGATAAATGTCAGAATGTATATCAGGGAGAGGCAAGATCTTACATCAGGCAAACACTGACTAAATCATTTATAAATAATTATTGTAAAAATTAAGCATTTTTTTCATTATGTTATTTTTCACTGCAGTTCCTTTTATTTTAGGTTAGAAGTGGTGGGGTTGGTTAAAGTAGAGTGACCAGATTTTTGTGGGTCCAACCTGGGACGGGGAGGGGGGCGTCGCGGCGAAAAGTGGGGAGGACTGAGGAGCGTGCAGCGACGAAGACTGGGGGAGGGGGCTGCGGGCAAACATTTTACCAGACAAGAAACGCATTGCGGGCAAACATTTCACCAGAAAAGAAACGTAATGCGGGCAAACATTTCACCAGACAAGAAACGCAATGCAGGCAAACATTTCACCAGACAAGAAACGCAATGCGGGCAAACATTTCACCTGGAAAAGAAAGCATTACTCACCTGGCAGAAGTCTCCGGCCTCTGGCGCGCTGCTCCCGGGACCACATTCCTCCTGCTCTTGTCTCCCGCGCTGACAGGGCTACGGCAAGATGGCGCCCGAAGCCCTGTACTGGAGACACAAATAGTCTCCAGTACAGGGCTTCGGCAGCCAACTTGCCGTAGCCCTGCTCGCCTGCTGGTGTCGGAACAGACACCGGAAGAGGAGGCTGGAGCGGGGCTGCGGGCAATGAATTGGCACAGCGTCTATAGACGCCGCTGCCAGTTCATGAGGAGAGAGTGGCCAGAGTCCCGAAGCCGGGACGTCCCGCTGCTCAAAGCGGGACATTTCCCGGGACCTCATTAAGCCTGGGACAGCGGACCCCGAATCCGGGACGTGTCCCGGGCAATCCGGGACGTCTGGTCACTCCAGTTAAAGAGACTCGGAAGCCTCCTAAATTACCTCTTTTTTTAGGCAGTCTTCTTAAGCATTAATGGCTTAGCTGAAAAGCCGCTATCCCGCAGCAAAACAAGGCTGTAATCACCCCCAAATACCGGGGGAAAAAATCCACGACTTTCAAAGTCTTGGATTTTTCTGCCCGGGGAGGCAGAGCTTTGAGCTGTAGCTCTGCCTCCATTCTCATCAATCTCCCGCGGATCTCCGCCTCCTCCTGCCACTCTCAGTGAAAGAATACTGAGAGGGGCGGGAGGAGGCGGAGATCCGCGGGACATTGACGCAAATGTAGGCAGAGCTACAGCTCAAAGCTCTGACTCCAACAGAGGAACCCTGCAATTTGCCCCAGGGATTTTGGAGTGATTAAAGCCTTGCTTTGCCGCGGGATAGCGGCGTGTCAGCTAAGCTATTAATGCTTAAAGGACAACCGAGGTGACATTTGACATGATGAGATTGATATGTGTATGTACAGTGCAAGCACACAAATAACTAGGCTTTGTTCCTTTTTTTTCTTTCTCTGCCTGAAAGAGTTAAAAATCAAATATGCAAGTGACAGTTTCTGTCCGGGTCGGCGCTGGGTCGTACTGGGTCGTACTGGGTCGTACTGGGTCAGACTATAGCATAACCCTCACTGATTAGTAATTACTGCCATAAAATACTTTCCTCTCAGTAAATGGCTTCTGAGAGCAGGAAAGTGATAAAAAATAGTCAATAATTCATAGATTTGAGCTCTAGCATACTTCAATGAAGGTGTCATTGAGCAGAGATATTTAAACAGTAAAAACTAGATTTAAATATAAAATAAAACTGTGGGATATCTAAAAAAAAGTCATTTTTAGGAGAAGGAGGATGAATAAAATTGTTTTTCTCTCCAGTTTATTGTCACCTTGGATGTCCTTTAAGAAGACTGCCTAAAAAAGTGGCATTTTAAGAGGCTTCAGACTCTCTAAGGTTAGACATTGGTAGAGGGAGGGAGGGCTCAGAGTGAGAATAGGGTTAGGTTTAGCTGTAGGGCTTAGGGTGTGAATAGGGTTAGGTTTAGCTGTATTAAAATATTGGTATCTTTTACCAATATTTTACTATTGTCAAATAAATGGCGGCAATGGGGGGAATTTTGGTAGTATGGGCAAATGAATGGCAAAACGTTCAGTACAGCATGTTTCACTTGTCTTTTCTCAGCAGTCACAGTTTTAGGTTGAACAGAAGACCTACAGCCATCCAGTTCAGCCAGAATACTTAGGGCCCATTTCCACTATCGCGGTTTCCGCCGCGATTCCGCAGAGTTTCCTCGCACATGAATCGCACAGGGAAACTCTGCCATAGGGGATAACGGCGCCGCGGCCAAATCGCTTGCGGGAGCGATTCGGCCGGAACCCCCCGCAGAATTCGCGCCGGAGGCTGCGAATCCCATAGCCGTGCATGGCACGGCTCATGGGATTCGCCTGCGATCCCGCCCACCCGCTCAGTGCCGGCGTGCGTCTACGAGACGCACGCCGCACTAGTGGAAACGAGCCCTAAATCATTGTGCTTAACTACCGTAGCATGGTTTTTAGTCTTCTCTGGAGTTCTCACCATGATTGTCATTTGTCACCTGCCTGTGTGATTTTATTGCATTTTGTGGGGAAATCTGCGAATCTGATTGCTTTTTGTGGTCGACCGGCCCTCCACCACCATGTGGTCTGGAAAAAAATAAACGGCGCGACATGCCTGCGAAGTTGGACAGCACACTGCTAAGGTCTTGTATATTTGGCCCCACCCACGACCATGCCCATGGCCACACCCACATGCTGTTGTGATCGTCCTCTTTTTTGGAAATCAAAATATGGTCACCCTAAGTAATCCACTAACCTGCTTTCCCCTATGTATAGTAACATGCTATCCTCAGTAATATCTGACCTTATATGCTTCCCTAGAGTACATTTGAAATCGGCGCCGGTAGACTTGGGCGCAGGATACAGCGGTATATGGCTGATCCTGCTTCTGCACAAGTCCGGGCCGATTTAATTACTATTCCCCCTCCAGGCCGCCATGGATAGTGGGGAATGAAATAATTCGGCTTCCAGCGATTGCTGGAGGCCGAATTATTATGTTTTTAAGCAACCTCGGCTCCGTCTTCTGACGGTGCCGACGTTACTCACTGAGTGCTGCAATAGGAATGATTCCCATTGTAGTCTATGGAGGCGCCGCCTGCGCCCAAATCTAGCAGCGCTGAAAAGCACTGCTCCGCTTCCCTAACCCTCATATTCAACCCTTCACAAGCTGTGGCCACAAGATGGGAAATCTGAGTGTCTTTCTTACTTCTATGCTCTTTGAATGGCCAGAAACAAAAACTTTGCATATCAAATACACATATTGGCCACTAGATGGCAGCAGAACGCACACAGCTCTATGCGTCTCATGTGATGGCGTGCAGGAAGTGCAGACGTAGGCTAATGACGTCGCTGGCGTGGAAATGAAAAGTGGTGGCGCTGGGGCGTGCGTGGCGTTACGCTGGGGGCGTGGCTTGCGCTGGACAGGAGCGGGGAAGCTCCAGCCTTATGGTGTGACGTCTTTGTAGCTCTCTATGGTATATACTGTGTACAGCCTGTGTCCTGCCTGCTGCTGGGCTCTATACTGCTGGGGGGCGCTGTGGTGTGATGTAGTGGGGTGTAATATAGTATAGTGTATTGTAGTGTGTTATAGTGTAATATAGTGGGGTGTAATATAGTATAGTGTGTTATATTAGGGTGTAATATAGTATAGTGTAAGACTATGTTGCATAGCTCCCAACTGTCCCTCTTTCAGGACTTTGTCCCGCTTTCTATGTAAATATATATATTTCTCTACTAAAAAATGTTTGACTCTAAACTTTATTCCCAGCCTTTAAACTGATATATTACTAATTTTAAAATGTTAATATGAAGGAAAATGGACCAGGATAGAAAGGACCAGCATGGTTTGAATTATAAAACAACATATTTTTCTTATGAAATCTTAATGGTATGCGTGATTAGGAGTGTGATGGGGCGTGATCGTTTCAAAAAGTTGGGAGGTATGATATTGTGGGGTGTAATATAGGGTGCTGTTATACTGGGGTGTAATATAGTATAGTGTAAGTCTGTATATTGCAGTGTATTCTAGTGGGGTGTTATAGTGCTGCTATAGTGTTTTGTGTTCACGGCTGTGGAGTCGGTACAGAAATTCATCAGACTCAGTTTATAAAATCACAGACTAGAGAGAGGGAGGGATTGCCATATGAATAGGAGGGGAGAGAAAGTGAGCCAGCCACATGGGGGAAGGGAGGGGGCCTGACACAGAGGCAGAGTCAGCCACATGGGGGAAGGGAGGGGCCTGACACAGAGGCAGAGTCAGCCACATGGGGGAAGGGAGGGGGCCTGACACAGAGGCAGAGTCACCCACATGGGGGAAGGAGGGGCCTGACACAGAGGCAGAATCAGCCACATAGGGGATGGGAGGGGCCTGACACAAAGGCAGAGTCAGCCACATGGGGGAAGGGAGGGGGCCTGACACAGAGGCAAGGTCAGCCACATGGGGAAGGGAGGGGGCCTGACACAGAGGCAGAGTCACCCACATGGGGGAAGGAAGGGGCCTGACACAGAGGCAGAGTCAGCCACATGGGGAAGGGAGGGGGCCTGACACAGAGGCAGAGTCACCCACATGGGGGAAGGAAGGGGCCTGACACAGAGGCAGAGTAAGCCACATTGGGGGTAGGGAGGGGTCCTGACACAGACAGTCGGCCACATGGGGGAAGGGAGGGGGCCTGACACAGAGGCAGAGTCGGCCACATGGGGGAAAGGAGGGGGCCTGACACAGAGGCAGAGTCAGTCACATGGGAGAAGGGAGGGGCCTGACACAGAGGCAGAGTCAGCCACATGGGGGAAAGGAGGGGTCTGACACAGAGGCAGAGTCGACCACATGGAGGAAGGGAGGGGCCTGACAGAGGCAGAGTCGGCCACATAGTGGAAGGGAGGGGCCTGACACAGAGGCAGACACACGGGGGCGGGCAACCACTGTAGGGGGGGTGTGAGTGACACTGAAGGACATGGGAGGGGTGGATGTGACACAGAGAGAGACAGCAACAGGGAAGGTGACTCACAGGAAAAAGAAACAGCTACCCACTTTTTTTGGAGGGAGGGGGTTCGGTAGGAATTGTGAATGTGACGCAGCGTGCTGAGAAGTAGAGACTGCCATATAGGGGGTGCAAGTAAAACTAAAAGGTAGAGACAGAGTGGGGGGGGGGGGGGTTGGATGCATCTGACACACAGAAGGGGGGCAGGATGTGACACAGAAAGGGAGAGGCTCTGTCATTGGGGAGTGCTGAATGTGTCTTGGAGAGGGAAAATAATAGTCATATGGAAGATAGCGCAGGGGATGGAAGTAGCAGAGCGATTGCTATATGGGGGTCAGTGTCACAGAGGGGGAGGAGGGGACAGACAGAGAGGGACAGACACACATGGAGGGGGAGGGATAGTGATATGGGAGATAGAAGCACAGGGGATGGAAGTAGCAGAGTGATGGCCATATGGGGGTCACCTGCATTGCAGACAAGGCGATTGTGTGCTCAGGGCCTCACTAATGCTTAACTACCTTAACCACCCTGGCGTTCTATTAAATGCGCCAGGGTGGATGCACAGCACTATTTAACATTTTTTTTTCTATCATGTAGCTAGCCTAGCGCTAGGTACATGATCCCCCCCCCCCTCCCTGCTGCGTCCGCCCAACCCCTTTGATCGCCGCCGGCGCGTCTTCCCATAAGGAAATCCTGTTTTGAATGGGATTTCCTTTAGGGCTTTCCCCGTAGCCATGGCAACGATCGTGATGACGTCATCGACGTTGTGACGTCATCGGGAGTCCCGATCCACCCCTCAGCACTGCCTGGCACTGATTGGCCAGGCTGCGCGTGGGGGGGCGGGGGGGGCCCTCTAACGCGGTGGGTAGCGGCGGCGATCAAGTTAGACATGCAGCTAGCAAAGTGCTAGCTGCATGTATTTAAAAAAAAAATATCAAAATCGGCCCAGCGGGGCCTGAGTGGCACCCTCTGGCGGTAATGGATAAGCTGAGCTTGTCATTACCGCCAAGGAGGTTAAAATCGCTCCACGCCAAGGGGCGTGGCCGCCACGGCAGCCCCAGGCCCGCCTTACACCAATTGGTGTCAAGCCCTGTGGCTGCAGTTTGTAGGACGCGCACATCTCCTGCTTGGGGGGGGGGGGGGGGGCGGAGCTCCACCCTGTCTTCAGTCTCCGAGCTATTAGTTTAGTACAGCGCTGCGATCTGGGACATAAGAGGACAATCGGCTCTCATAGGCAGAAACCTATGACAGCCGATTGCCAGGATTGGCTAGCTGGGGGGAGGGAGGGGTTTATAAAAAAGATCAGATCCCACCAACAGAGAGCTCTGTTGGTGGGGAGAAAAAAGGGGGGGGGGGTCACTATTGTGCTGTGTTGAGCGGCCCTGCAGCTTGGCCTTAAAGCTGCAGTGGCCAATTAAACAAAAAATAGCCTGGTCTTTGGGGGGGGTTATTACTGTGGTCCTGAAGTGGTAATGTATAGAGTGTGTGTGCGGTGTATGAAATATGAACTATAAGTGTGTGTGTGTGACAGTAAGCAGCATGTTCCCATGTCTCTGTGTGTTAGTGTCTCTTGTAAATAAAGTTGGTTTGAGGTGTTAACAGAGATAATGAAGCGAAAAAAAATTATGATATAATGCAATGGTTGTGTAGTACGGATAAATACTGGAACATTAGTTACAAAGAAAATATTTTGTCAGTTACATCTTTCTTTTTTTATAGCATTGCACCACCAGTCTCTAATATTTGCACTTTACACACTACTCAGCTTTCTAAATGATTTTACAGAGCAGGCCAGTGAACGTTTGAACTGTTCTCTGCAGGAAAATAAACAATACAGTGCAGACACTTGAGATAAATCGCTTCAGAAGACAGAGCTCTCTGCGACTTTGACGTGGAGCTCAATGGCTTTTTTTTGCATAGATAACTGGAGTTTCTTAACTCTACCTGTACTGGAAACAATATGAGACTCATATCTGTGCTAATACTGTTTTATTTCTTAGCATGCAAATCATTGTATCCTGATTTTTTTTTTTTTTGCCTTAGTGTCTCTTTAAGGCCTTTTTTACTCAGGAAAAAGAAAGAGATTTACTTACCTGGGGCTTCTACCCAGGGTTGTGGAGTCGGAGTTGGGGCAATTTTTGGGTACCTGGAGTTGGAGTCTGGAAAAAATGCTCCTAATGAATTTAAACTGTAATTAAAATGGAAAATATGATAAAATGTTCTATTTCTCAGATAATAGTCATAAATTATATATACAGTAATAGCTGTGCTTAGCCCACAAAAATGAAATGAACCAATCAAAATTAGTTACTTGTGCTGCTGCAATAAAGCAGTCCCCGTATTTTTAAACTCAGACATACATATCTGATTGTGACTGTATATATGATGCGTACACAGGAATCTCTTATATACTAAATAACATCTATGCTGTAAGAATAAAGCCTGATGTGTAGCTGTGTCACTAATAGAGATGGTCAATGAGATGTAAATAATTCTGCGTTGATGCTGGTTTATGCAAATATATGCACTCCTTTTGCTCATGAAATCAAATAATTTGATATGTTGTTAAAATTTGGTTGGTGACTATGAATTAAAGTACCTGAGACGGATGAAAACAAAAGTTTTATACATACCTGAGGCTTCTTCCAGCCCCCTTCAGGCTAATCAGTCCCTCGCTGTCCTCCTCCACCACCTGGATCTTCTGCTATGAGTCCTGGTAATTCAGCCAGTCAGCGATGTCCGGCATGCCGCTCCCACAGCCAGGAACATTCTGCATCTGCGCAATAGTGCTGCACAGGTGTATTACGCTCACACTGTGCCCGACTGGCTCAAATACCTGGACCCATAGCAGAAGATCCAGGTGGCGGAGGAGGACAGTGAGGGACTGATTAGCCTGAAGGGGACTGGAGGGAAGCCCCAGGTATGTATAAAACTTTCATCTGTCTCAGGTTTACTATAAGTTACACAGTAGTACTATACATATGCACTTCCCAAAGAGCTGCAGGGGATCCACTGAGAATGTTGTGCACATAGACAACACCTCTGTGTTCAATCACCCATAAACCTGGTTCAGATTGTGCATGAAGAATGTGTAATAGAGGAAGAATCTCCTCATTCCCCTGCAGAGTACCTGCACATCACTCTTACATGTAACCACAGTCACATTGCCTAGGACCTGATCCATGTTCAGATTTTGCATGAAGAATGTGTAATAGAGAAAGAATCCCCTCATTCTCCTGCAGAGTACCTGCACATCACTCTTACATGTACCCACAGTTACATTGCCTAGGGCCTGATCCATGTTCAGATTGTGCATGAAGAATGTGTAATAGAGGAAGAATCTCCTCGTTCCCCTGCAGAGTACCTGCACATCACTCTTACATGTACACACACGTTTACATTGCTAGGGGCCTGATAGATGTTCTATTTCCGTTCTGTACCTTCTACAAGTACTCTTAACGAGGACTAGTTTTAGGCCTCGTTCACATCTATGCAGCGCAGATGGCCGTGCGATCGGAACGCAATGTGTACCATCGCACGCCATCTGCGCTGCTACCCGCTTTACTGCTGATCCCATCCATAGACAGTGAATGGGTCAGCTCTGCGCTTGCGGGCAGACTTCATGCAGCAGTACGCAAGCGCATCATTGCGCAGCGCATTTGATGTGAACGGCAGAAGGGCTGTCTATACCCTTCTGTCATTCTTGCATGTTACCACATCATACGTGCTTCTAAATGCACACGGAAGCTCGTATTAGAGGCAGAAGATCAGCTGGATAGCCAGGTAACTGGTGTTGTTTAAAAGGGAATAAATACAAGATTGTAATATGCAAATTAGAGGAGTCGGTGGAATCCTAACCTGATGAGTCGGAGTCGAAGGATTTTTGTACCGACTCCACAGCCCTGCTCCTACCAGCCCCCTGCAGCCTTCCTGTGCCTGCCCAAGTTCTGAACAATCATCCGTTCCCCCGCCGTGGCTTAGTTTCGTTTCTGCTGACTGATAGTTGGCAGGCCACTGCGTCTGTAGTCAGGACCCTCACAAACTAAACTAAGCCACAGCGGGGGAACGGATGATCGTTCAGGACCGGCGCAGGCACAGGACGGCTGCAGGGGGCTGGTAGAAACCCCAGGTAGGGGAATCTTTTTCTTTTCCTTGGTTTAGGTTCACTTTAAGGGGGTGGTGTGACTTTCTAGGGGTTGAACGATGGGCAACTGTGAGTCAGTGGATTCATTACCAGTTATCCTATATCTCTACAACCCTGGAGTGAATCTTAAAAAGGTATTATAGAAGATATGGTAGGTCATTAGACAGTCTATGGTAGGACTAGTGAGCTCCTCAGCAGACAGGAGGTGATGGAAATCTGTATGCATATGGCCAGCTTGTGTAACTCACTGATTTCATTACAGATCCCAGTGTTGGACTTTCTGTGTACACAGTGCTGAGACACGCCTGGCTGCATTCTGTAGGACTATTACGGACTTTCACCTTCCATTCTCTACTGCTGTCAGTGATGGCCTCTGCTGGTCTGAGAGAGGAGCTGGAGTGTTCCATCTGTCTGAGCATTTATACAGATCCTGTAACCCTGAGATGTGGACACAACTTCTGCCGGGGCTGTATTCATCGTGTTCTGGACACACAGGAGGGGTCTGGAGGATATGTCTGTCCTGAATGCCGGAAGAAGTTTAAGACACGTCCGGCACTGCAGAGGAACATAACGCTGTGTAACATTGTGGAGAACTTCCTGTCTACTCAGCCAGGTCAGGGGCAGTCTCAGTTCTTCTGCAGTCACTGTATTCACACTCCTGTACCTGCTGTGAAGTCCTGTTTGCACTGTGAGGTTTCTCTGTGTGAGAATCACCTGAGAGTCCACAAGAAGACCCCAGAACACGTCTTATGTGATCCCACCACCTCTCTGGACGACAGGAAATGCTCCATCCATCAAGAGGTGCTTAAATATTACTGCACTGAGGATGCTGCCTGTGTCTGTGTGTCCTGCTATGTGATTGGAGAACATGTCGGCCATAAGATGGTGTCTCTGACTAAGGCCTCTGAAAGCAGGAAGAGTGAACTGAGAAATGTTCTGCAAAGAGGGATGTCACAGAGAAAGGAGATTGAGAAAAGAGTCCAGAGTCTGGAGGAACGCAGGAGAAAAGCACAAGAAAAAGCAGTTGATGAAACAGAGAGAGTCACTGCCCTGTTTAGAGACCTCAGGAGACGGCTGGAAGAGCTGGAGAAGAGAGTCCTGAGGGACATCACTAGACAGGCAGAGCAGGTGTCATTATACTATGATGACATCATCAGGCAGCTGGAAATAAAGGAGGAGGAGCTGTCCAGGAAGATACGTCACATTGAGGAGCTGTATAAGATTACTGACCCACTGACTGTCTTACAGGAATCACATACAGGTGACATGTGTGACACGGAGGAGGTGGATAATGAGGTCAGAGACAGACATGCAGGGGATCTGGATGTGGCCGACATCTCACACACATTACACACAGGGCTAGCTTATATCATGTCTGGGGTAACTGGGGGGATCTCTGTACAGCCTGCAGACATATCACTGGATGTGACCACAGCTAGTAATGAGCTACAGATATCAGATGACAGGAAGTCTGCATCCAAGCCAGATGATTTTCAGAATCGCCCAGACACAGCAGAGAGATTTCAGGATAGACCTCAGGTGTTGAGCAGCCAGAGTTTCTCCTCAGGGCGACATTACTGGGAAGTGGATGTTGGTGGATCAGAGAGCTGGGCAGTTGGGATGTGTTACCCCAGTATAGCCAGGAGAAGTGGTCAGTCACTGATTGGATACAATGACAAGTCTTGGGGGTTGGACAGGTCTTTTGATAAGTATTCAGTGATACATGACAGTAAAGATATCCAGCTACCTGACAAGATCCCCAGAGAGAGAGTCAGGATATATCTGGATTATGAGGCCGGGCAGATCTCCTTTTATGCCCTGTGTGACCCGATCATCAGACACCTCCACACCTTCACTGTCACCTTTACTGAGCCCCTCCATGCTGCATTCCGCGTGTGGGAAGGTCGTATAAAGATATCTGGGGGGGGGGGGGGGGGGGGGACCGGAGATGTAACAAATCTGCCCAGATACTGGTGACATCATCACTCATGAGTATTTTATTATATGTGATCACATCTCTGTTTCTTGGAGTCCTGCTTTGTGGTGTATTTGCTGAGAGGATGGGTCCCTCCTCGTTAGTCAGTCTTCAGTGTGGTGTATTTGCTGAGGTGATGGGTCCCTCCACGTGAGTCAGTCTGCAGTGCGGTGTATTTGCTGAGGGAGTGGGGGATGGGTCCCTCCACGTGAGTCAGTCTGCAGTGCGGTGTATTTGCTGAGGGGATGGGTCCCTCCACGTTAGTCAGTCTGCAGTGCAGTGCATTCGCTGAGGGGATGGGGGATGGGTCACTCCTCGTTAGTCAATCTGCAGTGCGGTATATTTGCTGGGGGGGGGGGATGGGTCCATCCACATTAGTCTGCAGTGTGGTGTATTTGCTGAGGGGGGGGGGGGGGGGGTGGGTCCCTCCACGTGAGTCAGTCTGCAGTGTGGTGTATTTGCTAAGGGGATGGGGGATGGGTCCCTCCACGTGAGTCAGTCTGCAGTGTGGTGTATTTGCTAAGGGGATGGGGGATGGGTCCCTCCTCGTTAGTCAATCTGCAGTGCCGTGTAATGTGATCTCAGAGCTGCTAACTGAGCCCCAGTACGATCTGGAATAATTTGCATAATCTGTTAATGTTATAAAATTCCATTTCATGCGAATCGGCTTCACATTCTTCTTCCTCTGTATGTTGTACATCAGCTGCCATCATAGTGGCTGTCAGACATAAATAAATCCCATAATATTTCACTATTCCGTCTTATTCTTTATTGTGCAATGGTCAGATGGTGGTGCACTGGAGTCATGTTATAGAGGTGCTGATTCTCGATTCTTATAACTTCTCAGCAGAGCCTTGTTACTGCACCATGGCAGCTGCTTTCACTCCCAGAATCCTCCAGGAAGTCCAGCCACACAGCGGGCAGGGCAGTTTCCAGGCTAAATTGCACCCAGGGTGAGGGTGTAAAAATTGTCCCCCACCCTCCCCCGTGGATACTACGCCCCCAGTATAGGTAGCCAGGCATAGGTGTCCCCAGTTTAGGTAGCCAGCTGTAGGTACCTCCATTATAGATAGCTATAGGTGCTCCTAGAATAGGTTAGCTAGGTATAGGTGCAGCCAGTATAGGTTAGCTAGGTATAGGTGCCGCCAGTATAAGTTAGCTAGGTATTGGTGCCCCCAGTATAGGTAGCTAGGTATAGGTGCCCCCAGTATAGGTAGCTAGGTATAGGTGCCCCCAGATTATGTAGCTAGGTATAGGGGCCGTCAGTATAGGTAGCTAGGTATAGGGGCCTTCAGTATAGGTAGCTAGGTATAGGGGGCCTTCAGTATAGGTAGATAGGTATAGGGGGCCTTCAGTATAGGTAGCTAGGTATAGGGGCCTTCAGTATAGGTAGCTAGGTATAGGGGGCCTTCGGTATAGGTAGCTAGGTATAGGGGCCTTCAGTATAGGTAGCTAGGTATAGGGGCCTTCAGTATAGGTAGCTAGGTATAGGGGCCTTCAGTATAGGTAGCTAGGTATAGGGGCCTTCAGTATAGGTAGCTAGGTATAGGGGCCTTCAGTATAGGTAGCCTAGGTATAGGGGCCTTCAGTATAGGTAGCCTAGGTATAGGGGCCTTCAGTATAGGTAGCCTAGGTATAGGGGCCTTCAGTATAGGTAGCCTAGGTATAGGGGCCTTCAGTATAGGTAGCCTAGGTATAGGGGCCTTCAGTATAGGTAGCCTAGGTATAGGGGCCTTCAGTATAGGTAGCTAGGTATAGGGGCCTTCAGTATAGGTAGCCTAGGTATAGGGGCCTTCAGTATAGGTAGCTAGGTATAAGGGCCTTCAGTATAGGTAGCTAGGTATAGGGGCCTTCAGTATAGGTAGCCTAGCAATAGGTGCCTTCAGTATAGGTAGCTAGGTATAGTGGCCTTCAGTATAGGTAGCTAGGTATAAGGGCCTTCAGTATAGGTAGCTAGGTATAGGGGCCTTCAGTATAGGTAGCTAGGTATAGGGGCCTTCAGTATAGGTAGCTAGGTATAGGGGCCTTCAGTATAGGTAGCTCGGTATAGGGGCCTTCAGTATAGGTAGCTAGGTATAGGGGGCCTTCAGTATAGGTAGCTAGGTATAGGGGCCTTCAGTATAGGTAGCCTAGGTATAGGGGCCTTCAGTATAGGTAGCCTAGGTATAGGGGCCTTCAGTATAGGTAGCTAGGTATAGGGGCCTTCAGTATAAGTAGCTAGGTATAGGGGCCTTCAGTATAGGTAGCCTAGGTATAGGGGCCTTCAGTATAGGGGCCTTCAGTATAGGTAGCTAGGTATAAGGGCCTTCAGTATAGGTAGCTAGGTATAGGGGCCTTCAGTATAGGTAGCCTAGCAATAGGGGCCTTCAGTATAGGTAGCTAGGTATAGGTGCCTTCAGTATAGGTAGCTAGGTATAGGGTGTGACGCCGGGCGACGCCCAGTCGTCCGAGGATTCGCGGCCGATTGTCCGATCGCAACCGTGATCGGAAAACTGACATTCTTTATTTTTAAAATAGAAGTTTTTCCTTCCTGCCTTCCCCCCCCTTTTGCCATGAGGGCTGAATGGGCCTGCGTTAGCATATGGCTAAAGCAACCTGGTTTAGCAAGAAATCCTGTTAAGGCTCCCGGAAAAGCTCTGGTGACACTAATGTGCTAATTGGGCAGAGCTGAAATACCAACAGAGTCTATTCAACAGGGGAAGCTAGCACAGCATGAGGTCTATTGACACCTACATTCCTCCCAGTCTTGACGGCACCGACTAGACTGAGTATGGAATGCATGGTGTTGATAACTTTGTCACATTTTGCAAATACCATCCATGGGAGGAATATGAAAATTACATAATTTTGTTTCCCTAATTCTGTAGAATATGGTGATACTAGACATAGCCAGGTAACCCGAGCAGGGGCTGAGATATGAATAATGGGGTCCCCGTGCGCCCCAAATATTGCAAGTTTGATGTCCTATGAACGTGTATTCTCAGCCCAATCTGAATATGAAATCGGTTTGCATGTGCGACAAAACCCCGGCGGGGTATGAAATTGGACATATTTTGTGGATGGCTGGAAGTTCCTCCCCTGAGAACTCACTGCCTGACACGCCCCTGGGCTGAGCTTGAGACTCCGCCCAGAAATGTCAGTGCTCAAAACTGATTGCATGAGGACCCCCAGCCAATTCCCCCACTTTCCATCATACCGAAAAGACTGCCACTGCTTGGGGAAATAGCAGTGGCCATCTTGCAGGCGGAGCAACGGCCATGTGGTTCGGCCATATTGCGAACTAACTGCAACAAAGGAACTTTGTCTTTTCCCGAACGGACTTTCCACAGAATCATAAGTATTCGTTCTTTTTATCCCTTTTTCTTTTATGTACTGTGTTATCACTGTCTCTCATCGTTTAGTTGTTCACGATTGTCTGTATATATTAATTATTTATATTGTAACAAATAAAGGCTTTTTAAAAGGTCTTTACCTCTCAGTAAAACCTTCTATTCAGTATACACAGACGAGACCTAAACTTCCGAAGGGACGCTACTGTTTTGATAGATAGATAGGAATTGCACAGTTTTAACCGGTTGTTTGTTTCACAGGTCTATAGCCAGTTAGCAGTTTTCTCTGGGCTGATAGAAAACAGAGATGGTGGCAAATCTACCCCTGGGTTGGAGTAAAAGTGTATTTTCGTAACCTCACAGGCTCCCTACTGCGTCGTGACGCTCAAACTCCGCCAATTCTACGCAGATTGCGTCCATAGCTCTCAATCTGTGTGCTAGAATCGGATCGGACGGTTTTGCGTGTTCACGGCCAGTGGGGCTCTTGTGACAGTGGTCGGCAGCGTTTGGGATCTGTGTGTGCTGATAGTATCTCAGGTAGGGCTATCGAATTAGCCCTATCGAGAAACGAACTAATTCGTTGGTAGTGACTGAGTGCAATATATTTTTCATATATACAGAGAGACTGTGTAACCAGTACCCCTCCCCTAAGTTTTCTTTTATTTGGCATGGAAATGTCCGGGAATTACAAGGTCATGGTCCTATCCGACCTGCAGAGTCTGTGCGAGGCGAGAGGCATGGACATCCGCGGCAAGAAACAGCAGGACCTGATAACGGACTTGTACCGATGGGATAGCCAGAATCTGCGGACGCTGGAGGTGTCCACTGTGGAGGACACCGGCTCATCTAACGCAAGTCGAGGGGAACCAGAGACTGAAGATCCTGTGCGTACCGAGGTTGAGCAACCCGCGGGCAATGCGGCAACAGATACGCAGGAGGCTGTCAGTGTGATCCCCGACCCCAGAACCCCTGAAAGTACTCGCCTGGAACCGGCCAGTACTGGACTGTCCAGTTATGTTGATCCAGTAATGCAGCAGGCATTGCAAAAGCTGATGGAAACTGATGTGGACAAGTACCTGCAGTACATGGCGGAGCAAAAGCGAGAGGAACGCCAATCTGCAGAGGCGCGGGAGAGACGACAGCATGAGCTGAACATGGCGAAAGTGCAGCAAGCCAGCCGGAGTTCAACGCCCAGCCTCCCTGCTGAAGGGACTGCCGCTCCAGTAAGTGCAAAATTTAAATTTGCTATTATCGAAAAAGACACTGACATTGACTTGTTTTTGAGGTCTTTTGAAAAGGCCTGCCGTCAGTATCGTCTGTCCCAAGACCAGTGGGCCAGACATCTGACACCCTTGCTGCGCTACAAAGCGCTTGATGCTTTCTCAGAGCTGCCTGTGGAAAAGGACAATGATTATACCGCTATAAAGGAGGCTATAATCACTAAGTACCAGCTGACGCCAGAAGCCTACCGGAAAAGGTTCAGGTCCTGGCAGAAAAAATCTACTGATTCTTATCAAGATGTGGTCAGCAGTCTGCTCACCACACTCCGCCAGTGGACGCTAGGCCTCACTAAAGGGTCTTACGGTGTCCTGGAGGACTTAATCGTCCTGGAGCAGTTTCTGAACATTTGCCCGGCTGATGTACGCCAGTTTGTGCTGGAGCGCCGACCGGCGTCAGCGACGGTCGCTGCAGACCTCGCTGAGACCTTTGCAACGACCAGGGTGCCGGAGACCCGCAGGACTGCCCCATCTAGCTGGAGAGGAGGTCAGTCCCACAATTTTGCAGACTCTCCTACCTCTGTGAGCCGTGCGCCCCAGAGGCCCTCCAGCGCAGCTGCTGCGTCCAGGCCTGCAGCAACAGAGGGCATCACCTGTCACTTTTGCCGCAAGCCCGGACACATGAAGTTTAACTGCCCGGAGCGGAGGCAGACAGCGCCAGCTCCTGCACCACCTACACCTCGCCCACGGCAACTGCCGCCAGCCAGCGCACCCCAGCCGGGAGCACCCAACAACGTCATGTTCGCAGGTGGGAGAGGGATCCACTCCGCTACGAGCAACCACCAGCTGGTTACAGTGAACGACCAGCTTGTTACCGGTTTCCGCGACACTGGAGCGGATGTCACCCTGGTGCGTGCGCACCTGGTCCCGACGGAAAATATCCTCCCTGACAAATACCTTACCCTCACTGGAGTGGGGGGCACTCTTTCTCGCATTCCCCAGGCTCGGGTGTCCATCGATTGGGGGGTGGGGGTTCAAGAGAAGGTTGTTGGGGTCCTGGACCAACTGCCGGTCCCAGTTTTGTTGGGGACCGACCTGGGCAAGCTTGTGTCCTATTATGAACCTGCCCCAAGCCCCTCAGACTGCCAGGAGGGAGACGGACTCTCCGCCCACACTAAGGTACTTTGCACCAAGGGGCAAGAACAGGGGGGAGGTGGGTTGAATGTGCCCAGTCCAGGGGTACCGAGTCCAATAGTACCTGTGTCACAGGTACCTGTGTTTGATATACCGATTGTTTGTGATGAAAATGTTGTTGTACCTGTCACTGTAATTCATGCATGCAGCCAGGATGTGAGTAATGCCAGTATGTGCCAGTCTGAAGGTGTACCTGTACTGGCAGTAACACGCAGCCGCGCTGCTCAGAACCTGGGCTCAGAGCAGGTGGAAGAGGTTCCGGCCTCCTCCCCCTCCTCTGACCACAGGGATGGTAGCCTTCAGCCACTAACTGCATATGCCACGGGCCAGCTGGCTGAGAGCGAGAGTGCTGCATTTGTGCAAGCACTCCAGACAGGTACCCATCCCCCCATCAGGCAATCCGCTTACCGTGTCTCTCCCGAGGTACAGGCGGACATGCAGAAGGAGGTGAGGGAGATGCTGGAGTTAGGGGTGGTTCAAAAGTCCAGTAGTGCCTGGGCAGCCCCTGTTGTCCTGGTCCCCAAGAAGGACCAGACAACTCGGTTCTGCGTAGACTACAGGAAACTGAACGCCATCACCACTACAGACGCCTACCCCATGCCTCGCATTGATGAGCTGCTAGATACACTGGCATCAGCCAGGTACCTATCAATCATGGATCTGAGCCGGGGGTATTGGCAGATACCACTTGCACCTGACGCGAGGCAAAAGTCGGCCTTCATCACCCCTTTCGGCCTCTTCGAGTTCACGATGATGCCCTTTGGGATGAAGAACGCCCCCGCCACGTTTCAGCGGGCCGTGAACGACCTGCTAGAGGGAATGCAAGGGTTCGCTGTAGCGTATCTGGATGACATTGCGGTGTTCAGCCCCACCTGGGAAGAACACCTCAAACACCTGTCCCAGGTACTAGAGAGGCTGGCCATGGCCAATCTGACGGTTAAACCGAGTAAGTGTCAGATTGGCATGACCGAGGTGCAGTACTTAGGTCACCGGGTGGGGGGTAACACCCTGAAACCTGACACGGGAAAGGTGGACGCCATCCTGGCATGGCCTCGACCTATCACGAAAAAGCAGGTCCAGGCGTTCCTGGGGACCGCCGGCTACTATAGGAAATTTGTTCCCGCCTATAGTACACTGGCGAAGCCCCTGACCGATGCCACTAGCAAGAAGCACCCCAAGGTTGTTAGCTGGACCCCCGCTTGCGAGAATGCCTTCCAGGCCTTGAAGCAGGCCCTCGCAAGCGCCCCTGTGCTTCAGGCCCCAGACTTCAGTCGTCGGTTTGTGGTGCAAACCGATGCCTCTGACTACGGTCTCGGCGCAGTCCTCAGCCAGGTGGATGGAAAGGGGGATGAACACCCTATCCTCTACCTGAGCCGGAAGCTCCTGCCCCGAGAGGTAGCCTACTCCACAACTGAAAAGGAGTGCCTGGCGATCGTGTGGGCCCTACAGAAACTGCAGTCGTATCTGTACGGCCGCTCCTTCACGATCGTCACTGATCACAATCCCCTGAGTTGGCTAAACCGTACTGCTGGAACCAACGGCAAGCTCCTACGGTGGAGCCTGTCATTGCAGCAGTACGACTTTACGATCCAACACAAAGCAGGCAGCCGACACCAAAACGCTGATGGGCTGTCGCGGTGTCAGGGGGAACCCGACCCAACAGCGCCAATAGCTGCTACGGAAGGCGTCCTGTTGACACCTCCCTGAGCAGAGCTCGGGAAGGGGGAGGTGTGACGCCGGGCGACGCCCAGTCGTCCGAGGATTCGCGGCCGATTGTCCGATCGCAACCGTGATCGGAAAACTGACATTCTTTATTTTTAAAATAGAAGTTTTTCCTTCCTGCCTTCCCCCCCCCTTTTGCCATGAGGGCTGAATGGGCCTGCGTTAGCATATGGCTAAAGCAACCTGGTTTAGCAAGAAATCCTGTTAAGGCTCCCGGAAAAGCTCTGGTGACACTAATGTGCTAATTGGGCAGAGCTGAAATACCAACAGAGTCTATTCAACAGGGGAAGCTAGCACAGCATGAGGTCTATTGACACCTACATTCCTCCCAGTCTTGACGGCACCGACTAGACTGAGTATGGAATGCATGGTGTTGATAACTTTGTCACATTTTGCAAATACCATCCATGGGAGGAATATGAAAATTACATAATTTTGTTTCCCTAATTCTGTAGAATATGGTGATACTAGACATAGCCAGGTAACCCGAGCAGGGGCTGAGATATGAATAATGGGGTCCCCGTGCGCCCCAAATATTGCAAGTTTGATGTCCTATGAACGTGTATTCTCAGCCCAATCTGAATATGAAATCGGTTTGCATGTGCGACAAAACCCCGGCGGGGTATGAAATTGGACATATTTTGTGGATGGCTGGAAGTTCCTCCCCTGAGAACTCACTGCCTGACACGCCCCTGGGCTGAGCTTGAGACTCCGCCCAGAAATGTCAGTGCTCAAAACTGATTGCATGAGGACCCCCAGCCAATTCCCCCACTTTCCATCATACCGAAAAGACTGCCACTGCTTGGGGAAATAGCAGTGGCCATCTTGCAGGCGGAGCAACGGCCATGTGGTTCGGCCATATTGCGAACTAACTGCAACAAAGGAACTTTGTCTTTTCCCGAACGGACTTTCCACAGAATCATAAGTATTCGTTCTTTTTATCCCTTTTTCTTTTATGTACTGTGTTATCACTGTCTCTCATCGTTTAGTTGTTCACGATTGTCTGTATATATTAATTATTTATATTGTAACAAATAAAGGCTTTTTAAAAGGTCTTTACCTCTCAGTAAAACCTTCTATTCAGTATACACAGACGAGACCTAAACTTCCGAAGGGACGCTACTGTTTTGATAGATAGATAGGAATTGCACAGTTTTAACCGGTTGTTTGTTTCACAGGTCTATAGCCAGTTAGCAGTTTTCTCTGGGCTGATAGAAAACAGAGATGGTGGCAAATCTACCCCTGGGTTGGAGTAAAAGTGTATTTTCGTAACCTCACAGGCTCCCTACTGCGTCGTGACGCTCAAACTCCGCCAATTCTACGCAGATTGCGTCCATAGCTCTCAATCTGTGTGCTAGAATCGGATCGGACGGTTTTGCGTGTTCACGGCCAGTGGGGCTCTTGTGACATAGGGGCCTTCAGTATAGGTAGCTAGGTATAGGGGCCTTCAGTATAGGTAGCTAGGTATAAGGGCCTTCAGTATAGGTAGCTAGGTATAGGGGCCTTCAGTATAGGTAGCTGGGTATAGGGGCCTTCAGTATAGGTAGCCTAGCAATAGGGGCCTTCAGTATAGGTAGCTAGGTATAGGGGCCTTCAGTATAGGTAGCTAGGTATAAGGGCCTTCAGTATAGGTAGCAAGGTATAGGTGCCTTCAGTATAGGTAGCAAGGTATAGGTGCCTTCAGTATAGGTAGCAAGGTATAGGTGCCTTCAGTATAGGTAGCTAGGTATAGGGGCCTTCAGTATAGGTAGCTGGGTATTGGTGCCTTCTGTATAGGTAGCAAGGTATAGGTGCCTTCAGTATAGGTAGCAAGGTATAGGTGCCTTCAGTATAGGTAGCAAGGTATAGGTGCCTTCAGTATAGGTAGCAAGGTATAGGTGCCTTCAGTATAGGTAGCAAGGTATAGGTGCCTTCAGTACAGGTAGCTAGGTATAGGGTGCATTCAGTACAGGTAGCTAGGTATTGGTGCCTTCTGTATAGGTAGCTAGGTATTGGTGCCTTCTGCATAGGTAGCAAGGTATAGGTGCCTTCAGTATAGGTAGCTAGGTATAGGGGCCTTCAGTATAGATAGCTGGGTATTGGTGCCTTCTGTATAGGTAGCAAGGTATAGGTGCCTTCAGTATAGGTAGCAAGGTATAGGTGCCTTCAGTATAGGTAGCAAGGTATAGGTGCCTTCAGTATAGGTAGCTAGGTATAGGGGCCTTCAGTATAGGTAGCTGGGTATTGGTGCCTTCTGTATAGGTAGCAAGGTATAGGTGCCTTCTGTATAGGTAGCAAAGTATAGGTGCCTTCAGTATAGGTAGCAAGGTATAGGTGCCTTCAGTATAGGTAGCAAGGTATAGGTGCCTTCAGTATAGGTAGCAAGGTATAGGTGCCTTCAGTACAGGTAGCTAGGTATAGGGGCATTCAGTACAGGTAGCTAGGTATTGGTGCCTTCTGTATAGGTAGCTAGGTATAGGTGCCTTCAGTATAGGTAGCTAGGTATATGGGCCTTCAGTATAGGTAGCTAGGTATTGGTGCCTTCAGTATAGGTAGCTGGGTATTGGTGCCTTCTGTATAGGTAGCAAGGTATAGGTGCCTTCAGTATAGGTAGCAAGGTATAGGTGCCTTCAGTATAGGTAGCAAGGTATAGGTGCCTTCAGTATAGGTAGCAAGGTATAGGTGCCTTCAGTACAGGTAGCTAGGTATAGGGTGCATTCAGTACAGGTAGCTAGGTATTGGTGCCTTCTGTATAGGTAGCTAGGTATTGGTGCCTTCTGCATAGGTAGCAAGGTATAGGTGCCTTCAGTATAGGTAGCTAGGTATAGGGGCCTTCAGTATAGATAGCTGGGTATTGGTGCCTTCTGTATAGGTAGCAAGGTATAGGTGCCTTCAGTATAGGTAGCAAGGTATAGGTGCCTTCAGTATAGGTAGCAAGGTATAGGTGCCTTCAGTATAGGTAGCTAGGTATAGGGGCCTTCAGTATAGGTAGCTGGGTATTGGTGCCTTCTGTATAGGTAGCAAGGTATAGGTGCCTTCTGTATAGGTAGCAAAGTATAGGTGCCTTCAGTATAGGTAGCAAGGTATAGGTGCCTTCAGTATAGGTAGCAAGGTATAGGTGCCTTCAGTATAGGTAGCAAGGTATAGGTGCCTTCAGTACAGGTAGCTAGGTATAGGGGCATTCAGTACAGGTAGCTAGGTATTGGTGCCTTCTGTATAGGTAGCTAGGTATAGGTGCCTTCAGTATAGGTAGCTAGGTATATGGGCCTTCAGTATAGGTAGCTAGGTATTGGTGCCTTCAGTATAGGTAGCTGGGTATAGGTGCCTTCAGTATAGGTAGCTAGGTATTGGTGCCTTCTGTATAGGTAGCAAGGTATAGGTGCCTTCAGTATAGGTAGCTAGGTATTGGTGCCTTCTGTATAGGTAGCAAGGTATAGGTGCCTTCAGAATAGGTAGCAAGGTATAGGTGCCTTCAGTATAGGTAGCTAGGTATAGGGTCCTTCAGTATAGGTAGCTGGGTATAGGGGCATTCAGTACAGGTAGGTATAGGTGCCTTCAGTATAGGTAGCTAGGTATTGGTGCCTTCTGTATAGGTAGCAAGGTATAGGTGCCTTCAGTATAGTTAGCAAGGTATAGGTGCCTTCAGTATAGGTAGCAAGGTATAGGTGCTTTCAGTATAGGTAGCTAGGTATAGGGGCCTTCAGTATAGGTAGCTAGGTATAAGGGCCTTCAGTATAGGTAGCTAGGTATAAGGGCCTTCAGTATAGGTAGCTAGGTATAGGTGCCTTCAGTATAGGCAGCTAGGTATTGGTGCCTTCTGTATAGGTAGCAAGGTATAGGTGCCTTCAGTATAGGTAGCAAGGTATAGGTGCCTTCAGTATAGGTAGCTAGGTATAGGGGCCTTCAGTATAGGTAGCTGGGTATAGGTGCCTTCTGTATAGGTAGCTAGGTATAGGTGCCTTCAGTATAGGTAGCTGGGTATAGGTGCCTTCAGTATAGGTAGCTAGGTATTGGTGCCTTCTGTATAGGTAGCAAGGTATAGGTGCCTTCAGTATAGGTAGCAAGGTATAGGTGCCTTCAGTATAGTTAGCAAGGTATAGGTGCCTTCAGTATAGGTAGCAAGGTATAGGTGCTTTCAGTATAGGTAGCTAGGTATAGGGGCCTTCAGTATAGGTAGCTAGGTATAAGGGCCTTCAGTATAGGTAGCTAGGTATAAGGGCCTTCAGTATAGGTAGCTAGGTATAGGTGCCTTCAGTATAGGCAGCTAGGTATTGGTGCCTTCTGTATAGGTAGCAAGGTATAGGTGCCTTCAGTATAGGTAGCAAGGTATAGGTGCCTTCAGTATAGGTAGCTAGGTATAGGGGCCTTCAGTATAGGTAGCTGGGTATAGGTGCCTTCTGTATAGGTAGCTAGGTATAGGTGCCTTCAGTATAGGTAGCTGGGTATAGGGACATTCAGTACAGTTAGCTAGGTATTGGTGCCTTCTGTATAGGTAGCTAGGTATAGGGGCCTTCAGTATAGGTAGCAAGGTATAGGTGCCTTCAGTATAGGTAGCAAGGTATAGGTGCCTTCAGTATAGGCAGCAAGGTATAGGTGCCTTCAGTATAGGTAGCAAGGTATAGGTGCCTTCAGTATAGGTAGCTAGGTATAGGGGCCTTCAGTATAGGTAGCTGGGTATAGGGGCATTCAGTACAGGTAGCTAGGTATTGGTGCCTTCTGTATAGGTAGCAAGGTATAGGTGCCTTCAGTATAGGTAGCTAGGTATAGGGGCCTTCAGTATAGGTAGCTAGGTATAAGGGCCTTCAGTATAGGTAGCTAGGTATAGGTGCCTTCAGTATCGGTAGCTGGGTATAGGTGCCTTCAGTATAGGTAGCTAGGTATTGGTGCCTTCTGTATAGGTAGCTAGGTATAAGGGCCTTCAGTATAGGTAGCTGGGTATAGATGCCTTCAGTATAGGTAGCTGGGTATAGGTGCCTTCAGTATAGGTAGCTAGGTATTGGTGCCTTCTGTATAGGTAGCAAGGTATAGGGGCCTTCAGTATAGGTAGCTAGGTATAGGGGCCTTCAGTATAGGTAGCTAGGTATAGGGGCCTTCAGTACAGGTAGCTAGGTATAGATGCAGCCAGTATAGGTTAGCTAGGTATAGGTGCTATGGGGGAAAGAGGGGGGATCCACTGCCACACTGAGACTTTTCCCTCCTTATGCAGATGGAGGAGATCAGTGGCGATTGGAGCGGGAAGGGAGGTGAGTTGCTAATATGAGGCTTCCCGCTGTGCTTAGTCTGCAAAGAGGTGGTGGTGGTGGTGGGGGGGGGGGGCACGGAGGCATTCCCAAGGGAGAAGTCGGGCTCCCCTTTCCCATACCTGAGTCCCAGTGAAGACGTGGCTTCCACCTTCATCAATGCCCCCCCCCCCCCCCCCCCCCCCGGACAGCGCTCAGGGCAGTGGCACGCCTCTAGAAACAGGCCTGAGCAGGAGTCGCCAGGACTCAGCAGAGCCTTGTTACCATGGCAGCTGCTTTTACTCCACAGTTTCCCAGAATCCTCCCGGAAGCAAAGCCACAGAGAGGGAGTCATCGGGACTCAGCAGAGATGATTGCAAAATAGAGTACAGCAGGCTGGGCACATCCGTCTAAAACGCCAATTTATTCCCAAAAGTTTAAAAGTATGTAGCAATGTACAGCACAGATTGCAAAGGAAAGGGGGTGCACAAGCAGGACAGAGGTCGACAGCTGTTACGCACCCTTAGTGGGGCTGCTTCATCAGGAGCTTCATCAGGACTCAGCAGAGCCTTGTTACTGCACCATGGCTGCTGCTTTTAGCCCATAGACACAATTTCCCAGAATCCTCCAGGAAGTCCAGCCAAACAAGCCTTGTGTGCGGTATCAGCCAGCTGTGCTGGTGTGTCTGGATTTATACTTACTTTGGGCTTTTTAAACTGAGAGAAATAGGAACCCCCTAAGAATAGCACCACTCAGGTGATTTGATTACTATATTCTGACCCCAGTACACTCAGTATATATGCAGGTGATGCAGACATCTATTTTTGATACCTTGGCCTTTTTCTGTTCCCACGCCATCCTCCCAGTCCCCTCCACTGTGCCACTGTTAGCCCCAATAAAGTCCCTCAGTGAGCTAGTTGGGGACTACTGTGCATGTGCAGTCCTGGCTTTGCACACCCCTAAGTCACGCCCCCATGCCTGGGAATGTTCTGCACATGCGCAGTTCGTTAAGACTGAAAACTGCGCTTGCGCAGAACACTCCCGAGAGCAGGAGCACGATTAGGGGTTGTGTAAAACTGGGAACACGCATGTTTGGTGACTCCACAGGGGTACAACAAAGGGGACCAAAATGACACAAAGGGAGCTAACGGACTACAAAGAGGTGGAGGGAGCCCCAGGTACTGTATTTTCCTTACGACCCGACTTATGGCTGCCCGCCATTTTCCCAGTGAAATTTGTATTTGTCTCCACCCACTGATGACCCGACGTTGCACGGGTATGTATTTGGCTGGTGTTGGCTGCTCCCAATTTTTCTAACCCTTGAAAATTAATAGTTGAATTTTGATTGGCTTTTGTAGGCTCCACTAACTTTCTAAATATAAAGGGGTAGGAGGTATTTATTTATTTTTATATTTTTTTATTTAATGTAAAAAGGTGTCAAATGTAGTGTACAATGTGTATTTTTATATGTATTTTTTCTTTTACTACTAGGTCCTCACATACAGTGTTGTTACAGGAAAGATCAGAAGCCATGATCTTTCCTTCACAGGCACTTTGATTGGTTCAGGGAATACTTTTTCCCTTTCACCAAATGTGGCTCTCTGTGACCCGTCGGGTACGCGCAGTGGATGCGCACAGCTTCGGACGTTTTAAAACGTCTTGTGGTCTGTTTAGGGCCTTTTCACACTAGGGTGGTGCGGTAAATTTACCACACCCCACTGCAACCTAATGAAAATTAATGAGGGAGATCATACTGCCCACGTTAAGGTACGCTGCGGCGGAAGTACCCTATCTAATGCGAGCGTATGCTTACGTTACTGTGCAGCACCTGCGGCGATCTGCGCCGGACCGAAAGTAATGTAAGTCTATGATGATGCAGTGTTTACATAAAAACTTGGGTGCGGCGGTGCGGCATGCATGCGCGGAAGCATATTTGTTACAATACTCTTTTGTGCACTTCCGTATACCCGGATGCCAGAAGGGGAATACCACTATACCACATAGTAATGCGATATTCCCCGAAGGCCTGTTATTTGCAGTACGGTACGGCCGCTAACGCCAATATGCAGTGTGAAACCGGCTTCAGAGGAACCAACAGGACATTTTAAAAGGCCCACGGTTAGGTAGTGGTTAAGATCCATCCCAGCTAAAAAAATAAGCAGTTAAAATCTCCTGCTCCTCCTGGACCTCTCCTCGGCATTTGACACTGTCGACCACTCCCTCCTCCTCCACTCCCTGCAGCTAATGGGCATTCAGGACCTAGCCTTAGCCTGGATCTCCTCCTACCTCTCCAACCGCTCCTTCACAACATTTTTCAATGGCTCCTCATCCGCTCCTACACCCCTCTCAGTTGGTGTTCCTCAAGGTTCCGTCCTAGGACCACTCTATACTGCCTCAATTGGTAAAATAATCTCCTCCATGGGTTTCAATTATCACCTGTATGCCGACGACACCCAGATATATCTCCACACCCCAGATCTCTCCTCCTCTACCATGGACAAAGTCTCCACCTGCCTCACATCCTTTTCCTCCTGGATGGCCGCCAGCTTCCTGAAGCTTAATTTGGACAAGACTGAGCTTCTAATATTCCCACCCCGCACAGCTGCACCCCTCCCAGATCTGCACGTCACTATTGAAAATACTACTATCCACCCTACCTCCCAAGCCCGCTGTCTAGGCGTTACTCTGGACTCTGAACTTTCCTTTACAGCCCACATCCAAGGTATTGCCAGATCCTGCAACTTCCACCTCCGCAACATCTCCAAGATCCGCTCCTACCTGTCACTTGACACCACTAAACTCCTTATCCATGCCCTTGTCATCTCCCGCCTAGACTACTGCAATTCTCTTTTATCTGGCCTCCCCTCTAACCGTACTGACCCACTTAAATTGGTAATGAATGCGGCAGCCAGACTGATACATTCTTCTCACCGCAGTGCCTCTACAACTCCGCTCTGTAAAGCACTACACTGGCTCCCCATCAGCTTTAGGATCAATTTCAAAATCCTGTGCTTGGCCTACAAATCAGTGCACAAGACCTGCCCGACCTACATCTCTGATCTGGTCCACAGGCACATACCAGCCCGCCCCCTCCGATCCTCCAATGACCTGCGCCTAGTCGCACCACGCATAACTCAGTCACACGCACGATTGCAGGACTTCACCAGGGCTGCCCCTACTCTCTGGAACTCTCTCCCACCAGCCGTCAGACTCTCCCCCACCTTTAATACCTTCAAACAAGCTCTCAAGACTCACCTCTTCACGCTCGCATACCCCCCTACACCAGTATCATAATATGTTCTGTTAGACCCCCTCTCAAAAGACGCACCTATTGTCTCCACCCCACCCTTTAGATTGTAAGCCTCTGGCAGGGCCCTCCTCCCTAATGTATCCATCTTGATTATGCAATCTTACTCACAACCACCCTTCTTGTAGACTCGAACAGTCTCTATCTTGACCTATGACACTGTATTGTTATCAAATCATTTGCATGATCTTGTTTTGTTGTGAGTTTCCGTATGTTCTACCTGTATGTTAACCCATTTATCTATTGTGCAGCGCTGCGTAATATGTTGGCGCTTTATAAATACAATAAATAATAATAATAATAGTCTGTCTCCTCATGGTGGATTCTCAGGGTTTTCTTTGTTTTCAAAAGCATTTCCTGAACATCAGTTTAACTACCAATATAGTAACAGCCAGCCTTCAACTTGCACGCTATTTTGTCAGTTAGACTTAGCAACTGCCATTTAGGAATGCTTTTGAAAACAAAGAAAACCCTGAGAATCCCCCATGAGGAGATGGACTAGTCCAGAACCAGTTAGGTCAGGTTGTAATTGCTTACTTTTTGATTGGTTAGGAGAAATATGTCCATTAGTGGTCCCAAACGATAATTTATGATCGTTCATGCTAAGAATCGTTTGTAATCGATCGTTCAACAAATTGTATCATTAATGGCCACCATAAACTTTTTGCTCCTGTGTTCCTCCAGACTCTGGTCTCTTTCCTCCATCTCCTCTCTCTGTGACATCTCTTCCTGCAGAACATTTCTCAGTTTATTCTTCCTGCTTTCAGAGGCCTCAGCCAGAGACACCATCTCATGGCCGACATGTTTCCATCTATTTAATTGATATATTTCTTACAGGTAGTCCCCGGGTTACGAACACCCGACTTACGAACGACCCGCCGATACGAACGCCCGCCGACCTGTAGCGATAACGTCACGCAGCCCGGGGACTACCTCTTGTGCCTACTTTCCTAATGCAGAGTATGCGCAGCGGAAGGCGCAACAAGTCTCACCTGCTTCCATGGCGGCTCCTGGCCAATCAGGCGGCTTCACTAGCGTCGCGTAATGACACAATCAGAAGGAGCCGCGGGGTCTCCTTCTGATTGCGTCATTAAGCGACGCTAGTGAAGCCGCCGGGAGGAACATTGAGGGGTGTGAGGACGCCACTGATTGGCCCGGAGCCGCCATGGAAGCAGGTGAGACTTGTTGCGCCTTCCGCTGCGCATACTCTGCATTAGGGGGGCACGAGAAACACAGAGGGGGGACACTGGGAGCATAGGGGACAGAGAAGGCACAGCTTCCCGACTTAAGGACGGATTCAGGTTAAGATTGAGCCTACAGTCCATATCTCGTTCGTTAACCGGGGACTACATGTACTTTCAAATGTTATATTTTGCACAGCCTCAACCACGTATATTGCACCTACTAACTGCAGGAAAGCAGAAGTGACGGCAACAACAATCAAGTCTAAAAGAGCAAACAAAAAGTGCCATCACTCAGAGGATATGCAAAAATATTAGGCATCTTTATTGGGATAAATGCAGAAAACCATCCAAAAAACACACATTTAAAACCACTTAAAAGAACAAAGTTGTGCGCTCCACTCCGATCACACACAGCTGGCACTCGCACACTCACCCTCACGCCGGTACCGGCAACCACACAAACTCTGATGTCTTCGTGGTGGCCGGGGGAGAGAGGCCATCCTCACGCCGGTATCGGCAACCACACAAACTCCGGTGTCTTCGTGGTGGCCGGGGGAGAGAGGCCATCCTCACGCCGGTATCGGCAACCACACAAACTGGTGTCTTCGTGGTGGCCGGGTGAGAGAGGCCATCCTCACACAGGTACCGGCAACCACACAAACTCCGGTGTCTTCGTGGTGGCAAGGGGAGAGAGGCACATGTGCTGTGGATTGGCTGTGATTCAATAATCTAGCTGACACAAACAACTGAGGAAAGTCTCACCACATCCTGGGGTAATTGTGAGAGGCTTGCAGCAGCATGGGTCTTCGCCTGTGAATGACAGGTTTCTCTTGCGCTCAAGACTCACCCCACTAGGTATTGCAGGAACTCGGCGACCGCTGTTGCCTGGTTTCCGCAGGAACATCAACTTGTGAGGCAGTCAGCGTGCACAGTATCTCCAGCGGTGAAGGATCAGCTGATCACATTAGAGGAGCGCTCCACTAGACTTCACAGGTTGTATCCCCGCTCACCAATGCATTGCGCCCACCCTCTGCGAGCTTCAACCGGGTGTGCTACACCCCGTGAAGTCTAGTGGAGTGCTCCTCTAATGCGATCATCTGATCCTTCACTGCTGGAGATAAGAGAGAGATGAGGGCCACCACATGGCATACATATAATGAAGCCACCGGGATATTTGGGCGCAGGGTAAAGCTGAAAAACATCTCACCCTGCTCCTGCACATGTCCTGGCAGCGTTAATTACTATCCCCCCTCCAGGTCGCTGTGTATGGTGGGAAAGATGTAATTCCACTTCCAGCTATTGCTGGCAGATGAATTCGTGTTTTTATTATTTTTGCTCCATCTTCTGAAGGCGCCCAAATTACTCACTGAGCGCCGCAATAGTCGTAAATACTATTACAGCCTATGGTGGCACAAATCTCCGGCACGGGTTTTACAATGCTCCCTCCACATGTGCCTACAGATACTGTATATGAAGGTGCTGCTCACTGATGATCTCTCAAAGGAAAGACTAACATCTGGTGATATTCCTCCTGCGGTCTAGTCATTCTTCCACAATAAAAAGTCTACATCTGGTTTCACCTTCACACAAAGCAACCCGGAGCCAATGCTTCTCCTCACACCTCTTCACCTGGAAACAACCCAACAAGGAGGATGAGGCTGGATTCATCCAGGTACATCAGCAGGATGGAAACCTCCTCAGCATGTCAGACCCCAGGCTCTGTTATTGATGGTGGTGGGTCGCCATGGTGCCCAATGATCAGTGGAGACTTAGGCCATTAGGGGTGACACTGTGACCAGTGCTGTCAGGAGACTGAGGCATCGGCTGGTGCCCCTTAATCGTATCAGCCAAGAAGGGGAAAGAGGCCGGAGTAGTTGGATTGCCAGGGTGGGACCCGGGGCTGTCTTCATCCCTTGAGGGTAAAATGTGTGTATTTTTTTTACATGTAATGACACTTCTCACCACTGGGGGCACTAAGGGGGGGACAGAAAAGCTGGGCTGGGGACACTAAGTTAGTGGATGGAATAACTGAGAGGCACAATTGATTTGCACAGGGCGTACATCAAAAAAAGGGTGCCAGGGAATGTGAGTGCCAGAAATAGACAATGGTAGAGTATAGATACATTTACCGATATTCTACTCTTGCAGTGCTAATGCCAATAGTAAAATATCAATTATAGATACTGATATTTAAATACAGCTAAATTTACCCTATTCTCACATTGAACTCTCTCTCTACCAATGCCTGACCTTAACCACTCCCCCCGGATGCCTAATCCTAACCTTCCCCACCCCTTACCTTAAAGAGAATCTGTATTGTTAAAATCGCACAAAAGTAAACATACCAGTGCGTTAGGGGACATCTCCTATTACCCTCTGTCACAATTTCGCCGCTCCCCGCCGAATTAAAAGTGGTTAAAAACAGTTTTAAAAAGTTTGTTTGTAAACAAACAAAATGGCCACCAAAACAGGACGTAGGTTGATGTACAGCATGTCCACACATAGAAAATACATCCATACACAAGCAGGCTGTATGCACCCTTCCTTTTGAAACTCAAGAGATCATTTGTGTGTTTCTTTCCCCCTGCATCTCTCATGCACTGAAGTTTCAGGCTGCTTGTTTCTTCCTGCAAACAGCTTTGCCCTTGTTTGTAATTCCTCAGTATGTGAAAGCCCAGCCAGCTCAGAGGACGATTTATCCAGCTTGTAAAAGATAAGAGAGAAGCTGCTCTAATCTAAATAATACACAGGCAGTGTGCAGAAGGGGGCCTGGAAGGGGGAGTTCATAGCAGAACCACAACACTGAAGAACTTGGCAGCCTTCCAGACACAGGCCGACAAGTCTGACGGGAAAGATACATTGATTTATTACAGAGACAGTGATAGTATAAAGTGCTGCAGTTAGCCAGAACACATTAGAATAGCTTTTGGAACTTGTAGGATGATAAAAAACAGGATGCAATTTTTGTTACGGAGTCTCTTTAACGTGTACTTGAAATGAAAGCCATTTCAGGTTCCATATTTACCTGGGGCTTCCTTAAGCCCCATTGAGGCCACTCAGTCCCTCGCTGTCTTCCCGGGTGGCTCCTGTCACCCGCAATACAGCCTGGCCGAGTCGCGCTTTGTCACACATATGCTCACCGGACAGGTGTTCTCCTCAGTTGCACTTCTATGGTTGGGAGTGTTCTGGACTTGTGCAGTACTACTGTGCTGGCGCAGAACGCTCCCAGGGATGGGAGCGCTCCTGGCTGGGCATTCACGATGAAGCGTGACTCGGCCAGGCTTTCGGGCTGTATTGCGGGGAACAGGAGCCACCCAGGGAGACAGCGAGGGCAACTGAGGAGAACACCTGTCCGGTCTGCATATGTGTGACAAAGCGTGACTCGGCCCGGCTGTATTGCGGGTGAGACAGCAAGGGACTGGGTGGCCTCAATGGGGCTTAAGGAAGCCCCAGGTAAATATAGAACCTGAGATGGCTTTCGTCTCGGGTACACTTTGCCCCACCCTTAACCCTTACTGACCTTCCCCACATGCCAAACCTTATCCACCCCCACATGCCTAATCTTAGCCAGCCCCTGCACACCTCACCTTAACCTCCCCCCTGGTGGACACTTATGGTTATGTGTGGGGAAGGTTGGTTAAGGTTAGGGGGATAGTTAAAGGCACTCAGAAATCTTGTAAAAAGTAAAGCTCCAATACTTACCCGGGGATTCCTCCCGCCCCATAAACACGTCTAAGTCCCATGCTGTCCTCCCGCGGTCTGCCGGTCAGCCGCAGTGAGCCCCATTGCCAGACTCAGTCGATGCCAGTCTGGGTCTACTGCACATGCGTAGTAGACCCAGACTGACATCACTGAGCCTGTTACTGGGGCTCACCGCGGCAGACCACGGGAGGATGGCGTGGGACTTGGGGCAGGAAGAAGCCCTGGGTAAGTATTGATTCTTCTTTTTTATTCATCACTGAGTCTTTTTAATGTAAGGGGTTTGGGGGACGGATGAGGTTAGATGCTGGAGGGGGGAGGTGTTACGATTAGGCATCCCGGGGCTGTTAAGGTTAGGCATTGAGGTATTTTAATACTGTCACATGGCAGCTATGAGGGGAATTTGGGCACCCGTTAAATATCGGGCACCGTGAGTGCTCAAAAAGCAAATGAACTCTACAAATATCAGGTGCCAAAATTTACTGGGTGCCCAAGATTCCCATAGCCGCTATTCACTAGGGTGCCTATGGCAGTACGTTTGCCAATTGTGGGCACCCAAATTTGCCGTTTCCTTGCCCAACTCCTCTCTTTTTAACATTTAATCATTTTGGGAATTATTATGGATGTAATATACTTCTATGAGGCAGGGCCGGAGCTACCATAGGAAAAAATGGGCAATTGCCCCAGGGCCCCAGAGCCTGTAGGGGCCCCCAAGTTGTCCCTCCCCATCTTAACTGTTGCTCCCAGGGACTCTGCTGAGTCTGACTTACGAGGCCTGTTTGCTAAAAAAAAAAAAGCTAGATACCTGTGTCAGTTTGTAAGGCACGGAGGACGCCGTCCGCGCCCTCCGTGCCGTTCCACCAGGTCCCCGCCGCTCAGTATCCCCCCGAACGTGCCCCGACCGCACGGCCCGGGTTGGGCTCTCCAGCCTTCACAAAGATCGCCGCGGCTGCGCAGTCCACATAGCCGCGAGTGCGGCTGCGCAGCTCTAAGGCCAACCCCCCGATCCACGTAACAGGCTGTTTCCTGTAGTGTGGATCGGGGGGTTGGCCTTAGAGCTGCGCAGCCGCACTCGCGGCTATGCAGACTGCGCAGCCGCGGCCAGCTCCGGCGGCCATCTTTGTGAAGGCTGGAGAGCCCGACCCGGGCCGTGCGGTCGGGGGGCGCTCGGGGGGGATACTGAGCGGCGGGGACCCGGGCGGAACGGCGCGGATGGCGTCCTCCGTGCCTTACAAACTGACACAGGTATCTAACTTTTTTTTATTTTATTTTTTAGCAAACAGGCCTCGTAAGTCCTTTAAGTTGGGAGGTGATTGGGGGAGGTTCAGCAGCCAGCTCAGGGGCCCAGGAGGGAAATTTGGCGGCAACAAAGGGCCTCTAATGATGCTTTTTGGTCGGGAGGTGTCTGTTGGGGGGCCCCCAGGCTAATTATGCCCTAGGGCCCAATTTAGAGTGACCAGATTTTTGTGGGTCCAACCTGGGACGGGGAGGGGAGGGGGGGGGTGGGCGGCGAAAAGTGGGGAGGACTGAGGAGCGCGCAGCGACGAAGACTGGGGAGGGACTGCGCGCGGCGAAAAATGGGCGTGGCCATGCCATTGTATGGGCGGACCTAACGTAATGATGTAACAGCGAGGCATAAGAAAGCAGTGTTTACGCCATGAAGTGGACAAACGAGACTTTGCATCATGGGTGTGCAGAAACTGTGTGATGCTAATAGTATACCGTAACCACAAAGCAGCAAACATAGCCACCTATGACCATTAAATAATAAATGCAGTAACAGTTACCCCGGACACCAGAAAATAAATGCAATGGGCAACATGTCAGCACAAAATAAACGCAATGCGGGCAAACATTTCACCAGAAAATTAACGCAATGTGGGCAAACATTTCACCAGAAAAGAAACGCAATGCGGGCAAACATTTCACCAGAAAAGAAACGCAACACAGGCAAACATTTCACCAGAAAAGAAACGCAATGCGGGCAAACATTTCATCAGAAAAGAAACGCAATGCAGGCAAACATTTCACCAGAAAAGAAACGCAATGCGGGCAAACATTTCACCAGAAAAGAAACGCAATGCGGGCAAACATTTCACCTGGAAAAGAAACGCAATGCGGGCAAACATTTCACCTGGAAAAGAAAGCATTTACTCACCTGGCACTGTGGCAGAAGTCTCCGGCCTCTGGCGCGCTGCTCCCAGGACCACCTTCCTCCTGAAGTCTCCCGCGCTGGCAGCCATCTTGCTGTAGCCCTGCTCGCCTGCCGGTGTCGGAACAGACACCGGAAGAGGAGGCTGGAGCGGGGCTGCGGGCAATGAACTGGCACGGCGTCTATAGACGCCGCTGCCAGTTCATAAGGATAGAGTGGCCAGAGTCCCGAGGCCGGGACGTCCTGCTGCTGGAAGCGGGACGTTTCCCGGGACCTCATGCAGCCTGGGACAGCGGACCCCGAATCCGGGACATGTCCCGGGCAATCCGGGACGTCTGGTCACTCTACCCAATTGTTACTTGAACCGGCCCTGCTATGAGGAATAGTAATCCAGTAACCTGCTTTCCCCTCTGTTTAGTAACAAGCTATCCCCAGTAATATCTGACCTTATGCTTCCCTAACCTTCATATTCATCCCTTCACAAGCTGTGGCCACAAGATGGGAAATCTGAGTGTCTTTCTTACTTCTATGCTCTTTGAATAGCCAGAAAGAAAGACTTTGAATTCAAAATATACATATTGGCCACTAGAGGGCAGCAGAGCGCACACAGCTCTATGCGTGACATGTGGTGTTGGAATGCAGGAAGTGCCAACGTAACTAATGACGTCACTGGCGTGAACATGAAAAGTGTGGGCGCTGAGGCGGGCGTGGCGTTACGCTGGGGGCGTGTCTTTAGCTGCACAGCAGTCACTGGGGAAGCTCCAGCCTCGTGGTGTGACTTCCTTGCAGCTCTCTATGGTATATATTTATAGTAGGGTGTATTGTAGTGCGGTGTGTTATAGTTGGCTGTAATACTGTATAGTGGGGTGTGTTTTAATATACTGGGGTTTGTTATAGTGGGGAGTAATAGTGTAGAGTGTAGTGTAATATAGTGGGGTGTAATACTGTATAGTCACTATACTATAGTGTAATAAAGTGGGATGTGTTATCATGTTTTCTTGTGTAACAGAGGGGTGTGTTATAGTGGGGTGCAATTCTGTATAGCAGGGGTAGGGAACCGATGGCTCGGGAGCCGGATGTGGCTCTTTTGATGGCTACATCTGGCTCACAGGGGTTAATTCACTAAGTCACACGGCTCAAGCAGCGCAGCTCAGTGTGGCAGCACAAATACAATTTTCAAAGTACGCACCCTACTGCTGTAGCATGCACTACTAACTTACTTGTGCTACCCCAAAACTAACGGCTGCTCCAATTGTCCCACCCTGGCCCCTGTCAGGTCCGGTGACTTTGTAGGACAAGATCCCTGCACTTTGATTAGCCCAATAGGCTGCCTGTCACTTGACAGGCAGCCTATTGGGCCAAAGTGCGGGGATCTCGTCCTACAAAGTGAATCAACCGCCAAGTCAGCTAGCTAATTGTACAAGCTGTTAGTCTGTATTTCTCCTGTCTGGCTCTCAGGGAAATTGCTGATGTTGCTGAAACCCAAGAGAAGCTGAAGACGTGTCTGACACTCCCGCTGCCCGGAGGATCAACTGTGTACACATCACCATGGCAACAGGGACGTGAGCCCTCTGCTGCGCATGCATACTGTGCCAGTTTGAAAGATATCGTATGGCTCTTACAGAATTATATTTTAAAATATGTGGCGTTTATGTCTCGCTCAGCCAAAAAGTTTCCTGACCCCTGCTGTATAGTGTGGTGTGTTTATAATGGGGTATAGTGTAATACTGTATATTGTAGTGTATTATAGTGCAGTGTAATAGTGTGGTGTGTTATAGCATAGTGCAATATAGTACAGTGTAATACAGTGTACTGTATGCCTACATTTATAGTGTATGGGCAAGTTTTGCAGGGGTGTGGCTACATGTAGGGGGAGGGGTAACGGACAGGGAATCATGAAGGAAGAGGAGGAGGAAATGAGTGGGGTGTATATGAGGGGGGAGGGAGGATCACAATGACATTGTACACTGCACTGATAGCACATGTGATATATGAGCGTTATATAGACTGTGTAGCGGTATTTATGCATGCACTGGATGCGCTGTATAACATACGTGTTGCTTGTGGTATGATGCCCATAAGAAGGACAATGTATGCAGTTGGTGCAGAAGTCACGGAGTATGCAGTTTAGCGCTCCTTGATTTTTGCATGTACTATCAGCCCAATTTAGAATTTACCGTCCTTTTGTGAATTCTCTCTATAGAGAGGGAGGGACAGCAGTATGTATGGGAAGGGAGGGGAGGGGAGAGAATGGAAGACAGACACATGGGGGGACAACCACAAGGTGGGGGGGAGTGACACAGGGAGGCAGAGACAGCGTCATGGGGTGACGGGGACGCTAACGTGGGGGGGCGTGACACAGACTCTCATTGGGGCGAGTGGTGAATGGGACTTGGAGAGTGAGAGACAGTCAAATGGGGATCAGTATCACGGGGGGGGGAGAGACAGGGAGATAGCAGCACAGGGGTTGGAAGTAGCAGAGTGACAGCCATATGGGGGTCAGTGTCATGGAGGGGCAGTCATATGGGAGATAGCAGCACAGAGGATGGAAGTAGCAGAGTGATGGCCATATGGGGGTCAGTGTCATGGAGGGGGAGGGGCAGTCATATGGGAGATAGCAGAACAGGGGATGGAAGTAGCAGAGTGATGGCAAAATGGGGGTCAGTGTCACAGAGGGGGAGGGGCAGTCATAAGGGAGACAGCAGCACAGGGGGTGGCAGTAGCAGAGTGACGGCCATATGGGGGTCAGTGTCACAGAGGGGGCTTCGGAGTCGGGGCAATTTTGGGTGCCTGGAGTCGGGAAAAAATGCTCCGACTCCTAATGAATTTGTAACTGTAATTAAAATAGAAAATATGATAAAATGTTCTATTTCTCAGATACTAGTCATCATAAATAATTTATACATACAGTAATAGCTGTGCTTAGTCCACATAAATGAAATAAATAAATCAAAATTAGTTACTTGTGCTGCTTCAATAAAGCAGTCTCCGTATTTTTAAACAAAAGACAAAAGGAGAAAACCAGATAAAAGTTACACTTACAGTGTATTGGTGGTGTATGCGCCTGTCAGGCCTGCCGTCTAGCCTCTCCTGTGTCCCGCGCTTGGCCAGAGCAGCGGGATGCGGTGGAACTGCAGTGGGAGTCGGAAGCGGCGCATCCCGCTGCTCTGGCCAAACGCGGGACACAGGAGAGGATAGACGGCAGGCCTGACAGGCGCATACACCACCAATACACTGTAAGTGTAACTTTTAACAGCGTGTTTAATCGATGTAAAAAAGTGATTGCACCAGCGGTGCGCTCTGGTTTTCTCCTTTTGTCTTTTGTTAGAATTGCTGGCACCATCCAGTTTACGGAGCAGCACCCTTCCACATTCCTCCACCATTCATTAAAGGCAGCGCAGGGATTTTTCTTTTGTTGTACCCGTATTTTTAAAGTCAGATATACACATCTCAGTGTTCTCCCCAGAGCATATTAGCAGGGCGCGCCGCCCGGGTAAGATCGGCGGTCGCCCGGGTACAACTGCGCTGCTTGAATGGCATGATTAGCCAGGCGTATGTTAACCTCCCTGGCGGTAAGCCCGAGCTGAGCTCGGGCTATGCCGCCGGGAGGCACCGCTCAGGCCCCGCTGGGCCGATTTGCATAATTTTTTTTTTGTTACACGCAGCTAGCACTTTGCTAACTGTGTGTAACCTCCGATCTCCGCCGCTATCCGCCGATCCGCCGCTATACCCGTCGCCGTAGCCGCCCCCCCCCCAGACCCCGTGGGCTGCCTGGTCAATCAGTGCCAGGCAGCGCTGTGGGGTGGATCGGATTCCCCTTTGACGTCACGACGTCGGTGACGTCATCCCCATGGCGACGGGGGAAGCCCTCCAAGAGATCCCGTTCTGTGAACGGGATCTCTTGATCTCCGATCGGAGGGGCTGGGGGGATGCCGCTCAGCAGCGGCTATCATGTAGCGAGACATTGTCTCGCTACATGAAAAAAAAAAAAGTTGAAAAAAAAGGTATTTGCTGCCCCCTGGCGGATTTTAAAAAACCGCCAGGGAGGTTAAGAGACATTTTATTGTAATGCGCCTGCACGGTACTCTGAAGGCTCTCTTTTCGTTCCCTCCCTCCAATCAGCCAGTCCGTGTGGTTTACCCATTGGTGCCTCCCTCCAACCAGTCAGAACAGAGAGGCAGCCGAGTGCTCCCCGCCCCCTCACAAATCCGTCCAGCCTCAGCCTATAGCAGCAGCAGCCGTCACACCAGGGAGGAGAGAGAGATCATCCTTCCTTGCTCCACACGCTGAATTCACGGGCTGAGAGTGCACGACAGCGTGACATTACACAGTGACAACTCAGTCACTTATACAAGTCACTCCAGCACGCCTGTACTGCAGAGGACCTCTAATTAACACAGGTAATTAACTTCCAGCAAACAAACAAGGAGCACAGTATAAATCACTTCTCAGTAATGCAAAGAGAGGTCACTAAAGGAATGTCGGACCTTAATGTGGAGAACTGTGTATCCGTGCATAAAAAGAGTCAAGAATGTCAAAGTGCCTACATATTTATTCTCTAAAACCGACATACTCAAAAACATCTGAGCTTGGGGGGAGGGGAGGGATTAGATTTACTTAGCTGGGGCTTCTTCCAGCCCCTAGCAGTCTTATCTGGTATTTTTCTGTGGTTGCTACCCTCCAGGCTGCTGCTTTCCCCTCCAAAAGACCCCCAACCACAGCCGGTTGCAGGCTACTGTGCATGCAATGTCTCATCTGTGCACCTCTCTTGCTCATGCTCCTGTAGTCTGGAGCATTCTGAACTGCACAAGCACAGAAACATCCTAGCCACTGGAGCATGATTAAGAGGTGCCAACGTGCTTGACGACTAGAGATGGGATCTTACGGAGGGGACAGCGACACACTTATCGCAGTGCTCATTTCCCACTAGCATGCATCATTTTTTTTCAGCATCGCAATCATCACACAATCATGCTCCGTTCCCGGCAGCTGTACGCCGCAATGTACGCAGAGGAAATTGTAGGTTGTGTGATCGCATCCCGATTGTGGTTGTGATCACGCTTCCTTCTGGAAAAGGGCCCTTACTTCCCCACCTGGCTACTTTTTCATGCCACCCGGCTGAAAAAAAATTCTGGGGAGAACACTGCATCTGATTGTGACTGTATATGATGTGTACACAGGAATCTCTTATATATGAAATAACATCTACCGTATTAAAAAATGAGTATTTTAGCGAGCTCCACCCCTATTGTACCCTCCTCCCAGAACAGTGGGTATGCTGCAAATTCAAATGTCACACCAACATATAAATTATAAAAAAACACAGGAAAAATTTGCGCTGCCTCACAGTCCACTAAATAGCAACAGGTAACCCAAAAGACAGTTCTTGGCCTCGTAGCCACCACCGGCGTAGTTGATCGTCCTCAGTCAACCTCAGACAGAAGAAAAACAAAAAAACAATTCATCGCATAACCTATCAGTTCAAACACTTGATCCTCCACCAGCCAGGGCCCGTGTGGTATTTAGAGGGCAACACCTTCTTCCTGTGCTCCACCACCCGCAGGGATTGCCCTCACCTTTGGCCAGTGGCGGCTCCAGGAATTTTTTTTAGGGGGTGCTATGCAGGTGCTGGACCAATTTCCGGGGGAGCTGACGACCTGCGGCGCGCGAAGCGCGCCGCGCCAAAAATGGGTGTGGCTACAACCTGCGGCGCGCGAAGCGCGCCGCGGCGAAAAAATGGGCGTGGTCATGACCGGGTGAGGGCGGGGCTAACTGTAATTTAACGTGAACCCAGGGTGAGAGTGATATGGTGGCTGCCATATTTATTTCCTTTTAAACAATACTAGTTGCCTGGCAGCCCTGCTGATCTATTTGGCTGTAGTAGTGAACTGAATTACACCAGAAACAAGCCATGCAGCTAATCTTGTCAGTTCTGACAATATTGTCAGAAACCCCTGACCTGCTGCATGCTTGTTCAGGGTCTATGGTTGAAAGAATAAGAGGCAGAGGACCAGCACCGCAGCCAGGCAACTGGTATTGCTTAAAGGGAGATAAATATGGCAGCCTCAATATTATTCTCACCTCGGGTTCCCTTTAAAAGTGCAACACAAAGACAGAGGGCCCAAGTTTTGGTGACCCTTTTCCCAGAAAATTCACATAATTGTGCAGGTTTTCTCAAGAAAATACACGTAATGTGAGCAGATTTTAACAAAAAACACGTCCAATGACCCCAATATGCACAATCGTTATCAGATATGGCCCCAATATGCACAATCGTTATCAGATATGGCCCCAATATGCACAATCGTTATCAGATATGGCCCCAATATGCACAATCGTTATCAGATATGGCCCCAATATGCACAATCGTTATCAGATATGGCCCCAATATGCACAATCGTTATCAGATATGGCCCCAATATGCACAATCGTTATCAGATATGGCCCCAATATGCACAATCGTTATCAGATATGGCCCCAATATGCACAATCGTTATCAGATATGGCCCCAATATGCACAATCGTTATCAGATATGGCCCCAATATGCACAATCGTTATCAGATATGGCCCCAATATGCACAATCGGTAGCAGATATGACCCCAATATGCACAATCGGTAGCAGATATGACCCCAATATGCACAATCGGTAGCAGATATGGCCCCAATATGCACAATCGGTATCAGATATGGCCCCAATATGCACAATCGGTAGCAGATATGGTCCCAATATGCACAATCGGTAGCAGATATGGTCCCAATATGCAGAATCGGTAGCAGATATGGTCCCAATATGCACAATCGGTAGCAGATATGGTCCCAATATGCACAATCGGTAGCAGATATGGCCCCAATATGCACAATCGGTAGCAGATATGGCCCCAATATGCACAATCGGTAGCAGATATGACCCCAATATGCACAATCCGTAGCAGAAATGACCCCAATATGCACAATCCGTAGCAGAAATGACCCCAATATGCACAATCGGTAGCAGATATGACCCCAATATGCACAATCGGTAGCAGATATGACCCCAATATGCACAATCGGTAGCAGATATGACCCCAATATGCACAATCGGTAGCAGATATGACCCCAATATGCACAATCGGTAGCAGATATGACCCCAATATGCACAATCGGTAGCAGATATGACCCCAATATGCACAATCGGTAGCAGAAATGACCCCAATATGCACAATCGGTAGCAGAAATGACCCCAATATGCACAATCGGTAGCAGAAATGACCCCAATATGCACAATCGGTAGCAGAAATGACCCCAATATGCACAATCGGTAGCAGATATCGCCCCAATATGCACAATCCGTAGCAGATATGACCCCAATATGCACAATCCGTAGCAGATATGACCCCAATATGCACAATCCGTAGCAGATATGACCCCAATATGCACAATCCGCATCACCTGAAAAAGAAAAGAAAAACCCATTTACTCACCTACAGCCAGAAGACCTTCTTTCCCGACCTCCTGTCCCGAGTCCCGACCTCATTGTGGCGCGCAGCGCCCGCGCGCCCACGATCCTCTTCCTTCCCGACGTCACCACGAGACTTCCTGCCTGCATGCAGAGAGCAAGGCTACGGGAAAATGGCCGCCCGAAGTCTGCAGAACAGGGCTCCGGGCGGCCATCTTACCGTAGCCCTGCCTGCTGCTCCGTGCTGCCGGTGTGAACTGACTTGGCGTCTTTTAGACGCCTGAAGTCAGTTCACTCCAGGGGGTGCTTTGGGGGTGCTTGGACAATTCTAGGGGGTGCTCGAGCACCCCCAAGCACCCCCCTGGCGCCGCCCCTGCCTTTGGCCGTAGCTGCCCAGACCTCACAGACAGCAATCAGCACATATAGGTAACCACCAAGTCCTGGCTTCTCCTCGCTTCAGACCAGTAGGATAACTCACGATTCCAGTTGTTTATAAAACAATAAAACACATATCATTGCGTAGGCTGCTAATGCAATTTCTTCAAATGGGACCAGACCCAATAGCCACTATATCACCGTGCCTATGGATCTACGGGGGCCACCTCTACAACACACACGTGTGCTACCACCTAGCAGGACCGTGCTCACCTTTGCCAAATGCTGCCCCAGTCATAGACAGCCACACAGCACTTTATGGCGAGCGGTCCTCCATAGACTTGCAGGCTAGTATAAGTTCCCTCCACGCATGCAGCTCACTGCAACTAGAACAGTAAGCATAAAAAAGATTCAGGCATATCATAAAAGATCATGAGGACGTCTCCTCCGTGCACTGCGACCTCCTGTCCGTTTAGCCACGCGTGCATGATATAGTGGCTATTGGGTCTGGTCCCATTTGAAGAAATTGCATTAGCAGCCTACGCAATGATATGTGTTTTATTGTTTTATAAACAACTGGAATCGTGAGTTATCCTACTGGTCTGAAGCGAGGAGAAGCCAGGACTTGGTGGTTACCTATATGTGCTGATTGCTGTCTGTGAGGTCTGGGCAGCTACGGCCAAAGGTGAGGGCAATCCCTGCGGGTGGTGGAGCACAGGAAGAAGGTGTTGCCCTCTAAATACCACACAGGGCCCTGGCTGGCGGAGGATCAAGTGTTTGAACTGATAGGTTATGCGATGAATTGTTTTTTTGTTTTTCTTCTGTCTGAGGTTGACTGAGGACGATCAACTACGCCGGTGGTGGCTACGAGGCCAAGAACTGTCTTTTGGGTTACCTGTTGCTATTTAGTGGACTGTGAGGCAGCGCAAAATTTTCCTGTTTTTTTAACATCTACCGTATGCTGTAAGTATAAAGCCTGATGTGTAGCCGTGTCACTAATAGAGATGGTCAATGAGATGGAAATAATTCTGCGTTGATGCTGATTTATGCAAATTCATGCACTCTCTTTGCTCATGAAATCAAATAATTTGATATGCTGTTAAAATTTGGTTTGGTGACTACGAATTAAATGGTACCTGAGAAGGATGTAAAGAAAAGTTTTATACATACCTGGGGCTTCCTCCAGCCCCCTTCAGGCTAATCAGTCCCTCGCTGTCCTCCACCACCACCTGGAACTTCTGCTATGAGTCCCGGTAATTCAGCCAGTCAGCACAGTCCGGCCGTATGCTGCTTCCACAACCAGGAGCGTTCTGCACCTGCGCAATAGTGTACGCTCCCGGCGGCGGAGTGTGTGCATGCGCACTACGCCAGACTGGCTCAAGTACCTGGACTCATAGCAGAAGATCCAGGTGGCGGAGGAGGACAGCGAGGGACTGATTAGCCTGAAGGGGCTGGAGGAAACCCCAGGTATGTATAAAACTTTAATTTCATCTGTCTCAGGTTTACTTTGTTACACAGTAGTACTATACTCTACGTATGCACTCCCCACAGAGCTGCAGGGAATCCACTGAGAATGTTGTGCACATTGAACACAGAAGTGTTGTCTATCACCCATAAATCTGGTTCAGATTGTGCATGAAGAATGTGTAATAGAGGAAGAATCTCCTCATTCCCCTGCAGAGTACCTGCACATCATTCTTACATGTACCCACACTTACATTGCCTAGGGCCTGATAGATGTTCTTTGTTCCGGTTTGTACCTTTTACAAGTACTCTTACCAAGGACTAGTTTTAGTCTAAAGGGAATAAATATAGTAGTCTACATATCCTCACTTTAGTTGTCTTGTAAAATTCCTAAGCGTTGGCAGTTAAGAGACGAATTTCATGTTACATACTTTCAATCAACAAGATTGTAATATGCAAATTAGAGGAGTCAGAGTCGGTGGAATCTTAAACTGAGGAGTCGGTGGATTTTTGTACCGACTCCACAGCCCTGGGGGGAGGGACAGTCATATGGGAGATAGCAGCACAGGGGATGGAAGTAGTGTCTGACGCCTGTTTTTTCTTGCTATGCTGTGTTAACCTCTTGAGGACCGCGGTGTTAAACCCCCTAGCGACCAGGCCATTTTTACTGAAATAGGCCACAGCAGCTCTAAGAACAAGCTGCAGGGCCGCACAGCACACAAGTGATTCTTCCCCCTGTTTTCTCCCCACCAACAGAGCTCTCTGTTGGTGGGATCTGATCCCCCCCCCCCCCTGTGTTTATTTATTTTTTTTATAAATATTTATTTGATAATTTTTTTTAAATAAAATTTGAAAACATTTCTAAACATGCCTAGAATCGCTCTAAAATCTGCTCACAAAACCGCCTAGCGTTTTGCGGATCAGCTAGCGGTTTTGGTGTGCACTGGGCCTCAGACAGGTCCTTTAAAGGGAACCTGAAGTACCTTTTTTAAAGTTTGTTACCTGGGGCTTCTGGCAGCCTCCTGCAGCTGCTCTGTGCTTGCGGCACGCTGTCCTGGAACGATCCTCTGGTCACCCACCGCAGCTCACTTTTGGTTGCCTGTGCAGCCCTGGCCATGCATGTCCTCGTTGGGGCTCCCATTGCTGGTCGCCTCCTGTGCAGGCGCAGTAGAGATTTTCTCATACTGCACCTGCGCAGGACGTTCTGGGAACTGGAGCGCGAATGAGGACAAGTGTGGTCAGGGCCACGGAGGCATAGTGGACATCAATTTGAAAGTTAGGAGACTGGAGGATTGTTCCAGAACACAGTAGGCACAGGGCGGCTGCAGGGGCTGGGAGAAGCCCCAGGTAACAAACTTTTTTTTTATATATATAAAGACTTCAGGTTCCCTTTTAAACCTGCCATTTCAATAGTCTGCATGGCTCTGAATCTGAATACATGGTTTTTGGGGTTGAAAGCTCACCTGGTATCAGGCACCTCTCATGATCACATCTTGGAATCCTTCCCAGTTATTGCTTGCTCTTTAGCAGTCTTACTGGATGCAGTTACAGAATCCCCTAGTGCTGCAGACAGAACTACTGCTCTGATTAATACCACTAGACGGGCAGTATGGCTGAACACATGTGAGGGGGATGCTGGTTCCAAGCAAGGGTTATGTGCCATGAAATTTGAAGGATCTAGAGGATATTTTGGAATTTCGAGAGATCTTCCGGTAAAGTAAGAAATTTCCCGATAAATGGAAGAAAACTTTTTCCACAAACCATTTTGGGGGAAAGAGGCCTTTTATAAAGATCCAAAGGTTCTGCCCCTCTTCCCCCTCAAAGGAAAGTGGGTTTACGATGTGTGAAAGTGCAAGTCCCTCTTCATGTATAATAAGCCTCTCTCCTCCAATACCAAAGAAGATAAATGATGGGAAGTCGAGTGGGTGGAAGACTCCTTCAGTTCTCAGATCATTGGAAGGAAATTACCCAGAACCCATTTATTTCAGTTCGTGAACTCCGGGTACAAGATAGAGTTCTCTTCCCCTCCTCCCAGGAGCTTTGTGTTGACCGGTTTTCCCAGGGATGCCCAGAAAGCCTCTGCTCTGAAAGAATCAGTGATCTCCAGAGGCCAAGCATCACAGTTCTGCCAGGTGTTTTACTCAACGGTCTTTATGATTCAAAAACCGTCAGGCAAGTACAGGATGATCCTAAATTTGAAACTTACTGTACGAAATATACGATGCACTTTTTCTTCCCCAAAACCTGGGGGGAAAAGTGGGTGCGTGTTGTATTCTGAAGATTTAGTAACCAGTGGTGCAGATTGTGCTGGGAAAGACTTACTGCATCCAGCGCTACGCTCCTCTCCGCCTCGGTCCGGTTCATGCAGAAGTGCTCCCCTTCTCCTCATGCAACGATATAGTGGCACACTGCGACCGCCTGCCGCTATACAGCTCTGCCGGGTCCTCCATACTTCCTGGTTCTGTCATGCGTGACTCCGTTGCACGTGGACCGCTGGTGTTATAGTAACAGCCCGTAATGCATTTCATACCTAGATGATCTGATCATTTTATGGGATCCCCGCAGAGTCTGCTACAAGGCCTCAGGGTTCAGCTCCGCTCTTATCTGGGGCAGTTTCTGAATTAAAGGCGCACTATGGCGAAAATTTGTAAAATATCTGCAACGGTTTTTCCCAGAGTAAAATGAGCCATAAATTACTTTTCACCTATGTTGCTGTCACTTACTGTAGGTATTAGAAATCTGACAGAACTGACAGGTTTTGGACTTGCCCATTCCCTCATGGGGGATTCTTAGGGTTTTTGTTTATTTTCAAAAGCACTTAGTGAATGGAATTGGTCTATCTAATTGCCAAAAAACTGTGCAGTGAGCAGGGGAGCTGGCTGGCATCATTGTTTTTAAATCATTGTTGTAAAGAATAAAATCCTCACCTCGCTCCACTCTAAAATTCCAACTCTCAGGGCAGGGGGTGAATGTATCCCTGAGAGAGTCTCTCTCCCTGTTGGGTCCAATAACCTCTATGATCCTAGGGGTATTGTGTGCCCAGTATTATTCACACACACTTCAAAAATGGTTTCTTCAATGCTGTAATCTCCATAGATTCCCTCTTCCCAGGAAGGTGGCTTCCGCTGTAACATGGTGGGCAGATCATACACCTTTGGATCAGGGGTGGCTATGGCATCCACCATCTTTGAAGAGGGTTTACACAAATGCCAGCCTGTGTATCAGGGGGTCCAATGCAACTAGGTTCAGATTTGGGACAATGGAAATCGGCTACTCAACTCAGATCTTCCAATTTCAGGGAGCTGCTGGTGGAAAGGATGGCATTAATGTCTCTTCTTCCATTCCTAAAGGGATCTCTTGTAACCTTCTTGTTTGATGATATGGTGACTATCTGATACATTCGGAAGCAAGGAGGGATGAGAACAGGAGTTATGAGATCTCTCACTAGAGATCATGGGGATTGTAGAGTTAAATCTGCTGTCCAAAGGCTCACAAAATAGTTTAGCAGATCATCTAAGCCTAACATAGTCTGACTCGAAACTGGCAAGTGTTTCAGAAAATCTCCTCTTTGTAGCTTTTGCAAGCACAAAAATGGGCCTCAGGTTTCAAAAAGGGCAATTACTAGAAGGCTGGGGGAAGCTATTAGTGGGCAGGGCAGCAGATTCCGCAGGACAGTACAGCTCATGCTTCTAGAAGACCTTTATCCACTTCATGGGCTGAAAGTCTGTGAGCCTCCATAGAGCAAATATGCAAAGCAACGACTTGCTCCAGTCATGAAACATTCATCAAGCACTACCAGGTTGATCTGCTCTCCAGCCAAGATCTGTGTTTTGCGAGAAAAGTATTAGAGCATGTCATCACTCCCAAAGGTGGGAGGACAAGGGTAGAAACTCTTCTTAGCTCTGGTATAGTAGTGGTATTTCATCCAGTCCTCTAGGACAGAGACAGGCAAAAACTGTACAGGAAATTTTGGTGCACTGTGCACCTCCATAGGCCCGTACTTTGAATTATGGCAATAGCTGTCAGGAATGTCAGACAGGTCCTGATGGGTTTTGACAAAAACAAAAGTAAAAATGACACACACAAAAAGACATTTGCTTATCAAAATAAAAGGGAATTAAATAGAAATCAAACTTTACCCAGCGTAAGTGCAGAAGAATGCTATTCTGATGAAAGCAAATCTCTATGGAGAAATACACCTACTGAATCCGAGAGCTGGTTCTTATAGGGGGGAATGTACCCTGGGGCTACCTACATTTCTAAACCAAATATAATCCAATTTCCTCCTATTCTATAAAAAGGGTGATCTCCTCCTTGGTATGCAAACATCCGCTGTCTCCATACACAACAACCATCTAGTCTTCTCATTTAGGTGACGTTAATGAATGGGCTTTTGGTTAGGTGATATATTTAAATGTCATTACAGCAGACTTCACAGGAGATGCAAATACAAACGTTTTGCATAGCAGTTGAAATGTCCAGCACTGTTTTAGTATACAAATAGATTGTGTGCATTTCCTTTAGGGGTGGAGCCAACTTTATATCATTTATCAGCCATCCTGAAGAGTTTGTTAACCTGCCTGGTGTTTTGAGGGTTTTTTTTTTTACCCATTTTTTTTATCATGTAGCTAGCCTAGCACTAGCTACATGATTGCCCTCTACCTGCGGCGTCCCCCCCCCAGCGTCTCCGATCGCCGCCGGCGATCATGCCTAACAGGAAATCCCATTCTGAACAGGACTTTCTGTATGGGCTTCCCCCATCGCCATGGCGACGATCGTAATGACGTCAGGGGGAGTCCCGATCCACCCCACAGCGCAGCCTGGCGGCGATTGGCCAGGCTGCGCAAGGGGTCTCCGGGGGGGGGGGGGGGGACTTTCGTGGCGGGTAGCGGCGCATCAGCGGCGATCAGGTAGGACACGCAGCTAGCAGAGTGCTAGCTGCGTGTTTCAAAATTTTTTTTATAAAAACGGTCCGACCAGGGCCTGAGCAATCCAGCGTGGTGTTACTGGACGAGCTGAGCTCGTCCGTAACGCCCAGCTGATAAAGAAAACCTGTAGTAAAAAAAATAAAATCATCCCCTGGGGGGTAGTCACCTCAGGAGGGGAAAGCCTTAAGGTCTCAATGAGGCTTCCCCCTCCCTGTAGCTGCAGGCAATCCAGCGCTGGCTCCCCCGAAGCGTCCCAGGAATCCTCCCCCGATTAGCCTGACAAGCACTGATTTATTTACCTTGCCGGGATCCAGCGCAGGCGCAGTAGCGGCTCTTCCTTTGAGTAAGGCGGAAATAGCCGAACCCAATCCTCGGGTTTGGCTATTTCAGCCTTAACCCAACGGAAAATACGCTAGTACGCCTGCGCTGGATCCCAGAAGGTAAATATTTAAATGGCTGCACTTCGGGGGGCTGCAGCTGGACAACAGAGGGACAGAAGAACGGGGAAAGCCTCTGGATCCTAACAAGGCTTCACGAGGTAAGTACCTCCCAGGGGACTTTTTCTTAGGTACAGGTTTTCTTTAAAATAATGGTAGGTACTAACAAGGGTTTCAGCGGGTGGGGGAGTCAGCAGCACAATGCTGTCATCCAGTGCTAGGCCATCAAGCGAATCACACTCTGACTCATCAAATAGCATTGGTGACCGCTGTACACAGTAGATTCTTGCAGAGGTGGTTGTTATCGCCCTCCTCGACAAGTATCATTTTTCTTATTGTATCTAGCTTCAGTCTCTTGGTAGTGTAAGAGGGGGTGTTGTGACTTTCTAGGGGGTGAACCGCGGGAAGTTGTGAGTCAGTGGCTTCATTACCAGTCATCCTATAACTCTACAGCCCTGGAATGAGTTTTAAAAAATGTATTTTAGAAGGTCTAGTAGGACATTAGGCAGTCTATGGTGCTCCTCTTCAGACAGGCAGTGATGGAAAATGTGTGATGGAAATCTGTATGTGTATGACCAGCTTATATAACTCACTGATTTCATTACAGATCCCAGTGTTGGACTCGCTGTGTACACAGTGCTGAGACACGCTTGGCTGCATTCTGTAGGACTGTTACCGACTTTCACCTTCCATTCTCTACTGCTGTCAGCGATGGCGTCTGCTGGTCTGAGAGAGGAGCTGGAGTGTTCCATCTGTCTGAGCATTTATACAGATCCTGTAACCCTGAGATGTGGACACAACTTCTGCCGGGGTTGTATTCATCGTGTTCTGGACACACAGGAGGGGTCTGGAGGATATGTCTGTCCTGAATGCAGGAAGAAGTTTCAGGAGCGACCGGCACTTCAGAGCAACATAAAGCTGTGTAACATCGTGGAGAACTTCCTGTCTACTCAGCCAGTTCAGGAGGGGTCTCTGGTCTTCTGCAGTCACTGTATTCACTCTCCTGTACCTGCTGTGAAGTCCTGTCTGCTGTGTGAGGTTTTTCTGTGTGAGAATCACCTGAGAGTCCACAAAAAGTCCCCAGAACACGTCTTATGTGACCCCACCACCTCCCTGGAGGACAGGAAATGCTCCATCCATCAAGAGGTGCTTAAATATTACTGCACTGAGGATGCTGCCTGTGTCTGTGTGTCCTGCTATGTGATTAGAGAGCATGTCGGCCATAAGATGGTGTCTCTGGCTGAAGCCTCTGAAAGCAGGAAGAGTAAACTGAGAAATGTTCTGCAGGAAGTGATGACACAGAGAGAGGAGACAGAGAAAAGAGCCCGGAGTCTGGTGGAATGCAGGAGAAAAGCACAAGAAAAAGCAGATGATGAAACTGAGAGAGTTGCTGTCCTCTTCAAAGATCTGAGCAGACGGTTGGAAGATCTGGAGAAGAAAGTTTTGAGTACCATCACCAGGCAGAGAGAGCTGGTGTTGTCTTACTGTGATGATGTCATCGAGAATCTGCAAATACAGGAGGAGAAGCTGTCGAGGAAGATGCGTCACATTGAGGAGCTGTGTAACATGACTGACCCTCTGCCTGTCTTACAGGAATCACACACAGGTGGCACATATTTCATGTATGAGGGCGATAATGAGGACAGAGACAGATATGAGGGACATCTGGATGTGGCCGGAATCTCACACACATTACACACAGGACTGTCTGATCTTATATCTGGGGTAACTGGAGGGGTCTCTGTACAGCCTGCAGACATATCACTGGATGTAAACACAGCTAGTAATGAGCTACAGATATCAGATGACAGGAAATCTGCATCCAGGGCAGCCAACAGCCAGAATCGCCCAGACACAGCAGAGAGATTTCTGGAATTTCCTCAGGTGTTGAGCAGCCAGAGTTTCTCCTCAGGGCGACATTACTGGGAAGTGGATGTTGGGGGATCAGAGGGCTGGAGAGTCGGGATGTGTTACCCCAGTATAGCCAGGAGAGATCAGTCACTGATTGGAGATAATAACAAGTCTTGGGTTTTGGAGAGGGATGACTATATGTATTCAGCAAAACATGACAGTGAAGAGATCTGGTTACCGGAGTTCCCCAGTGCCAGAGTCAGGATATATCTGGATTATGAGGCTGGGCAGATCTCCTTTTATGCCCTGTGTGACCCGACCATCAGACACCTCCACACCTTCACTGCCACCTTCACTGAGCCCCTCCATGCTGCATTATGTGCGTGGGAAGATTGTATAAAGATATCTGGGGGGAGGCCGGAGATGTGAGAAATCTGCCCAGAGACTGGTGACCTCATTCATGATCACATCTCTGTGCCCGGAGTCCTGCTTTATATGTTATCCCTTTATAGCCAGAGGCTTCTGTCCTGCAGCTTCTCTCTCTGGAGTCACTGATTTTTTTTTATTTTAATGGGGAATCTGAAGCAAAGAATAAATTAGGTTTAATGCGTACCTATGTAGAGGGAACAGTCTGGATACCACTAAGCCTTCCTGGTCCTTGCTCCATCCCGTCCGAGCTCTGACTCCATTGAAGTTTTCCCTGAGTAGCTGTAAAGACGAGCTCATCCGTACTGGGCACGCTTGGTCCTAGGGTAGCACATGTGCAGTACGGAGGTGTTTGTCTTTGGAACTATTCGAAGACATAAATAGTTCAGAAGGCTGCCTGAGAAATGCTGAAGACCTAGGAGGAGGAGCAACTTCAACTGTGGATGGTTCCGGGAAAACAGGACGGACTGAGGACCAGGAAGACTCTGGTGTCCAGAGCCTTCCCACTATATAGATATGCGTGAAAAATGACTTTTGCTTCAAAGAAGTCCTGAAGTGGGGAAATAATTTACTGTGGTGGGTTGGATTACCTAATTTTTAGCATCCTGATGCTGCTTCCTGTCTTTGGGCTCCCTCCTGTTTTCTCTTCCCAGTCCTCTCCTCTCCCCAGCTTGCCTGAAGTTCCTTTAAGTTTTGATCTGCGCATGTGCAAGTTCTGAACCGCATGCATGGGCAGGGCCAGGAAGTGCTCAGGGAACAGTGATTCCTTTTGCTGTGCACAGTTCAGAACTGGACGAAGGGATCCAGTTGCTTATGAGGAGAGATGGGGATCGAGAGGGACCCCAAAGACCGAGTAGCATCAGAAGGCTGAGGATTAGGCAATCTACCCCAACGTGGGCATAATTCATTTTTACCCTCATTTAGGGGTGCTCTAATGTTGGATGACGCCAGGCAAGATTTTGTTTAGCTTTTGATATAGTTTCAGATGGGTCCCTATCAAACCTTTATTATTGTCTGTGCTCCTGTGGGAATATTTCTTCTCGCTTTCTGTCCCTGAGACAATTAGTTGCCGATACAAACAGATGCTAATATCTCCTTAAGCAGGATACAGGCAGCAATAACACATTTCATATGGGGATGGGGGAAAGATAAATCTGTGATATCTTTATAATGCTTCTGTGTCCCCTAATTTGGAAATTTCCTGTATTTTTTTTTTCTGCTATAAGTGATCATCAGAACAGGAAATGATCAGTCTCGTATCTCAGACAGCAATAGAACAGGATTACCAATCAAAAAAGCCCAGCACAGGCTGCATATCTAGAGGTACCTTCTATAATACTGGCTCCTATTGATGTCACTTTGCAGAAAAGATGGGGTTGGTTCTCTCCTCGTGAATCAGTCTGCAGTGCAGTGTAATCTGATATGAAGATTTCCTAACTGAACCCCAGAATATCATTTTCTAATGAATTTTATTTCATGGAACTTGATGAAACAGCTGCCTGCAGGTTGAAATACAGAGCTTAGCATGAAACAGCTGCCTGCAGGTTGGAATGCCGAGCTTAGCGTGAAACAGCTGCCTGCAGGTTGGAAAGCAGAGTTTAGCGTGAAACAGCTGCTTGCAGGTTGGAATGCAGAGTTGTGTATGTAATAAGGCTAAGCTGCATGTGTACCATACATTGGCAGCAGTGATGCTGGAAACACTGGTCACCATAAGGGGATAAAGCCTACCTTTCTTGGCTCCTCCCACTTTCCTTATACAAACTGACAGACGGGCACTTAGAAACTGGAATGCACACTCTTATATGTCCACGGTAAAGCCTTTTCAGTTAGGCACAGCTGCTTCACCTGTTTTACATTTTCTTGTTTACTTTGAGGCACTGAGTGTCACACTGAAAGGTGTGTTATCAGCTGCCTGAGCTCATTATATTCATAACACTCGCACATAACAAGTGCCTGTCAGATACACGTGAACACAAAGTTGTGACTTTTGTAACTGACAGTTTCCCACATGGTTGAGGATTTTGTTAGACTTTGGGCCTAGTGACACACAAAACAGGCCACGGCTTCCTCTTGGAAATCTTGTTGCCTTAAAGCAAACCTGTAGCATGAAAACTCACTTCAGGTTGGATAGTTGCCTATGGAGAGGGGAGGCTGTGTATCCCAACGAGGCTGTCCAGCCCTCATCTCCTCATTACCAGGCTGTCCCCCATTCAGATCTCCTGCCTTCGGGAGACACCCACAGCCTTCATGTCCCGAGTGCTTCTGTAGACCATCAGGTCCATAGTGCACATGTACGTGCATCAGGTCCATAGTGCACATGTACGAGCATCCCCAGTACAGAGCCGCTCGTCTTCATAATACTCTGCCACTCGAATACTGCCGAAGCCTCCCCGAGGAGGGCCGGAGACTTTACGAGGAGGACAGCAGTGGAAGGAGGACAAAGAGAGGACCAGGAAGCCCTATAGGTCCCGGAGCCTTCCCTCGTAATACTTATCCAGTTTTTTTCCTTACAGTCGCGTCAGGGTCACTCTAAGGTAGGCATTCATAAAAAAGTGTTCAGGTGCAATAGCAGTGCGGAGATTCCCCGAACTAGGCAGGTGGTAGGCTTGCGGAGACACAGGAAGCTGCCGAGTTGATACATTTCTCCGTGTTCCGCTCTACTGCAGCTGCCTGGGAGGTCTGTGTCTCCATTAACTTTACATTAGTATCGCCACATGAGGGAGCGGTATTTCCCGTCCTCATACCGCTTGCGGTATTCTTTATGAATTTACATTTTGTTACATTTGTTCCGATAATCACTGCACAAGGCGGTGATTTATCACTGTTCGGTAGTGTCAGTTTTTTATGCGGAAAGAGGCTTTATGAATGCTGCACTTGCTGAGTGTTCGGTAAAGTCAGCTGTTTTAAGCATTTCCGCATGCGGAAATGCTTTATGAATGATAGCCAATGTGTCTAAAAGGTCAAAAACATTCTCAGGCAAGTTGTAGTTATTTTTTAAAGCCTACATCCTACAGGATACTATGATGTCAAGATTTGAAGAAGCCTGATCTCCCCTGTATACAAATTACTGAGACATGAGCCCACCAGTATCTCTGAAGCTTTTTGTTCTTTGTTTGGGCTCCTTACTCCTTATATCTTAAACTAGAGGCAACCTAAGGTCCAACAACAGGGTCATTATGGCCAATCACCTCAGGCACCTGAAGTAAATGATCCAAACCAACAAACGTAATTTCTGTTGTGATCCTGTTGAGTATTTACCTTCACTTTATTTTGTTGTGTTTTGAGAAAAACTTAAGAAATGCTGTAGCAGAAATGTTGTAAATTGTTAGAATAGATGCGTTTGCCCGGAGATGAGGTGTGGTTACTGATGTATGGCCAGCAGTTGGCTCCTCCCCCTTTCTTGGAATAGATGCGTTGGCCCGGAGATAAGGTGTGGTTACTGATGTATGGCCAGCAGTTGACTCTTCCCCCTTTCGTTGAATAGATGCATTGACCTGAAGATGAGGTGTGGTGGTTACAGATGTATAGCCAGCAGTTGGCTCCTCCCTTTCTTGGAATAGATGCGTAGACCTGGAGATGAGGTGTCACTACTGATGTTTGTCCAGCAGTTGACTTCTCCCCCCACCAGTGTGACGCTGGCAGTACAGCAGGCATTGTTACTGAGCAGCAAGTCACCCGGGTTCTGGAAGTCCAGCTCTGAATGAATGGAAGTTGCTTTTTTTTTTTTTTTTTTTAAGAAATCTTTATTCTCACAGCAGAACACTGAACAAGGCCGGCTCCTGTGACTTAGCACCACATTAGGACAATGGCGAGATCCGGGGAGGGGCATTGCTAAGGCAGAAGGCGAATATCCTAAGAAACATATTACTATCTAGTTACCTTCCTCACAGGAAAACAGTGCTTTAGCATTACAGATATATACTGCATATTCTCCTTCCTGTCTCTCCTTCTGTCCTGTCTCTTCTGTGCACTCTAATGTATATCTGACCCGAGGCACAGCTACCTGAGGTAAGCACAGAGGTGCAATCATGCTGGAGCCACATCCCTCTGTGCATTGTCCGTTCCTCCCCTCATCCCTAAGTACCCTTATCACTCCTTCAAACGTTATATTTTTGGTCAGAAGAGACAGTGCGGTAATGTTCCCTCCGATCACCCTCCCATTCTCTCCTTTTAAGGCCTGCCTCTTTCTGTCCAAAAGTTTGACTTTATGCAAAACTCAAAAAATCCAGCATGAACTTACCTCTGTGCTTACCTCAGGTAGCTGTGCCTCAGGTTGGGTGTGCTTTAATCTAGTATCTACCTGTCCGGAGAACATTAGAGACATAGCTGTACATTAGGCACGCTCTGGAATATGTAAAAACCTACACGTCACTAGGAGGTTGTGGAGGGTGTGTGCCGGATATGGAGGGTTTCTGTTAAAGCATATTTTATTTGTTGGTTACCCTGAAACCAAAAGGCCCTAGGAGGTGCTTACCTCAGCAGGTGAAAGCCCCCTCATCCTCCTCTGCGCCTCCTTCCAGCATCGGGAACCTCGAGAAAGAGCTTGCTGATAGCTCCCACTGGTGCACTAGCAACCATCCTTCTCTGGTTTCTTTGGAAAAAGTCAGGCTGTATCTGGTCTGTGCTGCTTTGTAGGCTCCAGCCGCCTGTGCTGTAGCATGGACCCCTTGGCTATTTCCATCAGGCCCAGAGGGGGGCGGGGCTATAGTGCGCATGCGCAGGGAGGCCACGCTTCAGGAATCCCAGCGATAGAACGGGCTGATGTACGAGGACGTGGGAAGCCTCCTTAGGATTCATAGGCTCCCCCTCCTAGGGTAATTAACCATTATTTCTCCTTTACAAAGTCACAGGTTGCCTCTCAATGGAAACAGACCTCCTTGTGCTATGCTAGTATTATGCTAGGTACACACCATGCAATCTTCTGACAGATTTACTGTCAGATTCATTATTTCCAACATGTTCAATCTGGTTTCCGATTAATATTTCGAATTATTTTTAATAGAAGTGGACATAAAATCAATCGAAAAATCGATTGGAAAGCAGATATAATACTAAAAACAAAAGCAATGACCTCAAAAAAACCGCACCAGAACAGTAGTTTATCAAAATACAATATATCATCCCTTATTTGAAATTACAAACATTAAAAACTGTTAAAACATGGGGAAATGAATAAACCCACAGTATCGGAGAACTGGCGGGATAATAAAGTGCTAGTGACAAATATGCTCATCCTCAAAAATCAATTGCATGGCACTAAACGTGGAATAGGAGAGGTGTCAAGAAGGGTAAAAGACCCCTAAAAAGTAGAAAAATAGTGCAAAGGAATTAGCCTGAGGCAATCGCACAGTGTGCACATGGAAATAGTACATGAAAAGTAGGATCAGTGAATGAAAATAGCTTCGAAAAAGCCACGCTATAGGTGGCGAATCGCGATAGCGGCGGTGGGGACCCGTGGAGACATTTGACTGGTAGGAACCTATTCATCACTTGGTGATTTTAGGACTTGCTTCTGCCTTTTTCACTATTTTCATTCACTGATCCTACTTTTCATGTACTATTTCCATGTGCACACTGTGCGATTGCCTCAGGCTAATTCCTTTGCACTATTTTTCTACTTTTTAGGGGTCTTTTACCCTTCTTGACACCTCTCCTATTCCACGTTTAGTGCCATGCAATTGATTTTTGAGGATGAGCATATTTGTCACTAGCACTTTATTATCCCGCCAGTTCTCCGATACTGTGGGTTTATTCATTTCCCCATGTTTTAACAGTTTTTAATGTTTGTAATTTCAAATAAAGGATGATATATTGTATTTTGATAAACTACTGTTCTGGTGCGGTTATTTTGAGGTCATTGCTTTTGTTTTTAGTATTCGATTCTGATTTTCTGACCGTTCTGCACAGTACAGACCCAAAATAACACCCCCACTCACTTTCATTGGGTGCTGTATTGATCTTTTAGGGGATGGTGCTCCCCACATGGTTGTTGTTCTATTGCATGGAAATCAGATAGAACATGTTGGAAATAATCGATCTGACAGTAAATCTGTCAGAAAATTGCATCGTGTGTACCTAGCATTACGTTTTTTGTTAAGAGAATGAGTGCATTGATGCTAGGATAAACGTCACCCTGCCCCATTTTGAGTGGCAACCGTAGGTGGTCTATAGAGAAGCCCGGCACATGTTCAGCGACTAACAAGAGCCCGCTTGTTTCCATTCACCGCGTACAATCCCCCAGCGTTGTTGCCTCAGCCATATTCCAACCTCCCCCTCATTGCTGTAGCTATAGCACCAGACTAGGTCATGCCATGTTCCAACCTCCCCCTCATTGCTGTAGCTATAGCACCAGACTAGGTCATGCCATGTTCCAACCTCCCCCTCATTGCTGCAGCTATAGCACCAGACTAGGTCATGCCATGTTCCAACCTCCCCCTCATTGCTGTAGCCATAGCACCAGACCAGGTCATGCCATATTCCAACCTCCCCCTCATTGCTGTAGCTATAGCACCAGACCAGGTCATGCCTTGTTCCAACCTCCCCCTCATTGCTGTAGCCATAGCACCAGACCAGGTCATGCCTTTTTCCATCCTCCCCCTCATTGCTGTAGCTATAGCACCAGACTAGATCATGCCATGTTCCATCCTCCCCCTCATTGCTGTAGTTATAGCACCAGACCAGGTCATGCCTTGTTCCAACCTCCCCCTCATTGCTGCAGCTATAACACCAGACTAGATCATGCCATGTTCCAACCTCCCCCTCATTGCTGTAGCTATAGCACCAGACTAGATCATGCCATGTTCCAACCTCCCCCTCATTGCTGCAGCCATTGCACCAGACCAGGTCATGCCATGTTCCAACCTCCCCCTCATTGCTGTAGCTATAGCACCAGGCCAGGTCATGCCATGTCCCAACCTCCCCCTCATTGCTGTAGCTATAGCACCAGACTAGGTCATGCCATGTTCCAACCTCCCCCTCATTGCTGTACCTATAGCACAAGGCCAGGTCATGCCATGTCCCAACCCCCCCCCCCCCCCTTATTGCTGTAGCTATAGCACCAGACTAGGTCATGCCATGTTCCAACCTCCCCCTCATTGCTGTACCTATAGCACAAGGCCAGGTCATGCCATGTCCCAACCCCCCCCCCCCCTTATTGCTGTAGCTATAGCACCAGACTAGGTCATGCCATGTTCCAACCTCCCCCTCACTGCTGTAGCTATAGCACCAGACTAGGTCATGCCTTGTTCCAACCTCCCCCTCATTGCTGTAGCTATAGCACCAGTCCAGGTCATGCCTTGTTCCAACCTCCCCCTCATTGCTGTAGCTATAGCACCAGTCCAGGTCATGCCATGTCCCAACCTCCCCCTCATTGCTGTAGCTATAGCACCAGACTAGGTCATGCCATGTTCCAACCTCCCCCTCATTGCTGTACCTATAGCACAAGGCCAGGTCATGCCATGTCCCAACCCCCCCCCCCCCCCCCTTATTGCTGTATCTATAGCACCAGACTAGGTCATGCCTTGTTCCAACCTCCCCCTCATTGCTGCAGCTATAGCACCAGACTAGGTCATGCCATGTTCCAACCTCCCCCTCATTGCTGTAGCCATAGCACCAGACTAGGTCATGCCATGTTCCAACCTCCCCCTCATTGCTGTAGCTATAGCACCAGACTAGGTTGTGCCATGTTCCAACCTCCCCCTCATTGCTGTAGCTATAGCACCAGACTAGGTCATGCCTTGTTCCAACCTCCCCCTCATTGCTGCAGCTATAGCACCAGACTAGGTCATGCCATGTTCCAACCTCCCCCTCATTGCTGTAGCCATAGCACCAGACTAGGTCATGCCTTGTTCCAACCTCCCCCTCATTGCTGCAGCTATAGCACCAGACTAGGTCATGCCATGTTCCCACCTCCCCCTCATTGCTGTAGCCATAGCACCAGACTAGGTCATGCCTTGTTCCAACCTCCCCCTCATTGCTGCAGCTATAGCACCAGACTAGGTCATGCCATGTTCCAACCTCCCCCTCATTGCTGTAGCCATAGCACCAGACCAGGTCATGCCATGTTCCAACCTCCCCCTCACTGCTGTAGCTATAGCACCAGACTAGGTCATGCCATGTTCCCACCTCCCCCTCACTGCTGTAGCTATAGCACCAGACCAGGTCATGCCATGTTCCAACCTCCCCCTCACTGCTGTAGCTATAGCACCAGACCAGGTCATGCCATGTTCCATCCTCCCCCTCATTGCTGCAGCTATAGCACCAGACTAGGTCATGCCTTGTTCCAACCTCCCCCTCATTGCTGCAGCTATAGCACCAGACTAGGTCATGCCATGTTCCAACCTCCCCCTCATTGCTTTAGCTATAGCACCAGACCAGGTCATGCCTTGTTCCAACCTCCCCCTCATTGCTGTAGCTATAGCACCAGACCAGGTCATGCCATGTTCCATCCTCCCTCCTCATTGCTGTAGCTATAGCACCAGACCAGGTCGTGCCATGTTCCAACCTTCCCCTCATTGCTGTAGCCATAGCACCAGACTAGATCATGCCTTGTTCCAACCTCCCCCTCATTGCTGCAGCTATAGCACCAGACCAGGTCATGCCATGTTCCATCCTCCCCCCTCATTGCTGCAGCTATAGCACCAGACCAGGTCATGCCATGTCCCAACCTCCCCCTCATTGCTGTAGCTATAGCACCAGACCAGGTCATGCCATGTTCCATCCTCCCCCTCATTGCTGTAGCCATAGCACCAGACTAGGTCATGCCATGTTCCATCCTCCCCCCTCATTGCTGTAGCTATAGCACCAGACCAGGTCATGCCATGTTCCATCCTCCCCCTCATTGCTGTAGTTATAGCACCAGACCAGGTCATGCCATGTTCAAACCTCCCCCTCATTGCTGTAGTTATAGCACCAGACCAGGTCATGCCATGTTCCATCCTCCCCCTCATTGCTGTAGTTATAGCACCAGACTAGGTCATGCCATGTTCCATCCTCCCCCTCATTGCTGCAGCTATAGCACCAGACCAGGTCGTGCCATGTTCCAACCTCCCCCTCATTGCTGTAGCTATAGCACCAGACTAGGTCATGCCTTGTTCCAACCTCCCCCTCATTGCTGTAGCTATAGCACCAGACCAGGTCATGTCATATTCCAACCTTCCCCTCATTGCTGTAGCTATAGCAGCAGACTAGGTCATGCCTTGTTCCAACCTCCCCCTCATTGTTGTAGCCATAGCACCAGACCAGGTCATGCCTTGTTCCAACCTCCCCCTCATTGCTGCAGCTATAGCACCAGACTAGGTCATGCCATGTTCCATCCTCCACCTCATTGCTGTAGCTATAGCACCAGACTAGGTCATGCCATGTTCCATCCTCCCCCTCATTGCTGTAGCTATAGCACCAGACCAGGTCATGCCATGTTCCATCCTCCCCCTCATTGCTGTAGCTATAGCACCAGACCAGGTCATGCCATGTTCCATCCTCCCCCACATTGCTGCAGCCATAGCACCAGACTAGGTCATGCCAGGTTCCATCCTCCCCCTCATTGCTGTAGCTATAGCACCAGACCAGGTCGTGCCATGTCCCAACCTCCCCCTCATTGCTGTAGCTATAGCACCAGACTAGGTCATGCCTTGTTCCAACCTCCCCCTCATTGCTGTAGCTATAGCACCAGACCAGGTCATGCCATGTTCCATCCTCCCCCTCATTGCTGTAGCTATAGCACCAGACTAGGTCATGCCTTGTTCCATCCTCCCCCTCATTGCTGTAGCTATAGCACCAGACCAGGTCATGCCATGTTCCATCCTCCCCCACATTGCTGCAGCCATAGCACCAGACTAGGTCATGCCAGGTTCCATCCTCCCCCTCATTGCTGCAGCTATAGCACCAGACCAGGTCGTGCCATGTCCCAACCTCCCCCTCATTGCTGTAGCTATAGCACCAGACTAGGTCATGCCTTGTTCCAACCTCCCCCTCATTGCTGTAGCTATAGCACCAGACCAGGTCATGCCATATTCCATCCTCCCCCTCATTGCTGTAGCTATAGCACCAGACTAGGTCATGCCTTGTTCCATCCTCCCCCTCATTGCTGTAGCTATAGCACCAGACCAGGTCATGCCATGTTCCATCCTCCCCCACATTGCTGCAGCTATAGCACCAGACCAGGTCATGCCATGTTCCAACCTCCCCCTCATTGCTGCAGCTATAGCACCAGACCAGGTCATGCCTTGTTCCAAACTCCCCCTCATTGCTGCAGCTATAGCACCAGACTAGGTCATGCCTTGTTCCAACCTCCCCCTCATTGCTGCAGCTATAGCACCAGACTAGGTCGTGCCATGTTCCAACCTCCCCCTCATTGCTGTAGCTATAGCACCAGACTAGGTCGTGCCATGTTCCAACCTCCCCCTCATTGCTGTAGCTATAGCACCAGACCAGGTCATGCCATGTTCCATCCTCCCCCTCATTGCTGTAGCTATAGCACCAGACTAGATCATGCCATGTTCCATCCTCCCCCCTCATTGCTGTAGCCATAGCACCAGACTAGGTCATGCCATGTTCCAACCTCCCCCTCATTGCTGCAGCTATAGCACCAGACTAGGTCATGCCATGTTCCAACCTCCCCCTCATTGCTGTAGCTATAGCACCAGACTAGGTCATGCCATGTTCCAACCTCCCCCTCATTGCTGTAGCTATAGCACCAGACCAGGTCATGCCATGTTCCAACCTCCCCCCTCATTGCTGCAGCTATAGCACCAGACTAGGTCATGCCTTGTTCCAACCTCCCCCTCACTGCTGTAGCTATAGCACCAGACCAGGTCATGCCTTGTTCCAACCTCCCCCTCATTGCTGTAGCCATAGCACCAGACTAGGTCATGCCTTGTTCCAACCTCCCCCTCATTGCTGCAGCTATAGCACCAGACTAGGTCATGCCTTGTTCCAAACTCCCTCTCATTGCTGCAGCTATAGCACCAGACTAGGTCATGCCTTGTTCCAACCTCCCCCTCATTGCTGCAGCCATAGCACCAGACCAGGTCATGCCATGTTCCAACCTCCCCCTCACTGCTGTAGCTATAGCACCAGACTAGATCATGCCATGTTCCATCCTCCCCCCTCATTGCTGTAGCCATAGCACCAGACTAGGTCATGCCATGTTCCAACCTCCCCCTCATTGCTGCAGCTATAACACCAGACTAGGTCATGCCATGTTCCAACCTCCCCCTCATTGCTGCAGCTATAGCACCAGACTAGGTCATGCCATGTTCCAACCTCCCCCTCATTGCTGCAGCTATAGCACCAGACTAGGTCATGCCATGTTCCAACCTCCCCCTCATTGCTGCAGCTATAGCACCAGACTAGGTCATGCCATGTTCCATCCTCCCCCTCATTGCTGTAGCTATAGCACCAGACCAGGTCATGCCATGTCCCAACCTCCCCCTCATTGCTGTATCTATAGCACCAGACTAGGTCATGCCATATTCCAACCTTCCCCTCATTGCTGTAGCTATAGCACCAGACTAGGTCATGCCATGTTCCATCCTCCCCCCTCATTGCTGTAGCCATAGCACCAGACTAGGTCATGCCATGTTCCAACCTCCCCCTCATTGCTGTAGCTATAGCACCAGACTAGGTCATGCCATGTTCCAACCTCCCCCTCATTGCTGTAGCTATAGCACCAGACCAGGTCATGCCATGTTCCAACCTCCCCCCTCATTGCTGTAGCTATAGCACCAGGCTAGGTCGTGCCATGTTCCATCCTCCCCCTCATTGCTGTATCTATAGCACCAGACCAGGTCATGCCATGTTCCAACCTCCCCCTCATTGCTGTAGCTATAACACCAGACTAGGTCATGCCATGTTCCATCCTCCCCCACATTGCTGCAGCTATAGCACCAGACCAGGTCATGCCATGTTCCATCCTCCCCCTCATTGCTGCAGCTATAGCACCAGACTAGGTCATGCCATGTTCCAACCTCCCCCTCATTGCTGTAGCTATAGCACCAGACCAGGTCATGCCATGTCCCAACCTCCCCCTCATTGCTGTATCTATAGCACCAGACTAGGTCATGCCATATTCCAACCTTCCCCTCATTGCTGTAGCTATAGCACCAGACTAGGTCATGCCATGTTCCAACCTCCCCCTCATTGCTGTAGCTATAGCACCAGACCAGGTCATGCCATGTCCCAACCTCCCCCTCATTGCTGTATCTATAGCACCAGACTAGGTCATGCCATATTCCAACCTTCCCCTCATTGCTGTAGCTATAGCACCAGACTAGGTCATGCCTTGTTCCATCTTCCCCCTCATTGCTGTAGCTATAGCACCAGACTAGATCATGCCATGTTCCATCCTCCCCCCTCATTGCTGTAGCCATAGCACCAGACTAGGTCATGCCATGTTCCAACCTCCCCCTCATTGCTGTAGCTATAGCACCAGACCAGGTCATGCCATGTTCCAACCTCCCCCTCATTGCTGTAGCTATAGCACCAGGCTAGGTCGTGCCATGTTCCAACCTCCCCCTCATTGCTGTAGCTATAGCACCAGACTAGGTCATGCCTTGTTCCAACCTCCCCCTCATTGCTGCAGCTATAGCACCAGACTAGGTCATGCCATGTTCCAACCTCCCCCTCATTGCTGTAGCTATAGCACCAGGCCAGGTCATGCCATGTTCCATCCTCCCCCTCATTGCTGTAGCCATAGCACCAGACTAGGTCATGCCATGTTCCATCCTCCCCCTCATTGCTGTAGCTATAGCACCAGACTAGGTCATGCCTTGTTCCAACCTCCCCCTCATTGCTGTAGCTATAGCACCAGACCAGGTCATGCCATGTTCCATCCTCCCCCTCATTGCTGCAGCTATAGCACCAGACTAGGTCATGCCATGTTCCATCCTCCCCCTCATTGCTGCAGCTATAGCACCAGACCAGGTCATGCCATGTTCCATCCTCCCCCTCATTGCTGCAGCTATAGCACCAGACTAGGTCATGCCATGTTCCAACCTCCCCCTCATTGCTGTAGCTATAGCACCAGACCAGGTCATGCCATGTCCCAACCTCCCCCTCATTGCTGTATCTATAGCACCAGACTAGGTCATGCCATGTCCCAACCTCCCCCTCATTGCTGTAGCTATAGCACCAGGCTAGGTCATGCCATGTTCCAACCTTCCCCTCATTGCTGTAGCTATAGCACCAGACTAGGTCATGCCATGTTCCAACCTCCCCCTCATTGCTGTAGCTATAGCACCAGACCAGGTCATGCCATGTCCCAACCTCCCCCTCATTGCTGTATCTATAGCACCAGACTAGGTCATGCCATATTCCAACCTTCCCCTCATTGCTGTAGCTATAGCACCAGACCAGGTCATGCCATGTTCCAACCTTCCCCTCATTGCTGTAGCTATAGCACCAGACTAGGTCATGCCTTGTTCCATCTTCCCCCTCATTGCTGTAGCTATAGCACCAGACTAGATCATGCCATGTTCCATCCTCCCCCCTCATTGCTGTAGCCATAGCACCAGACTAGGTCATGCCATGTTCCAACCTCCCCCTCATTGCTGTAGCTATAGCACCAGACCAGGTCATGCCATGTTCCAACCTCCCCCTCATTGCTGTAGCTATAGCACCAGGCTAGGTCGTGCCATGTTCCAACCTCCCCCTCATTGCTGTAGCTATAACACCAGACTAGGTCATGCCATGTTCCAACCTCCCCCTCATTGCTGCAGCTATAGCACCAGACCAGGTCATGCCATGTTCCATCCTCCCCCACATTGCTGCAGCTATAGCACCAGACCAGGTCATGCCATGTTCCATCCTCCCCCTCATTGCTGCAGCTATAGCACCAGACTAGGTCATGCCATGTTCCAACCTCCCCCTCATTGCTGTAGCTATAGCACCAGACCAGGTCATGCCATGTTCCATCCTCCCCCTCATTGCTGTAGTTATAGCACCAGACCAGGTCATGCCATGTCCCAACCTCCCCCTCATTGCTGTATCTATAGCACCAGACTAGGTCATGCCATATTCCAACCTTCCCCTCATTGCTGTAGCTATAGCACCAGACTAGGTCATGCCATGTTCCAACCTCCCCCTCATTGCTGTAGCTATAGCACCAGACCAGGTCATGCCATGTCCCAACCTCCCCCTCATTGCTGTATCTATAGCACCAGACCAGGTCATGCCATATTCCAACCTTCCCCTCATTGCTGTAGCTATAGCACCAGACTAGGTCATGCCATGTCCCAACCTCCCCCTCATTGCTGTATCTATAGCACCAGACCAGGTCATGCCATATTCCAACCTTCCCCTCATTGCTGTAGCTATAGCACCAGACTAGGTCATGCCTTGTTCCATCTTCCCCCTCATTGCTGTAGCTATAGCACCAGACTAGATCATGCCATGTTCCATCCTCCCCCCTCATTGCTGTAGCCATAGCACCAGACTAGGTCATGCCATGTTCCAACCTCCCCCTCATTGCTGTAGCTATAGCACCAGACCAGGTCATGCCATGTTCCAACCTCCCCCTCATTGCTGTAGCTATAGCACCAGGCTAGGTCGTGCCATGTTCCAACCTCCCCCTCATTGCTGTAGCTATAGCACCAGACTAGGTCATGCCTTGTTCCAACCTCCCCCTCATTGCTGCAGCTATAGCACCAGACTAGGTCATGCCTTGTTCCAACCTCCCCCTCATTGCTGTAGCTATAGCACCAGACTAGGTCATGCCTTGTTCCAACCTCCCCCTCATTGCTGTAGCTATAGCACCAGACCAGGTCATGCCATATTCCAACCTTCCCCTCATTGCTGTAGCTATAGCAGCAGACTAGGTCATGCCTTGTTCCAACCTCCCCCTCATTGCTGTAGCCATAGCACCAGACCAGGTCATGCCTTGTTCCAACCTCCCCCTCATTGCTGCAGCTATAGCACCAGACTAGGTCATGCCATGTTCCATCCTCCCCCTCATTGCTGTAGCCATAGCACCAGACTAGGTCATGCCATGTTCCATCCTCCCCCTCATTGCTGTAGCTATAGCACCAGACCAGGTCATGCCATGTTCCATCCTCCCCCTCATTGCTGTAGCTATAGCACCAGACCAGGTCATGCCATGTTCCATCCTCCCCCACATTGCTGCAGCCATAGCACCAGACTAGGTCATGCCAGGTTCCATCCTCCCCCTCATTGCTGTAGCTATAGCACCAGACTAGGTCGTGCCATGTCCCAACCTCCCCCTCATTGCTGTAGCTATAGCACCAGACTAGGTCATGCCATGTTCCATCCTCCCCCTCATTGCTGTAGCTATAGCACCAGACTAGGTCATGCCTTGTTCCAACCTCCCCCTCATTGCTGCAGCTATAGCACCAGACCAGGTCATGCCTTGTTCCAACCTCCCCCTCATTGCTGCAGCTATAGCACCAGACTAGGTCATGCCATGTTCCCACCTCCCCCTCATTGCTGTAGCCATAGCACCAGACTAGGTCATGCCATGTTCCAACCTCCCCCTCATTGCTGTAGCTATAGCACCAGACCAGGTCATGCCTTGTTCCAAACTCCCCCTCATTGCTGTAGCTATAGCACCAGACCAGGTCATGTCATATTCCAACCTTCCCCTCATTGCTGCAGCTATAGCACCAGACCAGGTCATGCCTTGTTCCAAACTCCCCCTCATTGCTGTAGCTATAGCACCAGACCAGGTCATGTCATATTCCAACCTTCCCCTCATTGCTGTAGCTATAGCAGCAGACTAGGTCATGCCTTGTTCCAACCTCCCCCTCATTGCTGTAGCCATAGCACCAGACCAGGTCATGCCTTGTTCCAACCTCCCCCTCATTGCTGCAGCTATAGCACCAGACTAGGTCATGCCATGTTCCATCCTCCCCCTCATTGCTGTAGCCATAGCACCAGACTAGGTCATGCCATGTTCCATCCTCCCCCTCATTGCTGTAGCTATAGCACCAGACCAGGTCATGCCATGTTCCATCCTCCCCCTCATTGCTGTAGCTATAGCACCAGACCAGGTCATGCCATGTTCCATCCTCCCCCACATTGCTGCAGCCATTGCACCAGACTAGGTCATGCCAGGTCCCAACCTCCCCCTCATTGCTGTAGCTATAGCACCAGACTAGGTCATGCCATGTTCCAACCTCCCTCTCATTGCTGCAGCTATAGCACCAGACTAGGTCATGCCATGTTCCAACCTCCCCCTCATTGCTGTAGCTATAGCACCAGACCAGGTCATGCCATGTTCCATCCTCCCCCTCATTGCTGTAGCCATAGCACCAGACTAGGTCATGCCATGTCCCAACCTCCCCCTCATTGCTGTATCTATAGCACCAGACTAGGTCATGCCATATTCCAACCTTCCCCTCATTGCTGCAGCTATAGCACCAGACTAGGTCATGCCATGTCCCAACCTCCCCCTCATTGCTGTATCTATAGCACCAGACTAGGTCATGCCATATTCCAACCTTCCCCTCATTGCTGTAGCTATAGCACCAGACTAGGTCATGCCTTGTTCCATCTTCCCCCTCATTGCTGTAGCTATAGCACCAGACCAGGTCATGCCATGTTCCACCCTCCCCCTCATTGCTGTAGCTATAGCACCAGACTAGGTCATGCCTTGTTCCATCTTCCCCCTCATTGCTGTAGCTATAGCACCAGACTAGGTCATGCCATGTTCCATCCTCCCCCTCATTGCTGTAGCTATAGCACCAGACTAGGTCATGCCTTGTTCCATCTTCCCCCTCATTGCTGCAGCTATAGCACCAGACTAGGTCATGCCATGTTCCAACCTCCCCCTCATTGCTGTAGCTATAGCACCAGACCAGGTCATGCCATGTTCCATCCTCCCCCTCATTGCTGCAGCTATAGCACCAGACTAGGTCATGCCATGTTCCAACCTCCCCCTCATTGCTGCAGCTATAGCACCAGACTAGGTCATGCCATGTCCCAACCTCCCCCTCATTGCTGTATCTATAGCACCAGACTAGGTCATGCCATATTCCAACCTTCCCCTCATTGCTGTAGCTATAGCACCAGACTAGGTCATGCCTTGTTCCATCTTCCCCCTCATTGCTGTAGCTATAGCACCAGACTAGATCATGCCATGTTCCATCCTCCCCCCTCATTGCTGTAGCCATAGCACCAGACTAGGTCATGCCATGTTCCAACCTCCCCCTCATTGCTGTAGCTATAGCACCAGACCAGGTCATGCCATGTTCCAACCTCCCCCTCATTGCTGTAGCTATAGCACCAGGCTAGGTCGTGCCATGTTCCAACCTCCCCCTCATTGCTGTAGCTATAGCACCAGACTAGGTCATGCCTTGTTCCAACCTCCCCCTCATTGCTGCAGCTATAGCACCAGACTAGGTCATGCCTTGTTCCAACCTCCCCCTCATTGCTGTAGCTATAGCACCAGACCAGGTCATGTCATATTCCAACCTTCCCCTCATTGCTGTAGCTATAGCAGCAGACTAGGTCATGCCATGTTCCAACCTCCCCCTCATTGCTGTAGCCATAGCACCAGACCAGGTCATGCCTTGTTCCAACCTCCCCCTCATTGCTGCAGCTATAGCACCAGACTAGGTCATGCCATGTTCCATCCTCCCCCTCATTGCTGTAGCTATAGCACCAGACCAGGTCATGCCATGTTCCATCCTCCCCCTCATTGCTGTAGCTATAGCACCAGACCAGGTCATGCCATGTTCCATCCTCCCCCACATTGCTGCAGCCATTGCACCAGACTAGGTCATGCCAGGTTCCATCCTCCCCCTCATTGCTGTAGCTATAGCACCAGACCAGGTCGTGCCATGTCCCAACCTCCCCCTCATTGCTGTAGCTATAGCACCAGACCAGGTCATGCCATGTTCCATCCTCCCCCTCATTGCTGTAGCTATAGCACCAGACCAGGTCATGCCATGTTCCATCCTCCCCCACATTGCTGCAGCCATTGCACCAGACTAGGTCATGCCAGGTTCCATCCTCCCCCTCATTGCTGTAGCTATAGCACCAGACCAGGTCGTGCCATGTCCCAACCTCCCCCTCATTGCTGTAGCTATAGCACCAGACCAGGTCATGCCTTGTTCCAACCTCCCCCTCATTGCTGTAGCCATAGCACCAGACCAGGTCATGCCTTGTTCCAACCTCCCCCTCATTGCTGCAGCTATAGCACCAGACTAGGTCATGCCATGTTCCATCCTCCCCCTCATTGCTGTAGCTATAGCACCAGACCAGGTCATGCCATGTTCCATCCTCCCCCTCATTGCTGTAGCTATAGCACCAGACCAGGTCATGCCATGTTCCATCCTCCCCCACATTGCTGCAGCCATTGCACCAGACTAGGTCATGCCAGGTTCCATCCTCCCCCTCATTGCTGTAGCTATAGCACCAGACCAGGTCGTGCCATGTCCCAACCTCCCCCTCATTGCTGTAGCTATAGCACCAGACCAGGTCATGCCATGTTCCAACCTCCCCCTCATTGCTGTAGCTATAGCACCAGACCAGGTCATGCCATGTTCCATCCTCCCCCTCATTGCTGTAGCTATAGCACCAGACTAGGTCATGCCTTGTTCCATCCTCCCCCTCATTGCTGTAGCTATAGCACCAGACCAGGTCATGCCATGTTCCATCCTCCCCCACATTGCTGCAGCTATAGCACCAGACCAGGTCATGCCATGTTCCAACCTCCCCCTCATTGCTGCAGCTATAGCACCAGACCAGGTCATGCCTTGTTCCAACCTCCCCCTAATTGCTGTAGCTATAGCACCAGACTAGGTCATGCCATGTTCCAACCTCCCCCTCATTGCTGTAGCTATAGCACCAGACCAGGTCATGTCATGTTCCAACCTCCCCCCTCATTGCTGCAGCTATAGCACCAGACTAGGTCATGCCATGTTCCATCCTCCCCCTCATTGCTGTAGCCATAGCACCAGACTAGGTCATGCCTTGTTCCAACCTCCCCCTCACTGCTGTAGCTATAGCACCAGACCAGGTCATGCCTTGTTCCAACCTCCCCCTCATTGCTGTAGCCATAGCACCAGACTAGGTCATGCCTTGTTCCAACCTCCCCCTCATTGCTGTAGGTATAGCACCAGACTAGGTCATGCCTTGTTCCAAACTCCCTCTCATTGCTGCAGCTATAGCACCAGACTAGGTCATGCCTTGTTCCAACCTCCCCCTCATTGCTGTAGCCATAGCACCAGACCAGGTCATGCCATGTTCCAACCTCCCCCTCACTGCTGTAGCTATAGCACCAGACTAGATCATGCCATGTTCCATCCTCCCCCTCATTGCTGTAGCTATAGCACCAGACTAGGTCATGCCATGTTCCAACCTTCCCCTCATTGCTGTAGCTATAGCACCAGACTAGGTCATGCCATATTCCAACCTCCCCCTCATTGCTGTAGCTATAGCACCAGACTAGGTCATGCCATATTCCAACCTTCCCCTCATTGCTGTAGCTATAGCACCAGACTAGGTCATGCCTTGTTCCATCTTCCCCCTCATTGCTGTAGCTATAGCACCAGACTAGATCATGCCATGTTCCATCCTCCCCCCTCATTGCTGCAGCTATAGCACAAGACTAGGTCATGCCATATTCCAACCTTCCCCCCATTGCTGTAGCTATAGCACCAGACCAGGTCATGCCATGTCCCAACCTCCCCCTCATTGCTGCAGCTATAGCACCAGACCAGGTCATGCCATGTTCCAACCTCCCCCCTCATTGCTGTAGCCATAGCACCAGACTAGGTCATGCCATGTTCCAACCTCCCCCTCATTGCTGCAGCTATAACACCAGACTAGGTCATGCCATGTTCCAACCTCCCCCTCATTGCTGCAGCTATAGCACCAGACTAGGTCATGCCATGTTCCAACCTCCCCCTCATTGCTGCAGCTATAGCACCAGACTAGGTCATGCCATGTTCCAACCTCCCCCTCATTGCTGTAGCTATAGCACCAGACCAGGTCATGCCATGTTCCAACCTCCCCCTCATTGCTGTAGCTATAGCACCAGGCTAGGTCGTGCCATGTTCCAACCTCCCCCTCATTGCTGTAGCTATAACACCAGACTAGGTCATGCCATGTTCCAACCTCCCCCTCATTGCTGCAGCTATAGCACCAGACCAGGTCATGCCATGTTCCATCCTCCCCCACATTGCTGCAGCTATAGCACCAGACCAGGTCATGCCATGTTCCATCCTCCCCCTCATTGCTGCAGCTATAGCACCAGACCAGGTCATGCCATGTTCCAACCTCCCCCTCATTGCTGTAGCTATAGCACCAGACTAGATCATGCCATGTTCCATCCTCCCCCTCATTGCTGTAGCTATAGCACCAGACCAGGTCATGCCATGTTCCATCCTCCCCCCTCATTGCTGCAGCTATAGCACCAGACCAGGTCATGCCATGTTCCAACCTCCCCCTCATTGCTGTAGCTATAGCACCAGACTAGGTCATGCCTTGTTCCAACCTCCCCCTCATTGCTGTTGCTGCAGCTATAGCACCAGACTAGGTCATGCCTTGTTCCATCTTCCCCCTCATTGCTGTAGCTATAGCACCAGACCAGGTCATGCCATGTCCCAACCTCCCCCTCATTGCTGTATCTATAGCACCAGACCAGGTCATGCCATGTTCCAACCTCCCCCTAATTGCTGTAGCTATAGCACCAGACTAGGTCATGCCATGTTCCAACCTCCCCCTCATTGCTGTAGCTATAGCACCAGACTAGGTCATGCCTTGTTCCAACCTCCCCCTCATTGCTGTTGCTGCAGCTATAGCACCAGACTAGGTCATGCCTTGTTCCATCTTCCCCCTCATTGCTGTATCTATAGCACCAGACCAGGTCATGCCATGTTCCAACCTCCCCCTCATTGCTGTAGCTATAGCACCAGACCAGGTCATGCCATGTTCCATCCTCCCCCTCATTGCTGTAGCTATAGCACCAGACCAGGTCATGCCATGTTCCATCCTCCCCCTCATTGCTGTAGTTATAGCACCAGACCAGGTCATGCCATGTTCCATCCTCCGCCTCATTGCTGTAGCTATAGCACCAGACTAGATCATGCCTTGTTCCATCCTCCCCCTCATTGCTGTAGCTATAGCACCAGACCAGGTCATGCCATGTCCCAACCTCCCCCTCATTGCTGTATCTATAGCACCAGACCAGGTCATGCCATGTTCCAACCTCCCCCTCATTGCTGTAGCTATAGCACCAGACCAGGTCATGCCATGTTCCATCCTCCCCCTCATTGCTGTAGCTATAGCACCAGACCAGGTCATGCCATGTTCCATCCTCCCCCTCATTGCTGTAGTTATAGCACCAGACCAGGTCATGCCATGTTCCATCCTCCGCCTCATTGCTGTAGCTATAGCACCAGACTAGATCATGCCTTGTTCCATCCTCCCCCTCATTGCTGTAGCTATAGCACCAGACCAGGTCATGCCATGTTCCAACCTCCCCCTCATTGCTGTAGCCATAGCACCAGACTAGGTCATGCCTTGTTCCAACCTCACCCTCATTGCTGTAGCTATAGCACCAGACCAGGTCATGCCATGTTCCATCCTCCCCCTCATTGCTGTAGTTATAGCACCAGACCAGGTCATGCCATGTTCCATCCTCCCCCTCATTGCTGTAGCTATAGCACCAGACTAGGTCATGCCTTGTTCCAACCTCCCCCTCACTGCTGTAGCTATAGCACCAGACCAGGTCATGCCTTGTTCCAACCTCCCCCTCATTGCTGTAGCCATAGCACCAGACTAGGTCATGCCTTGTTCCAACCTCCCCCTCATTGCTGTAGGTATAGCACCAGACTAGGTCATGCCTTGTTCCAAACTCCCTCTCATTGCTGCAGCTATAGCACCAGACTAGGTCATGCCTTGTTCCAACCTCCCCCTCATTGCTGTAGCCATAGCACCAGACCAGGTCATGCCATGTTCCAACCTCCCCCTCACTGCTGTAGCTATAGCACCAGACTAGATCATGCCATGTTCCATCCTCCCCCCTCATTGCTGTAGCCATAGCACCAGACTAGGTCATGCCATGTTCCAACCTCCCCCTCATTGCTGCAGCTATAACACCAGACTAGGTCATGCCATGTTCCAACCTCCCCCTCATTGCTGCAGCTATAGCACCAGACTAGGTCATGCCATGTTCCAACCTCCCCCTCATTGCTGCAGCTATAGCACAAGACTAGGTCATGCCATGTTCCAACCTCCCCCTCATTGCTGTAGCTATAGCACCAGACCAGGTCATGCCATGTCCCAACCTCCCCCTCATTGCTGTATCTATAGCACCAGACTAGGTCATGCCATATTCCAACCTTCCCCTCATTGCTGTAGCTATAGCACCAGACTAGGTCATGCCATGTTCCAACCTCCCCCTCATTGCTGTAGCTATAGCACCAGACCAGGTCATGCCATGTCCCAACCTCCCCCTCATTGCTGTATCTATAGCACCAGACTAGGTCATGCCATATTCCAACCTTCCCCTCATTGCTGTAGCTATAGCACCAGACTAGGTCATGCCTTGTTCCATCTTCCCCCTCATTGCTGTAGCTATAGCACCAGACTAGATCATGCCATGTTCCATCCTCCCCCCTCATTGCTGTAGCCATAGCACCAGACTAGGTCATGCCATGTTCCAACCTCCCCCTCATTGCTGTAGCTATAGCACCAGACCAGGTCATGCCATGTTCCAACCTCCCCCTCATTGCTGTAGCTATAGCACCAGGCTAGGTCGTGCCATGTTCCAACCTCCCCCTCATTGCTGTAGCTATAACACCAGACTAGGTCATGCCATGTTCCAACCTCCCCCTCATTGCTGCAGCTATAGCACCAGACTAGGTCATGCCATGTTCCATCCTCCCCCCTCATTGCTGTAGCTATAGCACCAGACCAGGTCATGCCATGTTCCATCCTCCCCCACATTGCTGCAGCTATAGCACCAGACCAGGTCATGCCATGTTCCATCCTCCCCCTCATTGCTGCAGCTATAGCACCAGACCAGGTCATGCCATGTTCCAACCTCCCCCTCATTGCTGTAGCTATAGCACCAGACTAGGTCATGCCTTGTTCCAACCTCCCCCTCATTGCTGTTGCTGCAGCTATAGCACCAGACTAGATCATGCCATGTTCCAACCTCCCCCTCATTGCTGTAGCTATAGCACCAGACCAGGTCATGCCATGTTCCAACCTCCCCCTCATTGCTGTAGCTATAGCACCAGACTAGGTCATGCCTTGTTCCAACCTCCCCCTCATTGCTGTTGCTGCAGCTATAGCACCAGACTAGGTCATGCCTTGTTCCATCTTCCCCCTCATTGCTGTAGCTATAGCACCAGACCAGGTCATGCCATGTTCCATCCTCCCCCTCATTGCTGTAGCCATAGCACCAGACTAGGTCATGCCATGTTCCATCCTCCCCCTCATTGCTGTATCTATAGCACCAGACCAGGTCATGCCATGTTCCAACCTCCCCCTCATTGCTGTAGCTATAGCACCAGACCAGGTCATGCCATGTTCCATCCTCCCCCTCATTGCTGTAGCTATAGCACCAGACTAGATCATGCCTTGTTCCATCCTCCCCCTCATTGCTGTAGCTATAGCACCAGACCAGGTCATGCCATGTTCCATCCTCCCCCACATTGCTGCAGCTATAGCACCAGACTAGGTCATGCCATGTTCCATCCTCCCCCTCATTGCTGTAGCTATAGCACCAGACTAGGTCATGCCATATTCCAACCTTCCCCTCATTGCTGTAGCTATAGCACCAGACTAGGTCATGCCATGTTCCATCCTCCCCCCTCATTGCTGTAGCTATAGCACCAGACTAGGTCATGCCTTTTTCCAACCTCCCTCTCATTGCTGCAGCTATAGCACCAGACTAGGTCATGCCATGTTCCATCCTCCCCCCTCATTGCTGTAGCTATAGCACCAGACTAGGTCATGCCTTTTTCCAACCTCCCTCTCATTGCTGCAGCTATAGCACCAGACTAGGTCATGCCATGTTCCAACCCTCCCCTCATTGCTGTAGCTATAGCACCAGACCAGGTCATGCCATGTTCCAACCTCCCCCTCATTGCTGTAGTTATAGCACCAGACCAGGTCATGCCATGTTCCATCCTCCCCCCTCATTGCTGCAGCTATAGCACCAGACTAGGTCATGCCATGTTCCATCCTCCCCCCTCATTGCTGTAGCTATAGCACCAGACCAGGTCATGCCATGTTCCAACCCTCCCCTCATTGCTGTAGCTATAGCACCAGACCAGGTCATGCCATGTCCCAACCTCCCCCTCATTGCTGTAGCTATAGCACCAGACTAGGTCATGCCATGTTCCCACCTCCCCCTTATAGCTGTACCTATAGCACCAGACTAGGTCATGCCATGTTCCCACCTCCCCCTTATAGCTGTACCTATAGCACCAGACTAGGTCATGCCATGTTCCATCCTCCCCCTCATTGCTGTAGCTATAGCACCAGACCAGGTCATGCCATGTTCCAACCTCCCCCTCATTGCTGTAGCTATAGCACCAGACCAGGTCATGCCATGTTCCAACCTCCCCCTCATTGCTGCAGCTATAGCACCAGACCAGGTCATGCCATGTTCCAACCTCCCCCTCATTGCTGTAGCTATAGCACCAGACCAGGTCATGCCATGTTCCATCCTCCCCCCTCATTGCTGCAGCTATAGCACCAGACCAGGTCATGCCATGTTCCAACCTCCCCCTCATTGCTGTAGCTATAGCACCAGACCAGGTCATGCCATGTTCCATCCTCCCCCTCATTGCTGCAGCTATAGCACCAGACCAGGTCATGCCATGTTCCAACCTCCCCCTCATTGCTGTAGCTATAGCACCAGACCAGGTCATGCCATGTTCCAACCTCCCCCTAATTGCTGTAGCTATAGCACCAGACCAGGTCATGCCATGTTCCATCCTCCCCCCTCATTGCTGCAGCTATAGCACCAGACTAGGTCATGCCATATTCCAACCTTCCCCTCATTGCTGTAGCTATAGCACCAGACTAGGTCATGCCATGTTCCATCCTCCCCCCTCATTGCTGTAGCTATAGCACCAGACCAGGTCATGCCATGTTCCATCCTCCCCCTCATTGCTGTAGCTATAGCACCAGACTAGGTCATGCCTTGTTCCAACCTCCCCCCTCATTGCTGTAGCTATAGCACCAGACCAGGTCATGCCATGTTCCATCCTCCCCCTCATTGCTGTAGCTATAGCACCAGACTAGATCATGCCATGTTCCATCCTCCCCCCTCATTGCTGTAGCTATAGCACCAGACTAGATCATGCCATGTTCCATCCTCCCCCCTCATTGCTGTAGCTATAGCACCAGACTAGGTCATGCCATGTTCCATCCTCCCCCTCATTGCTGTAGCCATAGCACCAGACTAGGTCATGCCATGTTCCATCCTCCCCCTCATTGCTGTAGGTATAGCAGCAGACCAGGTCATGCCATGTTCCAACCTCCCCCTCATTGCTGCAGCTATAGCACCAGACTAGGTCATGCCATGTTCCAACCTCCCCCTCATTGCTGTAGCTATAGCACCAGGCCAGGTCATGCCATGTCCCAACCTCCCCCTCATTGCTGTAGCTATAGCACCAGACTAGGTCATGCCTTGTTCCAACCTCCCCCTCATTGCTGTAGCTATAGCACCAGACCAGGTCATGCCATGTCCCAACCTCCCCCTCATTGCTGTAGCTATAGCACCAGACCAGGTCATGCCATGTCCCAACCTCCCCCTCATTGCTGTAGCCATAGCACCAGACCAGGTCATGCCATGTTCCAACCTCCCCCTCATTGCTGCAGCTATAGCACCAGACTAGGTCATGCCATGTTCCAACCTCCCCCTCATTGCTGTAGCCATAGCACCAGACTAGGTCATGCCATGTTCCATCCTCCCCCTCATTGCTGTAGCTATAGCACCAGGCCAGGTCATGCCATGTCCCAACCTCCCCCTCACTGCTGCAGCTATAGCACCAGGCCAGGTCATGCCATGTCCCAACCTCCCCCTCATTGCTGCAGCTATAGCACCAGACTAGGTCATGCCATGTTCCAACCTCCCCCTCATTGCTGTAGCTATAGCACCAGGCCAGGTCATGCCATGTCCCAACCTCCCCCTCATTGCTGTAGCTATAGCACCAGACTAGGTCATGCCATGTCCCAACCTCCCCCTCATTGCTGTAGCTATAGCACCAGACCAGGTCATGCCATGTTCCATCCTCCCCCACATTGCTGTAGCTATAGCACCAGACCAGGTCATGCCATGTTCCAACCTCCCCCTCATTGCTGTATCTATAGCACCAGACCAGGTCATGCCATGTCCCAACCTCCCCCTCATTGCTGTAGCTATAGCACCAGACCAGGTCATGCCTTGTTCCATCCTCCCCCCTCATTGCTGTAGCTATAGCACCAGACCAGGTCATGCCATGTTCCATCCTCCCCCTCATTGCTGTATCTATAGCACCAGACCAGGTCATGCCATGTCCCAACCTCCCCCTCATTGCTGTAGCTATAGCACCAGACCAGGTCATGCCATGTCCCAACCTCCCCCTCACTGCTGTAGCTATAGCACCAGACCAGGTCATGCCATGTTCCATCCTCCCCCTCATTGCTGTATCTATAGCACCAGACCAGGTCATGCCATGTTCCAACCTCCCCCTCATTGCTGTATCTATAGCACCAGACCAGGTCATGCCATGTCCCAACCTCCCCCTCATTGCTGTAGCTATAGCACCAGACCAGGTCATGCAATGTTCCATCCTCCCCCCTCATTGCTGTAGCTATAGCACCAGACCAGGTCATGCCATGTTCCATCCTCCCCCTCATTGCTGTATCTATAGCACCAGACCAGGTCATGCCATGTCCCAACCTCCCCCTCATTGCTGTAGCTATAGCACCAGACCAGGTCATGCCATGTCCCAACCTCCCCCTCACTGCTGTAGCTATAGCACCAGACTAGGTCATGCCATGTCCCAACCTCCCCCTCATTGCTGTAGCTATAGCACCAGACTAGGTCATGCCATGTTCCAACCTCCCCCTCACTGCTGCAGCTATAGCACCAGACCAGGTCATGCCATGTTCCATCCTCCCCCACATTGCTGCAGCTATAGCACCAGACCAGGTCATGCCATGTTCCAACCTCCCCCTCATTGTTGTAGCTATAGCACCAGTCCAGGTCATGCCATGTTCCAACCCTCCCCTCATTGCTGTAGCTATAGCACCAGACCAGGTCATGCAGTATAATCTTTCTTATTTCTTTTTGCACTTTTCAGCCATGTTGTTTAAGTTCTTGTTTATGTAGATGGGGACTGTCCTACTTGCAGTCTGATTATTGTTCTCTACTCATGTGCATAGCGAGTTTTTCCATGGTAATGTTACTGTTATATCTCCTTTATTGCTATTATAAACCCCCTGAGCGTACCCTGTTCCTCTGAATGCTACTGTACACTTACTCTTTATGCTCATAATAAAGATTCTTTTGAACAGTAAAAAGCCACAGGTTAACTTTACCTCTCAGCAGTCATATATAGAAACCTGAGAAGACTGTTATTGGCTACAATGATACTGGAATGTAATCTTCACTTCCTGTGTGTGTAACATTGGTGGGAACTAATTCCTGGCTGCGCTGACTGAAGGGCACTCCCCGGGCAGCTGCAGATGCCCCGCCCCCCAGCCATCACTTCCTGTAACCTCACTGATATGCTGTATAGTCACTACAGCCTGCAGAAATATGCATGTGAGGTAAATATAAATGTTATGTTGTTTTTGGTTATCCGATGTTAAAAACTGTTAATATGTTCAATTAAAAAATATTAAAACAAAATGTATTGTTTGTCTCCTTCAAGTGGGATAAATATGGAGGCTGCCATAATAATTTCCTTTTTAAAAAAATCAATTTATTTCCTGGCTGTAATGCTGATGTTTTTATATCTGGTAGGTATAATCATTGAGATCCTATAAATCCCAGCTTGTATGCAAATTGTATGAACTGGCCAATCCAAAACCAGAAAGGAGCATATTTGATTGGCTAAGTTCTGAGCTGCATAGTATTTGCATCATGTTTGCATACAAGCTGGGATTATTAGCCTCTTATTGGCTGTCTGTATATGTGAGTGGTCACTGAGTTACATGCCTGGAACAAGCATGCAGCCAGTTGGGTCAGCTATAGCACTACACAACCTGCACAACATCCATCCATCTATAGTGGGCCGGCATACACCACCCATGTCTCTGGAGGTGCTGAACTGCTCTTCTATAGCACTACACAACCGGCACAGCGTCCCTCCATGTGTGGTCCATGTATAGTGGGCCGGCATACAACACCCGTGTCTCTGGAGGTGCTGAACTGCTCTTCTATAGGACTACACTACCAGCACAGCGTCCCTCCATGTGTGGTCCATCATACATCCCCCGTGTCTCTGGAGGTGCTGAACTGCTCTTCTATAGCACTACACAACCAGCACAGCGTCCCTCCATGTGTAGTCCATGTATAGTGGGCCGGCATACATCACCCGTGTCTCTGGAGGTGCTGAACTGCTCTTCTATAGCTCTACACAACAAGCACAGCGTCCCTCCATGTGTGGTCCATGTATAGTGGGCCGGCATACATCACCCGTGTCTCTGGAGGTGCTGAACTGCTCTTCTATAGCACTACACAACCAGCACAGCGTCCCCCCCCCATGTGTGGTCCATGTATAGTGGCCGGTATACATCACCCGTGTCTCTGGAGGTACTGAACTGCTCTTCTATAGCACTTCACAACCAGCACAGCGTCCCTCCATGTGTGGTCCATGTATAGTGTGCTGGCATACATCACCCGTGTCTCTGGAGGTGCTCAACTGCTCTTCTATAGCACTACACAACCAGCACAGAGTCCCTCCATGTGTGGTCCATGTATAGTGGGCCGGCATACATCACCCGTGTCTCTGGAGGTGCTGAACTGCTCTTCTATAGCACTACACAAGCAGCACAGAGTCCCTCCATGTGTGGTCCATGTATAGTGGGCTGGCATACATCACCCGTGTCTCTGGAGGTGCTGAACTGCTCTTCTATAGCACTACACAACCAGCACAGAGTCCCTCCATGTGTGGTCCATGTATAGTGAGCTGGCATACATCGCCGTGTCTCTTAACCCCCTTGGCAGTATGAAAAATACCGCCAGGGGGCAGTGCAGCAGTTTTTTTTTTAAATTTCTTTTTTTTAATCATGTAGCGAGCCCAGGGCTCGCTACATGATAGCCGCTGCTCAGCGGCGGGGCGGGGTGACGTATAGTCATTGGGACGTCATTGGGAGACCCGATCCACCCCTTGGCGCTGCTGCCTGGCACTGATTGGCCAGGCAGCGCAGGGGTCTGGGGGGGGGCCGCGCGCCTCACCGGATAGCGGCGATCGGGCGCGCGGCGGCGATGGGGGTGCTGGCGCAGCTAGCAAAGTGCTAGCTGTGTCCAGCAAAAAAAAAATTATGAAAATCGGCCCAGCAGGGCCTGAGCGGCACCCTCCGGCGGCTTACCCCGTGTCCAGCACGGGGTTACCGCTAAGGAGGTTAGTTTCAAACCCCTTTTCTATAGGTGGACAGAACCAGCACAGAAAGGCCCAAGGAAAACGTATTGTACACCATAGGATAGTCTTACCATGTGTTGATATGGTCATCTAGACTTTCCCTCTAAGGCTAGGTCCACACTAGTCCGTGACAGATCCGGTTTGGTAATTTATTTATTTTATCTTTTTATGCATGTTTGGAGCATACGTTTTCAGCTGTGGAAACGTATGCCTGGCGGTGCTGAACTGGAGGGGAAGCAGCCAGGATGGGGATGAAAGCGCCTGGAGTGGAGGGGGGTCGCCCCCCCCCCCCCCTCACCTGGATCCCCCGTCCCCACTCCCCTCCAGCTATTTGTGCAAAATTAGTTAAAATGTAAAGTATGCGGCGAGTGCGGAGCTTACCTTTCTCTCTTGCGTTCCTCCGTTCGCCGCTTGACTTCCTGCAATGTCACCCTCTATACTTTGGAGAACGCCATTGCAGGAAGTGACGTGGCGAGCGGAGGAAGTGGAGAGAAGGTAAGCTTCATGCTCTAAACCCACAGCTGAATTCTGGTCCCCTACCTCTCGTGTCCTTACCTCTCCCTCTAGATTGTAAGCCTTTGGGCAGGGTCCTCCTCCTTTTGTGTCCTACCTGATCATGCACCTCCATTACTGTGCACCCATGTTATGCATTTGAGTGAACCTAACTTGCCTAATCTCTACAGGATCTTCTCAAAAAATTAGCATATTGTGATAAAGTTCATTATTTTCTGTAATGTACTGATAAACTTTAGACTTTCATATATTTTAGATTCATTACACACAACTGAAGTAGTTCAAAGCATTTTATTGTTTTAATATTGATGATTTTGGCGTACATCTCATGAAAACCCAAAATTCCTATCTCAAAAAATTAGCATATCATGCAAAGGTTCTCTAAACGAGCTATTAACCTAATCATCTGAATCAACTAATTAACTCTAAACACCTGCAAAAGATTCCTGAGGCTTTTAAAAACTCCCAGCCTGGTTCATTACTCAAAACCGCAATTATGGGAAAGACTGCCGACCTGACTGCTGTCCAGAAGGCCATCATTGACACCCTCAAGCAAGAGGGTAAGACACAGAAAGAAATTTCTGAACGAATAGGCTGTTCCCAGAGTGCTGTATCAAGGCACCTCAGTGGGAAGTATGTGGGAAGGAAAAAGTGTGGCAGAAAACGCTGCACAACGAGAAGAGGTGACCGGACTCTAAGGAAGATTGTAGGGATGGACCGATTCCAGACCTTGGGGACCTGTGGAAGCAGTGGACTGAGTCTGGAGTAGAAACATCCAGAGCCACCGTGTACAGGCATATACAGGAAATGGGCTACAGGTGCCGCATTCCCCAGATAAAGCCACTTTTGAACCAGAAACAGCGGCAGAAACGCCTGACCTGTACGTGACACTGGACTTCAGGCATTTTGGCATTTCCCTCTCCCCAGTCTTTCTCCAGACTCTGGCACCTTGATTTCCGAATGACCTGCAAATGTTGCATTCATCTGAAAAAAGTACTTTGGACCACTGAGCAACAGTCCAGTGCTGCTTCTCTGTAGCCCAGGTCAGGCGCTTCTGCCGCTGTTTCTGGTTCAAAAGTGGCTTGACCTGGGGAATGTGGCACCTGTAGCCCATTTCCTGCACACACCTGTATACGGTGGCTCTGGATGCTTCTACTCCAGACTCAGTCCACTGCTTCCGCAGGTCCCCCAAGGTCTGTAATCGGTCCTTCTCCACAATCTTCCTCAGGATCCGGTCACCTCTTCTCGTTGTGCAGCGTTTTCTGCCACACTTTTTCCTTCCCACAGACTTCCCACTGAGGTGCCTTGATACAGCACTCTGGGAACAGCCTATTCGTTCAGAAATTTATTTCTGTGTCTTACCCTCTTGCTTGAGAGTGTCAATTATGGCCTTCTGGACAGCAGTCAGGTCGGCAGTCTTACCCATGATTGCGGTTGTGAGTAATGAACCAGGCTGGGAGTTTTAAAAGCCTCAGGAATCTTTTGCAGGTGTTTAGAGTTAATTAGTTGATTCAGATGATTAGGTTAATAGTTCGTTTAGAGAACCTTTTCGTGATATGCTAATTTTTTGAGATAGGAATTTTAGGTTTTCATGAGCTGTATGCCAAAATCATCAATATTAAAACAATAAAAGGCTTTGACCTACTTCACTTGTGTGTAATGAATCTAAAATATATGAAAGTCTAATGTTTATCAGTACATTACAAAAAATAATGAACTTTATCACAATATGCTAATTTTTTGAGAAGATCCTGTATGATCCCATCCAGTGACTGACTAAGCATTACCTGGTACTCATACTGTGCTGCGTGATCTGGTTTGCATGTATTCCTGTATTGTCATATTGCTGTATGTCACCCCTAAATATTGTCTGTAACCTAAATTAATGTCCAGCGCTGCGTAATATGTTGGCGCTTTATAAATACAATAAATAATATTAATAATGCTCGCCACATACTTTACATTTTAACTAATTTTGCACAAATAGCTGGAGGGGAGCGGGGACGGGAGACTCAGGTGAGGGAGGGACCCCCCTCCACGCCGGCCACTGTCACCCCCGTCATGGCTGCTTCCCCCTCCCCACCCACAGGCTGTGACACAGAAACGGATTCGTTTCTGTGTCTAAAATTGCCTGTGTAGAGGGGGATCTGTTTTTCTATTGCCTGCCACTACCCCTCCCTGTATCCGGATCCATGTGTGGTCCGGGAAAATGCAAATCCGGACCATCTGTTCAGGTTTTTAAAGCTGATCCCCCTGAATGCAGACAGATCTGTTTTTTTTTTTTGGTTGGGTGAAGAAGGCTGCTATTTTTATCATTTCTATCCGTGGCTCCGGTTTTGATCTGGGCTGAAAAACTGAGCCACGGACAAGTTTACGGACCAAGTGTGAACCTAGCCTTACTCCTTTGCTGGGCGTTCCCCTCTTCCCTCCAGGTGATGAGCCTGGCTATTTCAGAACGTGGAGTGGAGGAAAGGCTTTATGTCTAGGTCATTTTTATGAAGAACAAATAATGAAAACCCCTACAAACATTAAGGGCAGAATTTGGCCCTTCCCAATGAATTACTGGAGAATCCATACTTAAACCGTTCTGGCACGCTAAGAGGGCAGTGAAGCGTCCAACCGAAGAAACTACAGGTTTCTAGAAACTGTTTATCTGGAGTGAGAGTCACAGGCAGCTGGTCGCCAAATTATATAAGATGTGTGCTGATGAGGTGGAGGCTGCATGCCGTGCTTTCTAAGGACATGGGAGATGGGAAGGCAAGGAGTGGTACCCACTGATGACATCATGGAATTCTGTTCTCTAGTGCACACATCTTCTTTATCCTCCAGCTTCCAAGGATCCAATCATAAAATATTACCAAGATGGTACAGGACTTCTGCTAAGCTGGCACCTTGATGACAGGTGGTGGGGGGGTGTGGAGGTGGGGGAACCCTTCTTCCTTATCTCTGGGGCTGCCCACTAGTTTCTGGCAGAAATTACTCCTATGCATATCTACACATTGTAATTCGCAGTTACACATCGTAATTATAATGCAATATTTGTGGATTAGGGGTAAAACGCATGTGGAAGTAATCGCTAACTGTAAGTACACATGTTAACAAAATTTAGTTTGTGTAAATTTGCTAGACATTATTACATATGTAGGCATAATTTATGCAAAGAGGCGCAGAATTTTTATTTGCGTAATTTCAGACACAAACATTTTTAAGTTTTTGAATGAATTTTTTGCATTGAATATTTCAATAATAGCCGTGCATGCGCAGGACACTGGCTGACGCAATTTATTTATGCATACGAATGTGATTTTTGCATTATATATTGAATTAATAGCCGCACATACGCAGTACAATGGCGAATAGAGGCAAATATTTTTACACACGTAATTGCATAATTACAGGTGTACTTATGTTTCACAAATTTAATATGTTGTACATAATGTAATCGCAATGCATAACTGCAAACAAATGATGTGAAATTTCACGTAATTTATAAGGGGGGAATAAGGTTTGGATGCGAAGTGGTTAATATAAAGTGTCACGGACGGTTGCGGGGCCGCGGACGCGTCCTGGAACCGCCCGTGAAGAAAAAGCGATCGCACTCGATTCTCTGCATCTATTGCGCTTCAGATCGATAGAATCTGGATTGATTGTGTAGGAGAACCAGCTTAACTGCAGGATGGCTCTTTTGATATGCTAATGAGCCTGGGCCCTAGCCTGCTGCAGAGAGTCCCTGGCTTCAAGCTGTGCTGATGGCCCATCCATCAGGTATAGGTGACAAGCACCATGACAGAAGCAATCTAGAGTGAGAAAACTCAGACACTCTGGCTCCTTCCCCCAGCAGGGGAGCCGACGTGTGGCTTGCTGCTGCCAGCTTCAAAAAGAACCTCACCTAGGGATGACCTGCTGTCAATCCCAGATGTAGATCATATTCCATAAACTGCTATATGTGTCATATTTTCTGTGTTGCCAGGCTGGCAGACCCTCCAAACTAACAGAGCATGTAGGGCCCTGTCTGGCGCTGGTTCTGAGAACATTTCAGAACATTCTGAGGTAAAGACTACCAGTTAGGCAGTTCGAAAGTGCCCTGATGATACCACAGGGGTCCCACCCCTCATGTTTGGTATCAGGCTGCTGGGTACAGCCCCGTTTCTTGCCCCGTGCGGAGCGTGCCGCCGCCCGGGGCGCTGTTGGGAGGGGGCGCTATAATGGAGGGGGGAGCCGGAGCCGCGGGGAGGGCAGCCCGACCTCTCCCTCCCTCTCCTCTCCCGGGCGCCCTCCGTGCTCCCCCCTCAGATGCAGAGTCCGTGAGCAGCAGGGAAGCGCTGTTTACAACTCACCGGCTGCCTGGCTCCAAGCGCTGCTCTCTCACCGCTGGTCTCCTCTCTCTCTCTGTATACGTACTGATACACGCTGCTTCCTGTAGCCGGAAGCAGCGTGTGTATCAGTACGTATACAGAGAGAGGAGACCAGCGGCGAGAGAGCAGCGCTTGGAGCCAGGCAGCCGGTGAGTTGTAAACAGCGCTTCCCTGCTGCTCACGGACTCTGCATCTGAGGGGGGAGCACGGAGGGCGCCCGGGAGAGGAGAGGGAGGGAGAGGTCGGGCTGCCCTCCCCGCGGCTCCCCCCTCCATTATTGGGGGCATCTACCTATCTAACCTATTCTGGGGGCACCTACCTAATCTAACCTACGCTGGGGGGCAGCTGCTAATCTAACCTACGCTGGGGGGCACCTACCTATCTAACCTACACTGGGGGGCACCTACCTAATCTAACCTACACTGGGGGGCAGCTACCTATCTAACCTATACTGGGGGCAGCTACCTAATCTAACCTACGCTGGGGGGCAGCTACCTATCTAACCTATACTGGGGGCAGCTACCTAATCTAACCTACGCTGGGGGGCAGCTACCTATCTAACCTACACTGGGGGGCACCTACCTAATCTAACCTACGCTGGGGGGCAGCTACCTATCTAACCTACACTGGGGGGCAGCTACCTATCTAACCTACACTGGGGGGCAGCTACCTAATATAACCAACACTGGGGGGGGCAGCTACCTATCTAACCTACACTGGGGGGCAGCTACCTAATCTAACCTATACTGGGGGGCACCTACCTAACCTATACTGGGGGGCACCTACCTAACCTATACTGGGGGGGCAGCTACCTTATCTAACCTATACTGGGGGGCAGCTACCTAATCTAACCTATTCTGGGGGGCACCTGTCTAATCTAGCCTATACTAGGGGGCACCTACCTAATCTAACCTATACTGAGAGGCACCTACCTATCTAACCTAGGGGGGGGGGGGGCGCAATTTTTACACCCTCGCCCTGGGTGCATTTTAGCCTAGAAACTGCACTGGCTGGGTACATCGAGGCAGACCTGAAAATATTAGTAAATCTGCCCTGACCTGTACGGTTCTGTGAGATAGAGCCCATACATGGTAAAGATATGATTTCTGGTCCCCAGGACAAGGGGAGGACTCATCTCATGTTCTAAGGGGGTGTGTGGCCCCGCCCTCACTCCCTCCTACTGGATCAGGGGCATAAGAATGGCAGAGGAGACAAACTCAGTGTCCTCCACCCTGAAACATCTTTAACTCATCTGTGCCAGCTTGAGGATATGCTGGCATCCACGTGGTCTGAACTCTGAACTTTGATTAAAACCAAGAACTTTATGATTCTTCCCACAAAAAGGACATCTTTCCAGGAACTAAGTATTTTTTCTCCCTTCTTTTATTTTTCATACTGGCTATTACTGTTTTAACCCTCTGGGCGATACAATTATATCGCCCAGGAGGGGGCGCAGCACTTTTAAAAATTTTTTTTTTTTTTTAAATCATGTAGCGAGCCCAGGGCTCGCTACATGATAGCCGCTGCGCAGCGGCATCCTCCCACCCACTCCGATCGCCTTCGGCGATCAGAGTAAGCAGGAAATCCCGTTCAGAACGGGATTTCCTGCTGGGCTTCCCCGGTCGCCATGGCGACGGGGCGGGATGACGTCATGGACGTCGTGACGTCAGAGGGAGTCCCGATCCACCCCTTAACGCTGCCTGGCACTGATTGGCCAGGCTGCGCAAGGGGTCGGGGCGGGGGGGGGCTGCGCGGCACGGCGGGTAGCGGCGGAGCGGCGGCGATCGAAAGTTACACGCAGCTAGCAAAGTGCTAGCTGCGTGTAACAAAAAAAAATTATGCAAATCGGCCCAGCAGGGCCTGAGAACTCCTCCTGCGCGACATACCCCGAGCTCAGCTCGGGATTATCGCTCAGGAGGTTAATAATTGTTGATTTTAATAATTGTCTGTATATATTAATTATTTATATTGCCGTGAATAAACGACTTTATCAAAGTCATTCACTGTCCGCTACCCTGCTTATCAGCCGCACAACTGAACCAGACCTCTGGAGAGACGCTGCTACTATTGTATTGTGGTTAACTAGACAGAATAGAGTGTGTTTAACCGGTTTTATTCGCAGGACTAGTCAGTCAGTGGGCTCCTCGGTCCCATGGTAACCGAGGTGGTGGCAGATACTCTGAAATCGTGTAAAGTTGTAATTACCCATATCTCACAGGCTCCCTTCTGGTTTGTCTGCGGCCCATTCCCAACGGTTCCTACGCATTGACTGCGACCAGAGTTCGCACGATCCGTGCGCTGGCACCGTTTGGAAGGCATTTTGCGGTCTGACCACTAAGGGCTCCTGTGACAGTGTTTGGCAGCGGTTGGGACCTGTGTTGTGCTGAAAGTATCTAAGATAGCGCTAGCGCTATCCAGAAACGAACTAATTCGTTGGTGTAGCTGGAAGGCAATATATTTTTTCTGTATACAGAGAGACTGTGTAGCCAGTACCCCTCCCCAAAAGTTTTATTTTATTTGGCATGGAAATGTCCGGGAACTACCAGCAAATGTGCGTGGCCGACCTGCAAACTCCAAGCGAGAGGCATTGATGTCGGCCGCAAGAAACACCAGGACCTGATAGCAGACTTGTCCAGATGGGATACCCAGCAACTGCAGGAGCTGGGAATGTCCGCTGAAGTGGATACCAGCCCATCTGACAATCGAGGGGAACCAGAGACTGAGAATCCTGACCGTACAGAGGTTGTGCATCCTGAGGGCACTGCACTAACGGCTATGCAGGAGACTGTCAGTGTGGTCCCCAATCTCAGGGGTGCTGAAAGTACTCGCCCGGAACTGGCCAGTACTGAACTGTCCATGGGTGCTGACCCGGTAATGCAGCAGGCATTACGAAAGCTGATGGAGACTGACCTGGAAAAGTACATGCAGTACATGGAAGCACGAGAGGAACGGGAGCGCCAATCTGCAGAACGCAAGGCTGCTGCTGCAGAACGCCACGCGGAGAGGGATGCCGCTGAGCGGGAACGCCAACGACAGCATGAGCTAAACCTGGCAAAAGTGCACCAGGCCAGCCGGGATTCACTGCCCAGCCTCCCTGCTGAAGGAGCTGCACCACCCGTAAGTGCAAAATTTAAATTTGCTAATATTGAAAAAGACACTGACATTGACTTGTTTCTGCGGTCTTTTGAAAAAGCATGCCGTCAGTATCGTCTGTCCCAAGACCAGTGGGCCAGACATCTGACACCTTTGCTGCGCTACAAATCGCTTGATGCTTTCGCAGAGTTGCCTGCGGAGAAAGATAATGATTATGCCGCTATAAAAGACGCTATCATTACCAAATACCAGCTGACGCCAGAAGCCTATCGCAAAAAGTTCAGGGCCTGGCAGAAAAAGTTTTCTGATTCTTATCGAAATGTGGTCAGCAGCTTGCTCACCACACTCCGCCAGTGGACTCGAGGCCTCACCAAAGGGTCTTATGAGGTCCTGGAGGACTTGATAGTCCTGGAACAATTTCTGAACATTTGCCCTGCTGATGTACGACAGTTTGTGCTAGAGCGCAAGCCGGCGTCAGCAACTGTCGCTTCAGATCTTGCTGAAACTTTTGCAACTACCCGGGTGTCTGATGCCCGCAGAACTGCGCCAGCTGGAGAGGAGGTCAGCCCAATACTCTGGCAGACTCTCCTGCCCCTGTGAGCCGTCAGCCACAGAGGCCACCCAGCGCAGCTGCTGCTCCCAGGCCTGCAGCGCCTGGAGAGGTCACCTGTCACTACTGCCGCCAGCACGGACACATGAAATTCGACTGTCCGGAGCGGAGACAGACACCACCAGCACCTGGATCATCTGCATCACCTGTACCTCACCCACAGCAGAGGCAACCCGCCAGCGAACCACAGCCTGGATCATCAGATTTTGTTCTGTTTGCCCGCGGAAAGGAAATCCGCGACCGAACCGACCAGCAACAACTTGTTAGAGTGAACGGCCAAGTTGTCACCGGATTCCGAGACACCGGAGCTGACATCACGTTAGTTCATTCACACCTTGTGCCAAAGGAGAGCATTAGCTCCAGCCGATCCCTTGCCCTTACTGGAGTAGAGGGCACCCTTTTTCACATAGCCCACGCGAGAGTGAAGATGGATTGGGGGGTTGGAATCCAAGAAAGGGTTGTTGGGGTTATGAAGGATCTCCCAGTCCCTGTGTTGCTGGGGACTGATTTGGGCAAGCTTGTGTCCTACTACGAACCTGCCACGACCGCCTTGTCGCTCACGGAAGGAGACGGACTCTCCACCCACCACCAGGTACTTTATACACTTGGGGGAGCACCAGGGGGAGGTGGGTTGAATGTGCCCAGTTCAAGGGTACCAGGTTCAATAGTGCCTGCTTCAAAGGCACCTGAGTTTGATGTACAGACTGTCTGCTGTGATGATGATGTAACTGTACCTGAGTTTACCATACAACCTTTACAGTGCAGTGGGTGGTGCGCTGGATATAAATCAATACAAGGATATTTAACCTTAAAATATATAAAATATTTTATTAATAAAATATATATGTATCAGCTGGTATTTACAGCACCTTAAACAACTCCTCACTCTCATACATCCAAACAAACATACATTCATTCACAGAGCGTACTGGTTCCCCTTGAAATTGTATAAAAGAGTCATCCAAACAATGCTTATAGCAAGCAATGGAGATCATAAAAATTGAAGAGTATATTCAATGTAATTGTAAAATATAACAAGAGAAAAATATTTTTCTTCACATAACTAATAAGCTTCAAGTATTAGTGAGGTCCTAGAAGCACTGTGCAGCGTGATCGAAAGTCACTAGAGGTGTTGGATCCTTGAATATTTTAAAGTAACAAGTATTCCTCAAATACTCGAGCTATTAACGATCTTCAGCGGAATAAAAATATCACTATACGTCCTGCAGACAAGGGGGGAGGGATAGTCGTTCAAACGGAAAGTGAATATAATAAAGAAGCCCTCAGCTTACTTAGCGATACTAATACATATAGACGTCTGAAAAAAGACCCTGGCAATCAATTTGGAGAGGAGTTAGAACAATTATTAAAAGATGCCCACAGTGAAGGTATATTGAGTAAAAAGGAGCTTGAGTTTGTGAGCATGACCCACCCGAGGACTGCAATATTCTATCATCTTCCCAAGCTGCACAAGGGTCTGGTTGATCCCCCGATGGAGGCCTATTATTTCCGGGGTGGGATCGGTCACATCCAATCTTTCGAGGTATGTTGATACCTTTCTTCAGGAGATATGTGAGATCCACTCCGGCCTTCTTGGAGGACACAAGACATGTCCTGAACATCTTAGATGGGGTGGTGTGGGAAGAGGGGTGGCTTTTGGCCACTCTCGATGTAGCTTCGCTATACACTGTGATACAGCATGACGAAGGCCTGAAGGCTGTTAGCCACTTTTTGAATCTAGACCAGATGATGAGAGAAGAGCAAAAGGCTTTTATCCTGAGAGGTATAGGATTCATATTGACACATAATCATTTCAGGTATGGAGAAGACTTTTACCTCCAGACGAGTGGGACAGCTTTGGGGACCAGGTTCGCGCCGGGGTATGCAAACCTCTTTATGGCCCATTGGGAGGATACCCATGTGTTTGGGCATGGAGGGCCCGGCGCGGACCTGGTCCTCTGGAAAATATTTATTGATGATGTCCTGCTCGTCTGGAGGGGGTCTGAGGAATCCCTTAGAAAGTTTATAGCTGAGATAAATTGTAACACTGTGAACCTGAAATTTACATCTGAGGTCAGCAGTAAAGAAATACAGTTTTTGGATATAAATATATATGTGGAGGATGGTAGTATTAAAACCCGCACGTATACCAAACCCACAGATGTGAATAGCTATATTTTAACAACTAGTTGCCACTTCCCTCCATGGCTGAACACTATCACCAAGGGCCAATTTATACGCCTAAAAAAGAACTGCACAGAGGATGTCGAATATCAGAAAGAGGTACAAACACTCTCAACAAGGTTTAGTGAGAAGGGATATTCTAAAAATGTTATTGAGACAGCGAGAAGAGAGGTGGAAGTTATGGATAGAAAGGATTTGCTGATCAAAAAAGTTAGGGAGAACCAGCAGGAACACTTATTGAGATTAAGTTTGAGGTATGGACCACGTAGTGGAATGGTACGGAATATCATCTCCAGACACTGGGCGATCCTTAGGCAGGATAAATTTCTGAATGGAATTCTACCAGTAAATCCCTCAGTTACCTACAGAAGATCTAGTAATTTAGGCCTCAAGTTGGCCTTGGCAGCTAGTGACTATGTACAGCCCCGAAGATATATGGTGGGGGAGGTTTTGTGAGATGTGGGAGGTGTATTGGTTGCAAGAAAACCAAAGGCTACAATAAGATTACTGAGGTGGAAGAAGGAGCTGAGAAATTTAAGATTAAAGATTTAATTACATGTGACACTAAAGGAGTGATTTACTGTCTAATATGCCCCTGCGGCAAGAAATACATCGGCCGCACTAAGAGGATACTGTCCAGTAGGATTGGCGAACACTTAAACAATATTGGTAAGGGTTGGGAGGGACATCCGTTGTCCAAACATTTTAGGGATTTTCATAAATGTAGTACATGGGATGTGGTATATTTTGGCCTAGAGGTGGTATATAGGGATATGAGGGGAGGTGACTATTTAGCCAAAATGTCCAGGCAGGAGACTAGGTGGATTTTTAATTTAGATACTTTGATACCAAAAAGGTTAAATGATGAAATGGAACTCTTTGGTTTTATGAATTAATATGTTATTTTTAATCATATTTTTGTATTTATATTTTTGGCTATATGAGCCTTCTGGTTCCCTAACGAACTGCTGGGTTCCCCATTTGTATATGAAAATGTGTACATAAGAGATTTAAATGTAAGTATTATGGGTTCAGGTATATATCCCGTTTTATTGGGATTCAATTGCTGTGAATATGTCACACTTTGAGTGTTGTGCAGCATGGAGTTGTTAAAGGGAGATATCACTTTAATGGACTGTGAGGAGGAGGAGTTATGTACTTAATACTTCCCTATAAAGATGGCAACTTCCAAACTGATCTTCAGATTCTGATGAAGACGGCCGAGCCGTCGAAACATGTCAATCAAGCTGCTGTCTGTATTTTTATAGGGGCGCCCCGTGTTAATACAGAGTGGTCTTCACGCCTTGGCTACCATTGCATCACAGCTGTGACAAACGGAGGAAGTTTGGAGTGCTGGAGCGCAAGGAAGTAACCACAGCCATTGGGTTGAGACGCACTGGGAAGTGACGTCTCTCCCCTTAGATCGTGGAACCGGAAGTTGCCTGTTTGAGCCGGTCTGGCCAAAACGCGCACAGAAAGCAGCTAACCGCTGGAGCGGTGCTGCTCCTCAAGTGATCGGGAGGAATCTGTGTGTAAGGAGGAATCTCCTGGACTCAGTAAGGACACCTCACTCCAGGACTCTCCGTGTGTGGAGGAACGAGACCGTGGGTAGTGGTGAGATCCATTTGCGCATTGATATAGCTTGCAAGTTTATAGCACCAGGAGTCCGTGTATTTGAGGAATACTTGTTACTTTAAAATATTCAAGGATCCAACACCTCTAGTGACTTTCGATCACGCTGCACAGTGCTTCTAGGACCTCACTAATACTTGAAGCTTATTAGTTATGTGAAGAAAAATATTTTTCTCTTGTTATATTTTACAATTACATTGAATATATGGTACTCTTCAATTTTTATGATCTCCATTGCTTGCTATAAGCATTGTTTGGATGACTCTTTTATACAATTTCAAGGGGAACCAGTACGCTCTGTGAATGAATGTATGTTTGTTTGGATGTATGAGAGTGAGGAGTTGTTTAAGGTGCTGTAAATACCAGCTGATACATATATATTTTATTAATAAAATATTTTATAAATTTTAAGGTTAAATATCCTTGTATTGATTTATATCCAGCGCACCACCCACTGCACTGTAAATTTTGTTTTCTTCTGGGTTGGGGAAAGGGGGTTACCCCACCTAGGGCGGTTGCAGCAGGAGGAAGTAATCCCTTTTCAGTGTGGATAATTTCCAATTAGGACTATTGATTTATATACGATTTGGACAGCGCCCTCCAGTGTGCTTTTATTACCATACAACCTGTCTGTAATGAAAAAATGTCTATACCTGTCAATGTCATTAATGCATGCAACGATGATTTGAGTAATGCCCGTCTGTGCCATTCTGAAGGTGTACCTGTGCTAGCAGTACCGCGCAGCTGTACTGCTCAGAACCCGAGCTCAAAACAGGTGGAGGGGGTTCCGGCCTCCTCCCCCTCCTCTGACCGCAGGGATGAGACCTTTCAGCCGCTGGCCTCGTGTGACATGAGCCAGTTGGCTGAAACTGACAGCGCTGTACTCACAGCAGCACTACAAAGCGACCCAAGCCTGGAGGCCCTCAGGCAGCAAGCCTCTGAGCCCCTCGCAGACGGGGCCGCTTTCAAGGTGTACTGGGAAGGGGGGAGACTGTACAGCGAGTCTGTACAGCCTCCTACAGGTAAGCCGCAGGCGAATACCAAATGGCTTGTGGTCCCGAGTGCGTTCAGGGGACATGTGCTGAAATCCGCACATGATAAATCCCTGACAGGACACTCTGGTGTCCGCAAGACACTTGCCTGTATTCGGAGACAGTTTTATTGGCCCAGGATGAACAGGGATGTAGCAAACTACTGCAAAGCATGTGCCGTCTGTCAGGAGCTGGGAAGGTCCAGGGATTCCCGCGGGGTTCCCTTAGGTCCACAGCCATTTAGCAGGGGAACCCTGCGTGGGCTGACTGTTGACTTAACCAACCCACTGCTGTTGTCAGCAGCCCCGGCAGACACCACATCCGACCGCAGTGGCGCAAACACCCTGTCCAGAACGGTCCATGTCGGGTCAAGCCTGAGGGTAGCGGACCGCGACCGGTCCAGGGGAACCGAGCCGCAGGCTCCAATGGGTTTTCCCGCCGTACCGGCAACCCGAGACCCGTCAGCCAGGTTAGCAGCGCCGCCACACACCTTGCGGGTGTGTGCCTAAGCCACAGACAAGAGGGGGGGCTGTCACGGACGGTTGCGGGGCCGCGGACGCGTCCTGGAACCGCCCGTGAAGAAAAAGCGATCGCACTCGATTCTCTGCATCTATTGCGCTTCAGATCGATAGAATCTGGATTGATTGTGTAGGAGAACCAGCCTAACTGCAGGATGGCTCTTTTGATATGCTAATGAGCCTGGGCCCTAGCCTGCTGCAGAGAGTCCCTGGCTTCAAGCTGTGCTGATGGCCCATCCATCAGGTATAGGTGACAAGCACCATGACAGAAGCAATCTAGAGTGAGAAAACTCAGACACTCGGGCTCCTTCCCCAGCAGGGGAGCCGACATGTGGCTTGCTGCTGCCAGCTTCAAAAAGAACCTCACCTAGGGATGACCTGCTGTCAATCCCAGATGTAGATCATATTCCATAAACTGCTATATGTGTCATATTTTCTGTGTTGCCAGGCTGGCAGACCCTCCAAACTAACAGAGCATGTAGGGCCCTGTCTGGCGCTGGTTCTGAGAACATTTCAGAACATTCTGAGGTAAAGACTGCCAGTTAGGCAGTTCGAAAGTGCCCTGATGATACCACAGGGGTCCCACCCCTCATGTTTGGTATCAGGCTGCTGGGTACATCGAGGCAGACCTGAAAATATTAGTAAATCTGCCCTGACCTGTACGGTTCTGTGAGATAGAGCCCATATATGGTTAAGATATGATTTCTGGTCCCCAGGACAAGGGGAGGACTCATCTCATGTTCTAAGGGGGTGTGTGGCCCCGCCCTCACTCCCTCCTACTGGATCAGGGGCATAAGAATGGCAGAGGAGACAAATTCAGTGTCCTCCACCCTGAAACATCTTGAACTCATCTGTGCCAGCTTGAGGATATGCTGGCATCCACGTGGTCTGAAATCTGAACTTTGATTGAAACCAAGAACTTTATGATTCTTCCCGCAAAAAGGACATCTTTCCAGGAACTAAGTATTTTTTCTCCCTTCTTTTATTTTTCATACTGGCTATTACAGTTTTAATAATTGTTGATTTTAATAATAGTCTGTATATATTAATTATTTATATTGCCGTGAATAAACGACTTTATCAAAGTCATTCACTGTCCGCTACCCCGCTTATCAGCCGCACAACTGAACCAGACCTCTGGAGAGACGCTACTACTATTGTATTGTGGTTAACTAGACAGAATAGAGTGTGTTTAACCGTTTTTATTCGCAGGACTAGTCAGTCAGTGGGCTCCTCGGTCCCATGGTAACCGAGGTGGTGGCAGATACCCTGAAATCGTGTAAAGTTGTACTTACCCATATCTCACAGGCTCCCTTCTGGTTTGTCTGCGGCCCATTCCCAACGGTTCCTACGCATTGACTGCGACCAGAGTTCGCACGATCCATGCGCTGGCACCGTTTGGAAGGCATTTTGCGGTCTGACCACTAAGGGCTCCTGTGACATAAAGTATGGAAAATTATTCTAGTATAGGCCCTTTCCTCCAATTTGTCCTTTAAATAGGTTATGGATTAGGCATAGAGTTGGATGGAATAACCAGGGCCGGTTTAAGCCCTACGGCGGCTCCAGGGCAAAGGTAACCTGGGGCCCCTGCCCCCCACCAAAGTCAATCCTCACGGCCTCCCAATCTAGCCAGCTGCATGTCCACCCCGATTGAGGGAAAGCCGTAAGTGTACGGCATTGCATATAGGTGCCTCCAGTATAAGTAGCCAGGTACAGGTATCCGCAATATATGAAGCCAGGTATAGCTGCCCCCAGTATAAGTGGCCAGGAATAGGAGCCCCCAGTATTGCTAGCCAGGTATTGGTTCCTCAATGTATAGCTAGCCAGGTAAAGGTGCCACCAGTATAGAACACTTGGTATAGGTGCCCCAGTATAGGTAGCTAGGGATAGGTGCCCCCAGTATAGGTAGCCAAATATAGGTGCTCAAACATAGGTAGCCAGATATAGGTGCCCCCTGTACAGGTAGCTAGGTATAAGTGACCCCAGTACAGGTAGCCAGGTATAGGCGCCCCCAGTACAGGTAGCCAGGTATAGGTGCCCCCAGTATAGCTTAGCCAGGTATAGTTGCCTCCAGTATAACTTAGCCAGGTATAGGTCCCACTAGTACAGGTAGCCAGGTATAGGTACCCCCAGTATATCTTATCCAGGTATAGGTGCCCCAGCCCCAGTATAGGTAGCCAGGTATAGGTCCCACCAGTATAAGTAAACTGAAACAGAAATTGAGGCAGCTTGACCCCTCATTTCCCTGGGTTGCTCTTGTCCCCCACTGGATAGCTCAGTAGCCAAGCCAAGTCTCGCTGTGTCACGTATTCGCAGCCTGGCCGCAGATGTGCCGTCAACATAAGGTGAGGGCGAGTGCAGCCGGGCCAAGCAGGTATGACAAAGCATGACTCGGCTAGGCTACTGGGCCATCCAGTAGGGGACAAGAGCAACCCGGGCAGATGGCGGGTTAGGTTTACCTAGAGTGACCAGATTTTTGTGGGTTCAACCAGGGACTGGGGCAGGGGGGGACGGGGTTGGGAAAAATGCCGAAAAAGGGGGGGGGGGGGGGCGGAACGCTCAGCTCAGAAAGCAGTGTTTATGCCATGATGTGGTCAAACGAGGATTCGCATCATGGGTATGCAGAAACTGTGTGATGCTATTTAATAGTATACCGTAACCCCAAAGCACCAAACATAGCCAACTATGACCATTAAATAATAAATGCAGCAACAGTTACCCCAGACACCAGAAAATAAACGCAATGTGGGCAACATGTCAGCACAAAATAAACGCAATGTGGGCAACATGTCAGCACAAAATAAACGCAATGGGCAACATGTCAGCACAAAATAAACGCAATGGGCAACATCATGTCAGCACAAAATAAACGCAATGTGGGAAACATTTTAGCAGAAAATACCGCAGTTTGGGCAGCATTTCACCTGGAAAAAAATTAATTTACTCACCTGACAGAAGTCTTCTCCCCGGCCGGCCTCTGGCGCGCAGCTCTCCGGACCATCTTGGTCCTCCTGCAGTCTCCCGCGCTGAGAGGAATAGCAGGGCTACGGGAGGATGGCGCCCGAAGCCCTGTACTGGAGACACAAATGCTCTCCAGTACAGGGCTTTGGCAGCCATCTTCCCGTAGCCCTGCTCTGCCTGCCGGAGACTATGCAGGCTGGAGTGAGGCTGCAGGCTCTGAACTGGCACAGCGTCAATTAGACGCTGCGGCCAGTTCATGCTATAGTACGGTAGCCAGAGTCCCGAGGCCGGGATGTCCCGCGGCTAAAAGTGGGACGTTTCCCAGGACCTCATACAGCCTGGGACAGCGGACCCCGAAGGCGGGACGCGTCCCGGGTAAAGCGGGACGTATGGCCACCGTAGTTAACTGTAGGGCTCAGAGTGAAAATAGGGTTATGTTTAGCTGCATTAAAATATTGGTATCTTTTACTGATATTTTACTATTGTCAAATAAATGGGCAGGGCTGGCACTACCATAAAGGCAAAGGGGGCAAACGCCCCAGAGCCTTTTAGGGGCCCCAAAGGTGTCTCCTCCCATCTTAACTGTTGCTCCCTGGGGTCCCTGCAGAAACTCTGCAGGGGCTCCAGGGAGCACAATTAAGTTAGAAGGTGATTGGGAGGAAGGGTCAGCAGCCGGCTCAGGGGCCCAGGAGGGAAATTTGGCTGAAACAAAGGGCCCCTAATGCTGCTTTTTGGTCATGGGGCGTCTGTTGGGGACAGGGTTAATTTTGCCCTGGGACCCCATTGTTGCTAGAACCGGCCCTGCTATAGGGGGGATTTTGGCAACTGATAAATATCAGGCGCTGTGGTCACCCAGAATGCAAAATAGGCTCAGGGGCATAGCAATAGGGGTTGCAGAGGTTGCAACCGCTTCGGGCCCTTGGGTCAGAGGGGCCCTGAAGGGCCCTCCCTCAACCACAGTATTAGCTCTCTATTGGTCCTGTGCTCATAATAATCACTTCTATGGATGCTTTGAATAGTGGTAATCATTAACAAACTGTTCCCCATCCCCTTCTTGCACCTCTGACACTGTAGCTGCCATTGGCAGGGATTGCTATGTATAGAGTGCTTGGGGGTAATCAGTAACAAGCTGTTCCCCATCCCCTTCTTGCACCTCTGACACTGTAGTTGCCATTGGCAGGGATTGCTATGTATAGAGTGCTTGGGGGGTAATCAGTAACAAGCTGTTCCCCATCCCCTTCTTGCACCTCTGACACTGTATTTGCCATTGGCAGGTTTTGGTGCGCCGTATGAATTGTTATGTATAGAGTGCTTGGGGGGCCCCATTGTAAAACTTGCATCGGGGCCCACAGCTACTTAGCTACGCCACTGATAGGGCTACAAATAGCAGGTGCAAGCGCCAATATTTAGCATGTGCCCAAGTTTCCCCCAGATAGTCGCTATTTACATGAATGCCTATGGCAGAACGTCTGCTGATCGGGGCAAATTTGCCGTTTCCTTGCACAGCACCTCTTTTTAATATGTAATCATATTGGGAATTAAGGATGTAATATATTTCTATGAGGAATAGTAATCCACTAACATGCTTTCACCTCTGTATAGTAACCAGTGGCGTAGCTAAGGAGCTGTGGGCCCCGATGCAAGTTTTACAATGGGGCCCCCCATGCACTCTATACATAACAATTGATACAGCGCACCAAAACCTGCCAATGGCAACTACAGTGTCAGAGGTGCAAGAAGGGGATGGGGACCAGTTTGTTAGTAATTACCACTATTTAAAGCATCTATAGAAGTGATTATTATGAGCACAGGACCAATAGAAAGCTAATACCGTAGTTGAGGGAGGGCCCTTTGGGGCCCCTCTGGCCCAAGGGCCCCGATGCGGTCGCTACCTCTGCACCCCCTATTGCTACGCCCCTGATAGTAACATGCTATCCCCAGTAATATCTGACCTTATATGCTTCCCTAACCCTCATATTCATCCCTTCACAAGCTGTGGCCACAAGATGGGAAATCTGAGTGTCTTTCTTACGTCTATGCTCTTTGAATTGCCAGAAACAAAAACTTTGCATATTAAATATACATATTGGCCACTAGATGGCAGCAGAGTAGAGATGGGAAGTTCGGATCTTTTCAATGATCCGGATGATTCGAATCGGATCATTGAAGAGATCCGGATCTTTGATCCGAATCTCGGATCATTTTACTACCGGAAGCATTCGGGGGTGAAATGAACAGCAGGACAGGTCTGTGGACAGGAGAAGGGGAGGGAGTGGACACACAGAGAAGGGGAGAAGATGGACAGAGGGCAGGGAGTGGACAGAGATGGGAGGAGGGACGAGCAGAGAGCAGAAATGTTTGCACGTAATACCCACATGCTGCAATCATATGCTTTATGTCATATATTTCACCTATATGTTCATCTGTACACTTTGAAAGAAAAGGTCGCACAGTGAAAGAAAGCATTCCCAGAAGATAAGTGCAGCTGTTTAGTGCCGAGTGCAGGAGGATTATATTGCCTTTCAATCACACTGTCTGCAAAGTTACTGAGCTGTGCTGAGCCAAAAGCTTCCAATGTGATCACTGTGCAGCACTACGGAACAGACAGCCTGTAATGTGCAGCGCATTGCAGCCAGTATGTGTGCTCTACACATATCTGGCAGTGGCACCCATGTCCCCTCTCTCTCATCTACCTGCTATCCCTGCAAGGCTGCCTCCCTTCCAACAGAGCGATCCATCTCTGCTCTGCTTCCAAGACCCCGCTGCCCGCTGAGAGGGGGCGTGTCGCTCCTGGCCCCGCCCCTTTTGCGATCCGAATCGTTCATTTTGATGATTCGGATGATCGACTCATAAAATAGATTCGGATCAAAGATCCGAATCGTTCATGATCCGGACAACACTACAGCAGAGCGCACACAGCTCTATGCGTCCCATGTGATGGAGTGCAGGACGTGCGAACGTATCTAGTGCCGTCACTGGCGTGGATATTAAAAGTTGCGGCGCTGGGGCAGGCGTGGCGTTACGCTGGGGGCGTGGCTTCTGCTGCACAAGAGTGGGTCACTGGGGAAGCTCCAGCCTCGTGGTGTGACGTCTTACACGCCCTCTATGGTATATACTGTATACAGTCTGTGCCCTACCTGCTGCTGGGGGGAGAGTGATATATTGGGGTGTAATATGGTATAGTGTCAGTCTGTATATTGTAGTGTAATCTAGTGCGGTGTAATACTGTATAGTGTAAGACTGTATATTGGGGTGTGCTATAGTGGGGTGTAATACAGGGTGCTGTTATACTGGGGTGTAATATAGTATGGTGTAAGTCTGTATATTGCAGTGTGTTATAGTGCTGCTATAGTGTTTTGTGTTCAGGGCTGTGGAGTCGGTACAGAAATTAGTGATGGGTCGTTCGCGAACGAGCCGGCTCTTTGAAGTGAATCAGAGGAGCCGATGCTCACTCTGAGAAGAGCCGATGCCTCAGCCGACCCTTTTAGCTCTGCTTTGCTCCGTAATAAAGGGCGCTGAGGCATTCTGGGAGATGTAGTCCTCCTCTTGCAGCTTGTAGGAGTGCTTGGGGCGGAGCAGAGCAGTAGCAGGAGGGTTTGCCTCAGTCAGAGAAGTAGTCTGGAGTTGGCATGGAGACGGGGGCGGGGCTTTTAATCCGATTCTGAGTGGTGTCTAGTGATATTTATTGAAGAGCCGATACAGAGCCGTAAGAGCCGGTTCTTTAATGGGAGCCGATTCAGAAGAGCCGATTCTCTGAGAAGAGCCGGAATTCCCATCACTAACAGAAATGCATCAGACTCATTAGTTTATGAAATCACAGACTAGAGAGAGGGAGGGATTGTCATATGAATGGGAGGGGAGAGAATGTGAGCCAGCCACATGGGGTAAGGGAGGGGCCTGAGGCAGAGGCAGCCACGTGGGGTAAGGGAGGGGCCTGACACAGAGGCAGCCACATGGGGAAGGGAGGAGGCCTGACAGAGAGGCAGAGTCAGCCACATGGGGGGAAGGGAGGGGCCTGACACAGAGGCAGCCACATGGGGAAGGGAGGGGGTCTGACAAAGAGGCAGTGGCAGCCACATGGGGGAAGGGAGGGGCCCTGACACAGAGGCAGAGTCAGCCACAAGGGAGGGGCCTGACACAGAGACAGCCACATGGAAGAAGGGAGGGGCCTGACACAGAGGCAGCCACATGGGGGAAGGGAGGGGGCCTGACACAGAGGCAGCCACATGGTGGAAGGGAGGGGGCCTGATGCAGAGTCAGCCACATGGGGAAGGGAGGGGAACTGACACAGGAAGAGTCGGCCACATGGAGGAAGGGAGGGGCCTGACACAGAGGCAGAGTCAGCCACATGGGGTAAGGGAGGGGGCTGACACAGAGGCAGCCACATGGGGGTAGGGAGGGGCCTGACACAGCGGCAGAGTCAGCCACATGGGGGAAGGGGCTGACACAGAGGCAGCCATATGGGGGAAGGGAGGGGGCCTGACACCGAGGCAGAGTCAGACACATGGGGGAAGGGAGGGGGCCTGACACAGGCAGAGCCAGCCACATAGGGGAAGGGAGGAGCCTGACACAGAGGCAAGTCAGCCACATGGGGGCAGTGGGAGGCAGCCACACGGGGGAAGGGAGAGGGCTTGACACAGAGGCAGAGTCAGCCACAAGGGGAAGGGAGGAGCCGGCCACATGGGGGAAGTGAGAGGCAGAGTCAGCCACATGGGGGAACAACCACTGTAGGGGCATGTGAGTGACACCGAAGGACATGGGAGGGGGTGGATGTGACAGAGAGAGAGAGAGACAGCAACAGGGAAGGTGACACACAGGAAGAAGAAACAGACACCCACAGTTGTTTTTTTTTCGGGGGGAGGGGGTGTCAGTAGGAATTGTGAATGTGACGGAGTGTGCTGAGAAGTAGAGACTGCCATATAGGGGGTGCAAGTGAAACTAAAAAGCAGAGACAGTGTGGGGGTTGGGGGCAAGTGACACACAGAAAAGGGGGGGGGGGCGTGACAGAGAGGCTCTATCATGGGGGAGTGCTGAATGTGACTTGAAGAGGGAAAAAACAGTCATATAGGAGATGGCAGCACAGGGGGTGGCAGTAGCAGAGTGATGGCCATATGGGGGTCAGTGTCACAGGGGGGAAGGGGGGGGGAACAGATACACATGGAGGGGGAGGGACAGTCATATGGGAGATAGCAGCACAGGGGGTGGCAGTAGCAGAGTGACAGTCATATGGGGGTCAGTGTCACAGAGGGGGAGGGGGGGGGACAGACACACATGGAGGGGGAGGGGCAGTCATATGGGAGATATCAGCATAGGGGATGGTAGTAGCAGAGTGATGGCCATATGGGGTCAGTGTCACAGAGGGGGAGGAGGGGATAGACACACATGGAGGGGGAGGGGCAGTCATATGGGAGATATCAGCATAGGGGATGGTAGTAGCAGAGTGACGGCCATATGGGGTCAGTGTCACAGAGGGGGAGGGGGGGACCGACACAGAGAGGGACAGACACACATGGAGGGGGAGGGGCAGTCATATGGGAGATATCAGCATAGGGGATGGTAGTAGCAGAGTGACGGCCATATGGGGGTCAGTGTCACAGAGGGGGAGGAGGGGATAGACACAGAGAGGGACAGACACACATGGAGGGGGAGGGGCAGTTATATGGGAGATAGCAGCACAGGGGGTGGCAGTAGCAGAGTGACGGCCATATGGGGTCAGTGTCACAGAGGGGGAGGGGTGGATAGACACAGAGAGGGACAGACACACATGGAGGGGGAGGGGCAGTCATATGGGAGATATCAGCACAGGGGATGGTAGTAGCAGAGTGACGGCCATATGGGGTCAGTGTCACAGAGGGGGAGGGGCAGACACATGGAGGGGGTGGGGGAGAGACACACATGGAGGGGGGCAGACACACATGGAGGGGGAGGGAGAGACAGACAAGGAGGCAGCATGGAGAGTGGCGGGCTGTGTACGGTCAGCAGAGGAATGGGAAGGACACACAGAGATGACTCATGGTGGGGTGAGCGCTGCAGAGGAGGGGACACCATGTGGTTTATGTAAAACGCTGGGCCACCTGCATTGCAGACAAGGCGACCGTGTGCTCAGGGCCTCACTAATGCTCAATGTATAGAGTGTGTGTGCGGTGTATGACATAGGAACTATAAGTGTGTGTGTGTGTGACAGTAAGCAGCATGTGCCCATGTCTGTGTGTGTTAGTGGCTCTTGTAAATTAGGTTAGTTTGAGGCGTTAACAGACACTGAAGCGGAAAAAAGTTATGATATAATGAATTGGTTGTATAGTATGGACACATACTAGAACATTAGTAACAAAGAAAATATTGTCATTTTTATTGTCAGTTACATCGTTTTTTTTATAACATACAGAGCAGGCTAATGAACGTTTGAACTGTTCTCTGCAGGAAAATAAACAATACAGTGCAGACACTTGAGATAATAAGCTTCAGAAGACAGAGCTCTCTGAGACTTTGACGTGGAGCTCAATGGCTTTTTTTGCATAGATAACTGGAGTTTGTTAACTCTTCCTGTACTGGAAACAATATGAGACTCATATTTGTGCTAATAATGTTTTATTTCTTAGCATGCAAAGCATTATATCCTAATTCCAGTGTCTCTTTAAGGCCCCTTTTACTCAGTAAAAAGAAAGAGATTTACTTACCTGGGGCTTCTACCCAATGCTGTGGAGTCGGAGTCGGGGCAATTTTTGGGTACCTGGAGTCGGGGAAAATGCACTGACTCCGACTCCTAACGAATTTAAACTGTAATTAAAATAGAAAATATGATAAAATGTTCTAGTTCTCAGATAATAGTCATAAATAATTTATATATACAGTAATAGCTGTGCTTGGCCCACAAAAATGAAATGAACCAATAAAAAATAGTTACTTGTGCTGCTTCAATAAAGCACTCCCCGTATTTTTAAAGTCGGATGAACACATCTGATTGTGACTGTATATATGATGTGTACACAGGAATCTCATATATATACTAAATTACATCTATGCTGTAAGAATAAAGCCTGATGTGTAGCTGTGTCACTAATAGAGATGGTCAATGAGATGGAAATAGTTCTGGTTTAATGCTGGTTTATGCAAATGTACGCACTCCTTTTGCTCATGAAATCGAATAATTTGATATGTTGTTAAAATTTGGTTTGGTGACTACAGGGCTGTGGAGTCGGTGCAAAAATCTTCAGACTCCAACTCTGGGTACCCAAAACTGCTCCGACTCCTCGACTCCAACTCCTTAGTCTAATACTTAACAGGGCTGTGGATTTTGTACAAAAATTATCCAACTCCGACTCTGGGTGCCCAAAATTTCCCCGACTCCAACTCCACAGCCCTGGGTGACTACGAACTAAAGGGTAACCGAGACGGTTGAAAAGAAAAGTTTTATACATGCCTGGGGCTTCCTCCAGCCCCCTTCAGGCTAACCAGTCCCTCGCTGTCCTCCTCCGCCACCTGGATCTTCTGCTATGAGTCCCAGTAATTCAGCACAGTCCGGTCGCGTGCCGTTTCCACAGCCAGGAGCGTTCTGCATCTGTGCATTGGTGCTGCACAGGTGTAGTACGTTCCTGGCGTAAGAGTGTGTGCATGCGCACTGCGCCCGACTGGCTCAAGTACCTGGACCCATAGCAGAAGATCCAGGTGGCGGAGCAGGACAGCGAGGGACTGATTAGCCTGAAGGGGGCTGGAGGAAGCCCCAGGTACAGTGATGTGAAAAACTATTTGCCCCCTTCCTGATTTCTTATTCTTTTGCATGTTTGTCACACTTAAATGTTTCTGCTCATCAAGAACCGTTAACTATTAGTCAAAGATAACATAATTGAACACAAAATGCAGTTTTAAATGATGGTTTTTAGTATTTAGTGAGAAAAAAATAATCCAAATCTACATGGCCCTGTGTGAAAAAGTTATTGCCCCCCTTGTTAAAAAATAACTTAACTGTGGTTTATCACTCCTGAGTTCAATTTCTGTAGTCACCCCCAGGCCTGATTACTGCCACACCTGTTTCAATCAAGAAATCACTTAAATAGGAGCTATCTGGCACAGAGAAGTAGACCAAAAGAACCTCAAAAGCTAGACATCATGCCAAGATCCAAAGAAATTCAGGAACAAATGAGAACAAAAGTAATTGAGATCTATCAGTCTGGTAAAGGTTATAAAGCCACTTCTAAAGCTTTGGGACTCCAGCGAACCACAGTGAGAGACATTATGCACATATGGCAAAAACATGGAACACTGATGAACCTTCCCAAGAGTGGCCAGCCGACCAAAATTACCCCAAGAGCGCAGAGAAAACTCAACCGAGAGGCCACAAAAGACCCCAGGACAACATCTAAAGCCTCACTTGCCTCAATTAAGGTCAGTGTTCACGACTCCACCATAAGAAAGAGACTGGGCAAAAACGACCTGCATGGCAGATATCCAAGGCGCAAACCACTTTTAAGCAAAAAGAACATTAAGGCTCGTCTCAATTTTGCTAAAAAAACATCTCAATGATTGCCAAGACTTTTGGGAAAATACCTTGTGGACCGACGAGACAAAAGTTGAACTTTTTGGAAGGTGCGTGTCTCGTTACATCTGGCGTAGAAGTAACACAGCATTTCAGCAAAAGAACATCATACCAACAGTAAAATATGGTGGTGGTAGTGTGATGGTCTGGGGTTGTTTTGCTGCTTCAGGACATGGAAGGCTTGCTGTGATAGATGGAACCATGAATTCTACTGTCTACCAAAAAATCCTGAAGGAAAATGTCCGGCCATCTGTTTGTCAACTCAAGCTGAAGCGATCTTGGGTGCTGCAGCAGGACAATGACCCAAAACACACCAGCAAATCCACCTCTGAATGGCTGAAGAAAAACAAAATGAAGACTTTGGAGTGGCCTAGTCAAAGTCCTGACCTGAATCCTATTGAGATGTTGTGGCATGACCTTAAAAAGGCGGTTCATGCTAGAAAACCCTCAAATAAAGCTGAATTACAACAATTCTGTAAGGATGAGTGGGCCAAAATTCCTCCAGAGCGCTGTAAAAGACTCGTTGCAAGTTATCGCAAACGCTTGATTGCAGTTATTGCTGCTAAGGGTGGCCCAACCAGTTATTTGGTTCAGGGGGCAATTTCTTTTTCACACAGGGCTGTGTAGGTTTGGAGTTTTTTTTTTCTCACTAAATACTAAAAACCATCATTTAAAACTGCATTTTGTGTTCAATTATGTTATCTTTGACTAATGGTTAACGATTTTTGATGAGCAGAAACATTTAAGTGTGACAAACATGCAAAAGAATAAGAAATCAGGAAGGGGGCAAATCGTTTTTCACATCACTGTATGTAAAAAACTTTAATTTCATCTGTCTCAGGTTTACTTTGTTACACAGTAGTACTACAGTGGGTTGCAAAAGTATTCGGCCCCCTTGAAGTTTTCCACATTTTGTCACATTACTGCCACAAACATGCATCAATCTTATTGGAATTCCACGTGAAAGACCAATACAAAGTGGTGTACATATCAGAATCAGAATCAAGTTTATTGGCCAGGTGCAGGGGTTGCACTTGGAATTATTTTTGGCACAGACAGGCTCGAGTCATACACAAGACAAGTAATACAGATATACAGATATACATTTACCATGAACAGATATGCAAATTATACAGTATTAGTACAGGAGGGCAGTAGCGTAGTTGAATTACTCTAGGATAGTTAAGGTGATGTACCACGGGCGGGCTACTTCCCGGGTGTAAGCGCTGGAGCTAGGGAGTGCGCTTGGGGGGGACCGTTGAGGAGGTCGATGGCTTGTGGAAAGAAGGTCTTTCTGTGTCTAGTGGTCCTGGTGGGTAAGGACCTGTAGCGGCGGCCTAAGGGGAGGAGACTGAAATAGCGGTTGCCAGGATGGGTGGGGTCGCTTGCTATCCTAGCGGCCCTTGAGCGTAGTCTGGACGAGTAGAGAATGTTGAGTGGTGGGAGGGGAGTACCGATGATCCTTTCGGCAGACTTTATGACTCTTTGTAGCCTGTACCTGTCGCTCACAGAGGCCCCTGCATACCACACGATGATGGAAGAGCCAATTATTGACTCAATGGCAGCAGTGTAGAAGCAGGTCATAATGTCTTGCGACATTCCAAACTTTTTCAGCTGTCGTAGGAAAAACAGCCGTTGTTGCGCTTTCTTCTGTACCATTGTGATGTTCGCCTCCCACCTTAGATTACTGGATATGGTGGTGCCTAGGAAACGTGCGTGCGGGACCGTGGCCAACTTCGTGCCTTCAATGAGGACCGGGGGGAGTTCGGGACGGCCTTTCCTGAAATCAATGATCAGTTCTGCGGTTTTGGCTGTGTTCAGTACAAGCTTGTTTGCCTTGCACCAGTTGCAGATATCCGCAATCTGTTGGCGATAGGCTCGTTCATCGCTCCCTTCTATGAGACCAAGGATGGTGGTATCATCTGCAAACTTGATGACCTGGACCGAGCTGTTTGTTGAGATGCAGAAGTTTGTGTACAGCGAGAACAGCATAGGGGACAGGACGCAGCCCTGGGGGGCACCCGTGTTGGTGACTCGCGTCTGCGAGGAGAAGGTGCCCAGCTTGACTGCCTGAGTCCTGTTTGAGAGAAAGTCCTTCAGCCAGCGACAGAGGCTGGGATGCACATTGAGGAGAGCTAGCCTGTCCGAGAGGATGTCTGGGCTGATGGTATTGAAGGCGGAGCTGAAGTCCAAGAGGAGGATCCTGACATAGGTGTTTGGTCTGTCTAGGTGGCTCAGAACGTGCTCCAGGCTGATATTGATGGCGTCCTCCACGGACCTGTTGGCCCTGTAGGCGAACTGATAGGGATCCATCAACTCCTTGGTGGTGTGTTTCAGGTGGGAAAGGACCAGCCTCTCGAAGACCTTCATGATGTTTGAAGTTAGTGCGACCGGTCTGAAATTATTTAGGTCAGTGGCGCCTGCTTTCTTTGGGATGGGGATGATTGTGGAGGTTTTTAGGCAAGAGGGAACCCTGTGTTCCTTTATGGATTGTGAGAACAGAGAAGTGAGGACTGGGGCCAGTTGGTCTGCACAGGTTTTCAGGCAGAGGTTGGACACGCCGTCTGGGCCCGAAGCTTTCCGAGGATTGAGTAGCTTTAGGTATCTCAGAACCTCGGCCTCCGAAACCATCAGTGCGGCTGGGGGGGGGGGGCCTGGGCTAGTATGGACCTGGGAGGTCATGACCGGTGGCACCTGGTCGTGGGGTACATCCTCTTTGGAGTCTTCAAACCTACAGTAAAACCTATTCAGATCTTCCGCTAGCTTAGCGCTCGGAGTCATGTGGTGAGGGGGGGTCTTGAAGTTTGTGGCCACCTTGAGACCTTTCCAGACTTCGCGCGAGTTGTTTGAGCAGAGGCTCAGCCGCAGTTTATCCGAGAACCTTCTTTTTTCTGCTCTCAGTTCTTTGTTGAGGGTGTTTTTGGCCTTCCTGAACTCCTCAAGGTTGCCACTCTTGTGGGCTCCCTCCTTGGCTCTTCGTAGCAGGCGAAGCTTGTTGTTGAACCAGGGTTTATTATTGGGATACACCCTGTAGGACCTTGACGGGATGCACATGTCCTCGCAGAAGTTGATATAGGATGTGACGTTATCTGCCCATTCATCTAGGTCGCCGTTCGGAGGGGCGAGGGCTGACCAGTCAGTGCAGTCAAAGCAGGCCTGTAGTTTTAGCTTTGCTTCCGTCGTCCATTTCTTGGTTGTCTTAAGGGTTGGTTTTGAGTTCTCAAGTCGCCTTTTGTATGTAGGAATCAGTTGGATGAGGCAATGGTCTGAGTTGCCGAGGGCTGCTCGAGAGACAGCTTTGTAAGCGCCCCTGAGGATGGTATAGCAATGATCCAAAGTGTTCTGGTTCCTGGTTGGGCATGTGATGTGTTGAAAGTATCGTGGCATCTCTGAGTGTAGGTTGGCTTGGGTAAAGTCCCCCATGATGATGAAGAGGGAGTCTGGCAGGGTCGTTTCCCATTTCGCGATGATGTCACTTAGGGTGCGTGTGGCACACTTGACGTCTGCGTCGGGGGGGATGTAGACCCCGGCGAGTACGAAAGAGGCAAATTCCCTCGGTGAGTAGTATGGTCTGCAGTTGATTAGGAGGACTTTAAGGTCTGGAGAGCAGCTTTTGGTCAGGATGGTCAAGTCTCGACACCACTTGGAGCTGATATAGAAGCAGACCCCTCCACCCCTCTTTTTACCAGATGAGGTGGGGTCTCTGTCCGCACGAAGGAGGTTGAAGCCTGGCAGGTGCAGAGAATCATCCGGGATGCTGACATTTAGCCACGTCTCTGTAAAGCACAGAACAGGGGTGCTCTTTTCGATCGAGGGCTTGTGGTTCAGTAACTGAATTTCATCTAGCTTATTTGGAAGGGAGCGGACGTTGGCGAGGAGGATGGATGGAATGGGTGTTTCACCTGTACTCCTGCCCGCTTCCCTCTGTGGCACTTTCTCCTGTGACCTGGCGCATAGTTCCTCATAAGGAGGTCTACATGTTCCCAGATCGCCTCCTCCAGGTTAGTAGCCTCAGGGAATGCATTGCTCGATGTGTGCTCCCAGTGTGCGAGTTCGGCTCTGCTGAGGATTGTGCGGTGGGTGGGGGGGGGGGGTTTGGGCCTGCATCGTGGGGGGGGGGGCCTGGCGGAGGTGCAGGGGGGGGGTGCGGCAGAGTGGTAGTTTGCAGGGGGGGGTGCAGCAGAGTGGTAGTTTGCATGCGGCAGTAGTGGTAATATGGCAGTAGGTGCAAGGACATACGTCACAAAAAATGTCAAATAGGTACAGGTCCTAAAACAGCACGAAAACTCAGCAATGTTGCGGGTCTACAATAGGTGGTAGTACATACAGTGCAGGTATCATACAGTGGCATCTTCCAGACAAGCAGTTTGGCATCTTACAAACAAGCAGAGTACAGCGGTATTTAAATGTTTACGCAGACGTAAAAAGATCACTTGATAGTAGCTAGTAGTCTAGTAGTTACTAATAGTTGCAAGCAGAGACAAGGATGTATAGTCTAGTGGTTGCTAAGATAAGTTTGCAGGCAGAGACAATATGCAGGTAGCAGGGGTGTCAGATGCACGTGCTTACCGGTGGAGCAGCTTGAGCCCTTCCAAGTATGTAGCAGGGCTGGGTCGGAGCCGCAGACAGGCACCAGCGGGGCTACAGTGTAGAGCCGAGGCGAGGCTGGATCGGAGCATGGGGCTGAGGAGGCTGAAGATTGGATTGCCGCACTGAGCTGCAGGTACATGGGGCAGCCGTTTACTGGAGTCGGCGGCAGCGGAGCCCGGAGATGGCGGCCGGGCCTCTTGTGTGGTCAGGGCCACGTGGGTGGCCGAGTGGCAGGCGGTGGCAGCATCCGTCGGGGATGGAGCTGACGGCAGAGTTCTTCACCCTCCGGTGGCAGTGAGAGTGTGCTGGGTGTGGTGTTGGGGGGTCCGGGGCCCGGGGGAGGCCGGCAGCTACGAGGAATCCGTGTCGCTGGGACTGCAGGAGCGGTGGCAAAAGGCGGCGACTGCAGCGGAGCCCGGAGATGGAGGCCGGGGCCACCTGGGTGGTCTGGTCTGTGGGAGGCCAAGCGGCAGGCGGCGGCAGCAGCCGGGACTCGTCGGGGATGGAGCTGGCGGCAGGGTCCTCACCCTCTGGTGGCCACTTGGGTTGTCTGGTCCGTGGGAGGCCAAGCGGCAGGCGGCGGCAGCAGCCGGAACTCGTCGGGGATGGAGCTGGCGGCAGGGTCCTCACCCTCTGGTGGCCTTGAGAGTTGCTGGCATCGGTGGCGGCGTTCCACAGTGGGGTCCGTAGTGGTGGCAGACGGACTTCCGTACAGCAGCAGCGATGGCGGGGACCCTCAGTCAGGCAGGCTGGGCAGCGTGGCAGTAGGTGCTGGGTTTTCTGCTTGCCCGGCGAGGCTTGCTCGCTTTCTGAGCCTTTTCGCCCTATTTGCTTTGAGCACTGAAACACTAAACTAAACTCATTTACAAGAACTGAAAACACTAAGCTAAAAACTACAACTAACTAAAACATATACGCTAAAACTAGACTAAAAAACTAAGCAATTGTTGGGAAATTGCTGGGAGCCGGTGTGACCGAGGCTGCACACGTGGGCGCCATAGCGCGCTCATATGAGAAGTGAATCGAAAATCATGCATCATTCCAAACATTTTTTACAAATAAATAACTGCAAAGTGGGGTGTGCTTAACTATTCGGCCCCCTGAGTCAATACTTTGTAGAACCACCTTTTACTGCAATTACAGCTGCAAGTCTTTTAGGGTATGTCTCTACCAGCTTTGCACATCTAGAGACAGAAATCCTTGCCCATTCTTCTTTGCAAAACAGCTCCAGCTCAGTCAGATTAGATGGACAGCGTTTGTGAACAGCAGATTTCAGATCTTGCCACAGATTCTCGATTGCATTTAGATCTGGACTTTGAATGGGCCATTTGAACACATAGATATGTTTTGTTTTAAACCATTCCATTGTTGCCCTGGCTTTATTGTTTAGGGTTGTTGTCCTGCTGGAAGGTGAACCTCCGCCCCAGTCTCAAGTCTTTTGCAGTCTCCAAGAGGTTTTACCTCCAAGTTTGCCCTGTATTTGGCTCCATCCATCTTCCCATCAACTCTGACCAGCTTTCCTGTCCCTGTTTAAGAGATGCACCCTCCGAGCATGATGCTGCCACCACCATATTTGACAGTGGGGATGGTGTGTTCAGAGTAATGTGTAGTGTTCGTTTTCTGCCACACATAGCGTTTTGCATTTTGGCCAAAAAGTTCAATTTTGGTCTCATCTGACCAGAGCACCTTCTTCCACATGATTGCTGTGTGCTCCATATGGCCTGTGACAAACTGCAAACAGTACTTCTTTTGCTTTCTGCTAACAATGCCTTTCTTCTTGCCACTCTTCCATAAAGGCCAACTTTGTACAGTGCATGACTAATAGTTGTTCTATGGACAGAGTCTCCCACCTGAGCTGTAGATCTCTGCAGCTCGTCTAGAGTCACCATGGGCCTCTTGACTGCATTTCTGATCAGCGCTCTCCTTGTTCGGCCTGTGAGTTTAGGTGGATGGCCTTGTCTTGGTAGGTTTACATTTGTGCCATACTCCTTCCATTTCTGAATGATCGCTTGAACAGTGCTCCGTGGGATGTTCAAGGCTTTGGAAATCTTTTTGTAGCCTAAGCCTGCTTTAAATTTCTTAATAACTTGATCCCTGACCTGTCTTGTGTGTTCTTTGGACTTCACGGTGTTGTTGCTCCCAATATTCTCTTAGACAACCTATGAGGCCCTCACAGAGCAGCTGTATTTGTACTGACATTAGATTACACACAGGTGCACTCTATTTAGTCATTCGCACTCATCAGGCAATGTCTATGGGCAACTGACTGCACTCAGATCAAAGGGGGCCGAATAATTATGCACACACCCCTTTGCAGTTATTTATTTGTTTAAAATAAGCAAGTAAAAAGTCCAGGTTAGCACACCGTTAGAAGATGCAGGTTTCTTCAATTTATTGCTTCATTAGCACATGAATATGACAATTGTTTCGGGGCCACAGCGGGTCCCCTTCTTCAGATAGTGCAAAGAAAAAAAGGTTTGCACTATCTGAAGAAGGGGACCCGCTGTGGCCCCGAAACAATTGTCATATTCATGTACTAATGAAGCAATAAATTGAAGAAACCTGCATCTTCTAACGGTGTGCTAACCTGGACTTTTTACTTGCTTGTTATATTGCTGGATGTTTGGGCTCAGCATCCACAGGTTATAGCACCCGCACCTAGGGTAAGGTGTGCCACCTCTACAACATAACTGCACTATTTGTAAAAAATGTTTGTAATCATGTATGGTTTTCGTTCCACTTCTCCTGTGTACACCACTTTGTATTGGTCTTTCAGGTGGAATTCCAATAAAATTGATGCACGTTTGTGGCAGTAATATGACAAAATGTGGAAAACTTCAAGGGGACCGAATACTTTTGCAACCCACTGTATACTCTACATATGCACTCCCCACAGAGCTGCAGGGAATCCACTGAGAATGTTGTGCACATTGAACACAGAGGTGTTGTCTGTCACCCATAAACCTGGTTCAGATTGTGCATGAAGAATGTGTAATAGAGGAAGAATCCCTTCATTCCCCTGCAGAGTCCCTGCACATCATTCTTACATGTACCCACACTTACATTGCCTAGGGCCTGATAGATGTTCAGATTGTGCCTGCAGAGTGTGTGATAGAGGAAGAATCGCCTCATTCCCCTGCAGAGTACCTGCACATCACTCTTACATGTACCCACAGTTACATTGCCTAGGGTCTGATCCATGTTCAGATTGTGCATGAAGAATGTGTAATAGAGGAAGAATCTCCTCATTCCCCTGCAGAGTACCTGCACATCACTCTTACATGTACCCACAGTTACATTGCCTAGGGTCTGATCCATGTACATATTGTGCATGATGAATGTGTAATAGAGGAAGAATCCCTTCATTCCCCTGCAGAGTCCCTGCACATCATTCTTACATGTACCCACAGTTACATTGCCTAGGGCCTGATAGATGTTCAGATTGTGCATGAAGAATGTGTAATAGAGGAAGAATCGCCTCATTCCCCTGCAGAGTACCTGCACATCACTCTTACATGTACCCACAGTTACATTGCCTAGGGCCTGATAGATGTTCTTTGTTCCTGTCTGTACCTTATACAAGTACTCTTACCAAGGACTAGTTTTAGGCCTCGTTCACATCTACGCAGTGCAGATGGCCGTGCGATCGGAACGCAAAGCGTACGATCACATGCCATCTGCGCTGCTACCCGCTGCACTGTTGAACCCATCCATTGACAGTGAATGGGTCAGCTCTGCGCTTGCGGGGAGAACGCATGCAGCAGTACGCAAGCGCATCTTATCACATCGTACTGCTGTGCAGCGCATTTGATGTGAACGTCAGAAGGGCTGTCTATACCTTTCTGCCGTTCAGAAAAAAATGTGTTCGGTGAAGTAAATCAGTGCGGGGAAACTCCGCGCTCGGTATTTCAGACTTCTGGGTGGTCATTCATAAAATGTTGCCAGTTGCGATAGCAGAGCGGAGATTTCCCGCTGTAGGCAGGCGGTAGGCTGTCGGGAGCCTTGCGGAAACACAGGAGCTGTCTGAGTTCCTCAGTGCGCTGCTCTCTCTGCTGCTGCTTGGGAGGTCTGTCCCATTGACTTACATGTGCTCCGCACGCTTATCGCTACATCCGAGCAAGCGGTATTTCCCGTCCGCATACCGCTTGCTCTAATTTTTATGAATGGACATTTTGTTACATTTCCGCCTAGAATCGCCGCATAAGGCGGTGATTTATCACTCTGCTCCGGAATGTCAGCTCCGCATGCGGAAACCGCTTTTATGAATACACATTTTGCTAAGTGTTCGGTAAAGTCGGCTGTTTTCAGCATTTCCGCATGCGGGAATGCTTTATGAATCGAGGCCTATGACTAAAAGTATTAGAAGCAGAAGATCAGCTGCATAGCCAGGTAACTGGTATTGTTTGAAAGGGAATAAATATGGCAGCCTCCATATCCCTCTCACTGCAGTTGTCTTTTAAAATTCCTAAGCGTTGGGAGTTAAGAGATGCATTTTATGTGACATACTTTCAATCAACAAGATTGTAATATGCAAATTAGAGGAGTCGGAGTCGGTGGAATCCTAGCCTGGGGAGTCTGTTGATATTTGTACCGACTCCACAGCCCTGCTTCTACCAGCCCCCTGCAGCCGTCCTGTGCCTGCGCCGGTCCTGAACAATCATCCGTCACGGAACATGTTGGCGCTATATAAATTAATAATAATAATACGTTCCCCTGCCATGGCTTAGTTTCGTTTCTGCTGACTGATAGTTGGCAGGCCACTGCGTCTGTGGTCAGGACCCTCACAAACTAAACTAAGCCGCTGCAGGGGAACGGCACAGGCACAGGACGGCTGCAAGGGGCTGGTAGAAACCCCAGGTAAGGAAATCTCTTTTTCTTTTCCGTGGTTTAGGTTCACTTTAAGGGGGTGGTGTGACTTTCTAGGGGGTGAACGATGGGAAGCTGTGAGTCAGTGGATTCATTACCAGTCATCTTATATCTCTACAACCCTGGAGTGAATCTTAAAAAGACATTATAGAAGATCTGGTAGGTCATTAGAGTCTATGGTAGGAGTACTGAGCTCCTCAGCAGACAGGGGGTGATGGAAAATGTGTGATGGAAATCTGTATGTATGCATACGGCCAACTTATGTAACTTACTGATTTCATTACAGATCGCAGCATTGGACTCGCTGTGTACACAGTGCTGAGACACGCCTGGCTGCATTCTGTAGGACTATTACTGACTTCCACCTTCCATTCTCTACTGCTGTCAGCAATGGCGTCTGCTGGTCTGAGAGAGGAGCTGGAGTGTTCTATCTGTCTGAGCATTTATACAGATCCTGTAACCCTGAGATGTGGACACAACTTCTGCCGGGGCTGTATTCATCGTGTTCTGGCCACACAGGAGGGGTCTGGAGGATATTCCTGTCCTGAATGCCGGAAGAAGTTTAAGACCCGTCCGGCACTGCAGAGGAACAAAAAGCTGCGTAACATAGTGGAGCACTTCCTATCTACTCAGACAGTTCAGGAGGAGTCTCAGGTCTTCTGCAGTCACTGTATTCACAGTCCTGCTCCTGCTGTGAAGTCCTGTCTGCTGTGTGAGGCTTCTTTGTGTGAGAATCACCTGAGAGTCCACAAAAAGTCCCCGAAACACATTTTATGTGACCCCACCACTTCCCTGGAGGACAGGAAATGCTCCATCCATCAAGAGGAGCTTAAATATTACTGCACTGATGATGCTGCCTGTGTCTGTGTGTCTTGCAATGTGATTGGAGAACATGTCGGCCACAAGATGGTGTCTCTGGCTGAGGCCTCTGAAAGCAGGAAGAGTAAACTGAGAAATGTTCTGCAGGAAGTGATGACACATAGAGAGGAGATGAAGAAAAGAGTCCAGAGTCTGGAGGAACGCAGGAGAAATGCACAAAAAAAAGCAGATGGTGAAACAGGGAGAGTCACTGCCCTGTTTAGAAACCTCAAGAGACAGCTGGAAGACCTGGAGAAGAAAGTAATGAGCAACATCACCAGGCAGGCAGAGCGAGTGTCATTATACTATGATGATGTCATCAGGCAGCTGGAAATAAAGGAGGAGGAGCTGTCCAGGAAGATGTGTCACATTGAGGAGCTGTATAACATGACTGACCCACTGACTGTCTTACAGGAATCACACACAGGTGACACGGAGGAGGGGGATAATGAGGTCAGGGAGAGACATGATGGAGGGGATCTGGATGTGGCCGGTATTTCACACACATTACACACAGGACTGTCTGATCTCATGATTGCGGTAACTGGAGAGATCTATGTACATCCTGCAGACATATTGATGGATGTAAACACAGCTAGTAATGAGCAACTGATATCAGCTGACAGGAAATCTGTATCCAAGTGGCCCACAAGCTGGAATTCCCCAGGACCAGCAGAGAGATTTCAGCATTGGCCTCAGGTGTTGAGCAGCCAGAGTTTCTCCTCAGGGCAGCATTACTGGGAAGTGGATGTTGGAGATTCAATATCCTGGTCTGTTGGGATGTGTTACCCCAGTATAGCCAGGAGAGGAAATCAGTCACTGATTGGGCATAATAAAAAGTCCTGGATTTTAGAGAGGAATGACTACGATTATTCAGGAAGACATAACAGTGAAGAGATCAGGTTACCAGAGTTCCCCAGTGATAGAGTCAGGATATATCTGGATTATGAGGCCGGGCAGATCTCCTTTTATGCCCTGTGTGACCCGATCATCAGACACCTCCACACCTTCACTGCCACCTTCACTGAGCCCCTCCATGCTGCAGTAGGTGTGTGGGAAGGTCGTATAAAGATATCTGGGGGGAGGCCGGAGATGTGAGAAATCTGACCAGACTCTGGTGACATCATCACTCATGAGCATTACATCTCTGTTCCCGGAGTCCTGCTTTATATTTCATCCCTTCATAGCCAGAGGCTTCTGTCCTGCAGCTTCTCTCTCTGGAGTCACTGACAATGTTTTTCTTTTTTTGCTATCAGTAGGGAATCTGAAGTGAAAAAATAGTATTTTCAATACATACCTATGTGGAGGGAAGGCTCTGGATACTATACACCTTCCTGGTCCTTGCTCCGTCCCATCCGTGCTCTGTCTCCATTGAAGTTTTCCCTGAGTGGTTGTAAAGTCGAGCTCATCCGTACTGGGCATGCATAGATCCGGGCTTGCACATGTGCAGTACTGAGGCACTCGGAGATGCAAATAATTTGAATGGCTGTTTGAGACGTGCTGAAGACCTAGGAGGAGGAACTTCAACCGGGGATGGTGCCGGGAAAACAAGGCAGACTGAGGACCGGGAATACTCTATGGTGTCCAGAGCTTTCTCTCCACATGGGTGTGTATGACAACTTATATTTATTTCCTCAAAGTAGTCCTGAAGTGGGGAAAGAAAAACGGATTGAAGCCCGTGGTGGGTTGGATTACCTAATTCTTAGCATCCTGATGCTGCTCTTTGTCTTTGAGGACCCTCCCGTTTCCTGTTCCCAGTCCTCTCCCCAACCTGCCTGAAGTTCTTTCAACAAGCAGTGTTGATCTGTGCATGTGCAAGTTCTGAATCGCATACATGCGCAGTGATAGGAAGTGCTCAGGGAACAGTGATTCCTTTTTGGTGTGCACACGCGGTTCAGAAATCGACAGAGGGATCCAGTTAAATATGAAGGGGGAGGGACCCCGAAGACGACCAGAAGGGTGAGGATTAGGTCATCCAGCCCACCATGGGTTTCACTTGTTACCCTGATTTAGGGGTACTTTAATGTTAGGTGACTCCAGGCAAGATTTTGTTGAGCTTTTGATATAGTTTCAGATGGGTCCTTATCAAACCTTTATTATTGTCTGCGCTCCTGTGGGAGTATTTCTTCTCACTTTCTGTTCCTGAGACCTTATAAAGACTCTGACATTAATGAACATCTATAGGAATTGGAATCCACACTCCTATATGGTCGCTGTAGAGTCTTTTCAGTGAAGCACAGCTGCTTCACCTGTTTATTTCCATGTTCTTGCTATGAGGCACTGAGTGTCACACTGAGAGGTGTGTTTTCAGCTGCCTGAGCTCAGTATATCCATAATACTCACACATCACAGGTGCCTGTCAGATACACACAAATACAAAAGCTGAGACCTTTGTAATTGAAAGTTTCCCACAAAGGGGAGGATTTAGTTAAACTAGACTTATAGAAAAACAAGAGAAGACCGGGAGCCCGCTCTAGTGTATTATCGCTGATATCTAAAATTGAATCTTTAGAAGAATAGATTTATACTCACAAAGCAAGGTTGCACCCAAGAGGCAACCACTCTGTCAGCATGTGGAGAAGTACCGCCTCCACTCGGCCTTGCACTTGTTGGCTGTTGGTCGCAGCTCCTTGAAAAAGAACCACCCAAGGTGGCTGACACCCTTCGCTTGGGGTAATATACAGATAGTAGGATAGCAGGAGGCGCCCAGGTGGATCAAAGGTATCTTGATCAAAACAATATATATCTTCTACTAAAAAATTAAAAGTGGACTGGTCCTACCTTAATAAATTAGTAGGCCTTGATAAAATAAGCGATGTTTATTGAGCACATAAAAAGACAACACGTTTCACGGCGTGAGCCGCTTCCTCATGTCGAATGCTGTGCCTGTAGATGCACCATCTCCGGTATAGGGCGCCCTATATTTTTTGGCCTAGAGACCCACAAGACAGGAGATGGCTGGTACTATTCCCAGATTGGAGAAGAACTCCGGTCTCCCCTATATAAACATTACTGAGGCACGAGCCCACCAACATTTGTGCAGCTCACTTCGTTCCTTAGCGTTGGGAAATTGTCAAGCTGCAGATAGAAGCTCACTGCTGGTCTGTTTCCTGCTCTGTCCTCTATTTGTGCTTTTTTCTTATACCTCAACTCACAGCTCTTACTCTTTATACCTTAAAGAGCATCTGTAAGGAGAAAAATGTCCCCTGGGGGTACTTACCTCAGGAGGGGGAAGCGTCTGGTTCCTTATGAGGCTTCCCCCTTCCTCCTCTGGCCACGGCTTCCCTTGGTGGCACCCCTAGAACGGTGGAGAGGTAAATATTTACCTTCCCCGTCTCCAGCGCAGGTGCAGTAGAACCTTTCCACTCAGGCTGAGGCAAATATAGCCGAGCCCAATCAGGTCCCCTCTAATGCACAGGCGAGTAGCTTGCACAGTACTGCGGACCCGATCAGGCTCGTCTATCTCTGCCTGAGCCCATCAGAGTACCTGCGCTGGAGACAGGAAATATAAGTATTGCAGGTACTACTGCGCCACAGCTGGCCCAGGCTGTCGGCTGTGGTTTAGAGGAGTCAGTGCTGGATCCCTTTGGCTTGGGGGGGATGGGAGAAGCCTTATTGGGATCGAGGCTTCCCCCTCCTGAGGTAATTATCCCCAAGAGGATTTTTTGTTCCTTGCAGATCCTCTTTAGTGTTCTCCTCAGGCTGTTTTCGGTGAGCACCCGATGAGCTGTTATTGGGTCACCTCCTCATCCTTCTCCTATACTGTAAGCAGAATTGCTTGTCCTGCATTTCCCTCCTCACATCCCACCCGGCTACTTTTTATGACACCCAGCTGGAAAAAATTCTGAGGAGAACACTGCTGTAGAGACTAGAGGCAACGTAAGGTTAAGCAATAAGGTCATTATGGCCAAATGCCTCAGAACTGAACTCAAACCCGACCTGAAGCAAATGATCCAAACCTACAAATATAAGTTTCATTGTAATTCTGTTGAGGATTTGCCTTCACTTTGTTTGTTGAGTTCTGAAAAAAAAATGTATAGGCAATGTTGTAGCAGAAATGTTGTGAATAGTTAGAATAGATGTGTAGACCCCGGTACAGGAGGCTGTAGGAATAGATGTGTAGACCCCGGTACAGGAGGCTGTAGGAATAGATGTGTAGACCCTGGTACAGGAGGCTGTAGGAATATATGTGTAGACCCCGGTACAGGAGGCTGTAGGAATAGACGTGTAGGCCCCGGTACAGGAGGCTGTAGGAATAGATGTGTAGACCCCGGTACAGGAGGCTGTAGGAATAGATGTGTAGACCCTGGTACAGGAGGCAGTAGGAATAGATGTGTAGACCCCGGTACAGGAGGCTGTAGGAATAGATGTGTAGACCTGGTACAGGAGGCTGTAGGAATAGATGTGTAGACCCCGGTACAGGAGGCTGTAGGAATAGATTTGTAGACCCCCAGTACAGGAGGCTGTAGGAATAGATGTGTAGACCCCGATACAGGAGGCTGTAGGAATAGATGTGTAGACCCCGATACAGGAGGCTGTAGGAATAGATGTGTAGACCCCGGTACGGGAGGCTGTAGGAATAGATGTGTAGACCCCGGTACAGGAGGCTGTAGGAATAGATGTGTAGTCCCCCCCCCAGTACAGGAGGCTGTAGGAATAGATGTGTAGTCCCCAGTACAGGAGGCTGTAGGAATAGATGTGTAGACCCCGGTACAGGAGGCTGTAGGAATAGATGTATAGACCCCGGTACAGGAGGCTGTAGGAATAGATGTGTAGTCCCCGGTACAGGAGGCTGTAGGAATAGATGTGTAGACCCCCCGGTACAGGAGGCTGTAGGAATAGATGTGTAGACCCCGGTACAGGAGGCTGGAGGAATAGATGTGTAGACCCCGGTACGGGAGGCTGTAGGAATAGATGTGTAGGCCCCGGTACAGGAGGCTGTAGGAATAGATGTGTAGACCCCGGTACAGGAGGCTGTAGGAATAGATGTGTAGACCCTGGTACAGGAGGCAGTAGGAATAGATGTGTAGACGCCCTGGTACAGGAGGCTGTAGGAATAGATGTGTAGACCCCGGTACGGGAGGCTGTAGGAATGTGTAGACCCCGGTACAGGAGGCTGTAGGGATAATGTGAAGACCCCGGTACGGGAGGCTGTAGGAATAATGTGTAGACCCCGGTACGGGAGGCTGTAGGAATAGATGTGTAGACCCCGGTACGGGAGGCTGTAGGAATGTGTAGACCCCGGTATGGGAGGCTGTAGGGATAATGTGAAGACCCCGGTACGGGAGGCTGTAGGAATAATGTGTAGACCCCGGTACGGGAGGCTGTAGGAATAGATGTGTAGACCCCGGTACAGGAGGCTGTAGGAATGTGTAGACCCCGGTATGGGAGGCTGTAGGAATAGATGTGTAGACCCGGTACAGGAGGCTGTAGGAATAGATGTGTAGTCCCCGGTACATGAGGCTGGAGGAATACATGTGTAGACCCCCCCCACCCTGTTACAGGAGGCTGGAGAGATAGATGTGTAGACCCCGGTACAGGAGGCTGGAGAGATAGATGTGTAGACCCCGGTACGGGAGGCTGTAGGAATAGATGTGTAGACCCCCCCCCACCCTGTTACAGGAGGCTGGAGAGATAGATGTGTAGACCCCGGTACAGGAGGCTGGAGAGATAGATGTGTAGACCCCGGTACAGGAGGCTTGCATGCTGCTGGAGGTTACCTTTCAGCAGTTGGGGTTGGTTTTGTTCCCCTGTGTGGGATTATATGTATATTTGTAGATCTGATTCTTGTCTTTTGTCTACTCCTCTGCACCCCTTTCCAGCACTGGAACCCTCAAAGAAGAGCTTGTTGATGCTTGATGACTCCTCCCACAGGTGCACCAGCACCATCCTTCTCTGGTTTCTTTTGAAATAGCCGGGCTGTATCTGGCCTGTGCTGTAGCACAATCCTGGCTATTTCCATCGGACCCAGAGTGGGGCGGGGCTAGTGCGCAGGGAGGTCACTCTATGGGGCTCCAGAGCTGTAACGGGCTGATGTACGACGATGGGGGAAGCCTGCTTAGGATCCATATGCCCCCCTTCCTGAGGTAATTAACCATTTTTTCTCCTTTGAAAAGTCACAGGTTGCCTCTCAATGGAAACCGACCTCCTTGAGCTATGCTAGTATTATGCTAGGTACACACCATGCAATCTTCTGACAGATTTACTGTCAGATCGATTATTTTCAATAAGTTCAATCTGGTTTCTGATCAATTTTTCATAGAAGTGAACCTAAAATCGATCGAAAAAATCGATTGGAAATTAGACTGAACACGTTGGAAATAATCGATCTGACAGCAGATCTGTCAGAAAATTGCATGGTGTGTACCCAGCATTATGTCTTGTGTGGATAAGAGAATGATTGATGAGCCCATCGATGCTGGAATAAAGGACACCCCGCCCCATTCTGTGTGGCAGCCGTAGGTGGTCTATAGAGGGGGCCGGCACATGTTCAGCCAGTAACAAGAGCCCACTTGCCTACATGTTATTGGCTACAATGATATTGGAATGTAATCTGCACTTCATGTATGTGTAACATTGGGGGGAACTAATTCCTGGCTGCGCTGACTGAAGGGTTCTCCCCGGGCAGCTGCAGAATGCCCCACCCCCTAGCCATCACTTCCTGTAACCTCACTGATATGCTATATTGTCACCGCAGCCTGCAGAAATATGCATGGAAGTTATCTATAAATGTTACGTTGTTTCTTGTTGTATGTTAAACCTATGTTCAATAAAACATAAAATGAAAACAAATATATTGAGTGTTTCTCGCCTTACAGTTGGATGGATATAGAGGCTGCCATATTAATATCCTTTTAAAAATACAATTTTCTGGCTGTATTGCTGATCTTCTTATATCTGGGTAGGTATGATCATTGAGATCCTATAAATCCCAGCTTGTATGCAAATTGTATGAACTGGGCCAATCCGAGCCAGAAGGGAGCTCATCCGATAGGCTCAGTTCTGAGTAGTGATGTCGCGAACCTCCGATTTTCGGTTCGAGAACCTCCGCGGAAAGTTCGGTTCGTGTAAATGTTCGCGAACCGCAATAGACTTCAATGGGGAGGCGAACTTGAATAATTCGAAAAATTTCTACTGGCTGGAAAAATAATATAAAACATATTTCAAGAGATCTAATACCTGGAAGAAAACCCTCCACCCTCCTACCGGAGGGTCTCATCTGCCAGGGAATTATAGTATTTCAAAAGCCAGCTTACATACCGTGGCTGGGAATTGAACCCAGGTCTTAGTGTATGGTAGGTAACTAACATATCCATTATACCACCCACACTACTAGCTAAAGCTAGCCTAGCATGTACCATTTATGCTCAATCCAAGAGAAAAATTAGACAAGACAAATAACATTTATATCACACTTTTCTCCTGGCAGACTCAAAGCGCCAGAGCTGCAGCCACTAGGGCACGCTCTATAGGCAGTAGCAGTGTCAGGAAGACTTGCCTAAGGTCTCCTACTGAATAGGTGCTGGGTTACTGAACAGACAGAGCCGATATTCGAACTCTGGTCACCTGTGTCAGAGGCAGAGCCCTTAACCATTACACCATCCAGCCACTGCTTAAGGATTTGTAGCCAGGCATGGCCTTGCCTTTTGTGTTCAACAGTTGTCCAAGAGAACTCCAGATAGCCAGGTAGATTCATCTCTCTCTCTCTAGTAGGGATGGTCACCGCTTTTCGCGGAATTGTATTTTTGAGCATAAATGGATTGAGCATAGATGGTACATGCCAGGCTGGCTTCAGCATGTAGTGTTGGTGGTACAGTGCCACTGTACCACCAACACTACATGCTGAAGCCAGCCTAGCATGTACCATTTATGCTCAAAAATACAATTCCGCGGAAAGCGGTGACCATCCCTACTTGAGAAAAAGAGAGATGAATCTACCTGGCTATCTGGGGTTCTCTTTGGACAACTGTTGAACACAAAAGGCAAGGCCATGCCTGGCTACAAATCCTTAAGCAGTGGCTGGATGGTGTTATGGTTAAGGGCGCTGCCTCTGACACAGGAGACCAGGGTTTGAATCTCGGCTCTGTCTGTTCAGTAAGCCAGCACCTATTCAGTAGGAGACCTTAGGCAAGTATTCCTAACACTGCTACTGCCTATAGAGTGTGTCCTAGTGGCTGCAGCTCTGGCGCTTTGAGTCTGCCAGGAGAAAAGCGCAATATAAATGTTATTTGTCTTGTCTAATTTTTCTCTTGCATTGAGTATAAATGGTACATGCTAGGCTAGCTTCAGCTAGTAGTGTTGGTGGTATAATAAATATGTTAGTTACCTACCATACACTGAGACCTGGGTTCAATTCCCAACCACGGTATGTAAGCTGGCTTTTGAAATACTGTAATTCCCTGGCAGATGAGACCCTCCTCCCGGATGAACCTGCAAGAGGCTAATTAAACTCTCCCTAGCAGAGTGTGTGTAGCAGCTGTCCCTTAACTAATTAGTGTAGGCAGACGAGTGAGTTAAATGGCATAAGGACCTTGCCTTTTATAAGGGGTGGGTGGGGCTCCAGCAGTGAGTGCAGTCTGATTGGCAACAATGTGCCTGCTGACTGATGTAGAGGGTCAAAGTTCTGCTCAATAGAGCATTATGGGGCGAATTGAACTTCCGGGATAGTTCGCCTTTGGCAGGCGAACGCCGGCGAACCGTTCGGGACATCTCTAGTTTTGAGCTGTGTATTATTTGCATGATGTTTGCATACAAGCTGGAGTTATTAGCATCTCATTGGCTGGCTGTGTGTGTGGGTGGTCTCTCAGTCCCACGCCTGGAGCAAGCATGCAGCCAGCGGGGTCAGCTCACTAGATCTGCATACTGGTTGGGTGCAGCAATGTTTATCCATAATTTGCTTCCTTCATTTGTTTTTTCTAACCAGGAACAAATAACATCCAACTGATGTGGGCTGCTCTTATAGCTCTACACAACCAGCACAGCATCCCTCCATGTGTGGTCCATGTATAGTAGCCGGCATACATCACCCGTGTCTCTGGAGGTGCTGAACTGCTCTTATAGCTCTACACAACCAGCACAGCTTCCCTCCATGTGTGGTCCATGTATAGTAGCCGGCATACATCACCCGTGTCTCTGGAGGTGCTGAACTGCTCTTCTATAGCACTACACAACCAGCACAGTGACCCTCCATGTGTGGTCCATGTATAGTGGGCTGGCATACATCACCCGTGTCTCTGGAGGTGCTGAACTGCTCTTCTATAGCACTACACAACCAGCACAGTGACCCTCCATGTGTGGTCCATGTATAGTGGGCCAGCATACATCACCCGTGTCTGTGGAGGTGCTGAACTGCTCTTCTATAGCACTACACAACCAGCACAGCATCCCTCCATGTGTGGTCCATGTATAGTGGGCCAGCATACATCACCCGTGTCTCTGGAGGTGCTGAACTGCTCTTCTATAGCACTACACAAACGGCACAGCGTCCCTCCATGTGTGGTCCATGTATAGTGGCCGGCATACATCACCCGTGTCTCTGGAGGTGCTGAACTGCTCTTCTATAGCACTACACAACCAGCACAGCGTCCCTCCATGTGTGGTCCATGTATAGTGGGCCGGCATACATCACCCGTGTCTCTGGAGGTGCTGAACTGCTCTTCTATAGCACTACACAACCAGCACAGCATCCCTCCATGTGTGGTCCATGTATAGTGGGCCGGCATACATCACCCGTGTCTCTGGAGGTGCTGAACTGCTCTTCTATAGCACTACACAACCAGCACAGCGTCCCTCCATGTGTGGTCCATGTATAGTGGGCTGGCATACAACACCCGTATCTCTGGAGGTGCTGAACTGCTCTTCTATAGCACTACACAACCGGCACAGCTTCCCCCCATGTGTGGTCCGTGTATAGTGGGCCGGCATACATCACCCGTGTCTCTGGAGGTGCTGAACTGCTCTTCTATAGCACTACACAACCGGCACAGCGTCCCTCCATGTGTGTTCCATGTATAGTGGGCTGGCATACATCACCTGTGTCTCTGGAGGTGCTGAACTGCTCTTCTATAGCACTACACAACCAGCACAGCATCCCTCCATGTGTGGTCCATGTATAGTGGGCTGGCATACATCACCTGTGTCTCTGGAGGTGCTGAACTGCTCTTCTATAGCACTACACAACCAGCACAGCGTCCCTCCATGTTTGGTCCATGTATAGTAGCCGGCATACATCACCCATGTCTCTGGAGGTGCTGAACTGCTCTTCTATAGCACTACACAACCGGTACAGCGTCCTTCCATCTGTGGTCCATGTATAGTAGCCGGCATACATCACCCATGTCTCTGGAGGTGCTGAACTGCTCTTCTATAGCACTACACAACCGGTACAGCGTCCTTCCATCTGTGGTCCATGTATAGTGGGCCGGCATACATCACCCCTGTATCTGGAGGAGCTGAACTGCTCTTCTATAGCACTACTCAACCAGAACAGCGTCCCTCCATGTGTGGTCCATGTATAGTGTGCCGGCATACATCACCCGTGTCTCTGGAGGTGCTGAACTGCTCTTCTATAGCACTACACAACCAGCACAGCGTCCCTCCATGTGTGGTCCATGTATAGTGGGATGGCATACATCACCCGTGTCTCTGGAGGTGCTGAACTGCTCTTCTATAGCACTACACAACCAGCACAGCGTCCCTTCATGTGTGGTCCATGTATAGTGGGCTGGCATACATCACCTGTGTCTCTGGAGGTGCTGAACTGCTCTTCTGTAGCACTACACAACCAGCACAGCGTCCCTCCATGTGTGGTCCATGTATAGTGGGCTGGCATACACCACCCGTGTCTCTAGAGGGGCTGAACTGCTCTTCTATAGCACTACACAACCGGCACAGCGTCCCTCCATGTGTGGTCCATGTATAGTGGGCTGGCATACATCACCTGTGTCTCTGGAGGTGCTGAACTGCTCTTCAATAGCGTTACACAACCGACACGATGACCCTCTGTGTGGTCCATGTATAGTGGGCTGGCATACATCACCCATGTCTCTGGAGGTGCTGAACTGCTCTTCTATAGCACTACACAACCAGCACAGCGTCTCTCCATGTGTGGTCCATATATAGTGGGCCAGCATACATCACCCGTGTCTCTGGAGGTGCTGAACTGCTCTTCTATAGCACTACACAACCAGCACAGCATCCCTCCATGTGTGGTCCATGTATAGTGGGCTGGCATACATCACCCGTGTCTCTGGAGGTGCTGAACTGCTCTTCTATAGCACTACACAACCAGCACAGCGTCCCTCCATGTGTGGTCCATGTATAGTGGGCTGGCATACATCACCTGTGTCTCTGGAGGTGCTGAACTGCTCTTCAATAGCGTTACACAACCGACACTATGACCCTCTGTGTGGTCCATGTATAGTGGGCTGGCATACATCACCCATGTCTCTGGAGGTGCTGAACTGCTCTTCTATAGCACTACACAACCAGCACAGTGTCCCTCCATGTGTGGTCCATGTATAGTGGGCTGGCATACATCACCCTTGTCTCTGGAGGTGCTGAACTGCTCTTCTATAGCACTACACAACCGGCACAGCGTCCCTCCATGTGTGGTCCATGTATAGTGGGCTGGCATACATCACCCGTGTCTCTGGAGGTGCTGAACTGCTCTTCTATAGCACTATACAACCACCACAGCGTCCCTCCATGTGTGGTCCATGTATGGTGGGCCGGCATACAACACCCGTGTCTCTGGAGGTGCTGAACTGCTCTTCTATAGCACTACACAACCAGCACAGCATCCCTCCATGTGTGGTCCATGTATAGTGGGCTGGCATACATCACCCATGTCTCTGGAGGTGCTGAACTGCTCTTCTACAGCACTACACAACCAGCACAGCATCCCTCCATGTGTGGTCCATGTATAGTGGGCTGGCATACATCACCCGTGTCTCTGGAGGTGCTGAACTGCTCTTCAATAGCGTTACACAACCGACACGATGACCCTCTGTGTGGTCCATGTATAGTGGGCTGGCATACATCACCTGTGTCTCTGGAGGTGCTGAACTGCTCTTCAATAGCACTACACAACCAGCACAGTGTCCCTCCATGTGTGGTCCATGTATAGTGGGCTGGCATACATCACCCGTGTTTCTGGAGGGGCTGAACTGCTCTTCTATAGCACTACACATCCAGCACAGTGTCCCTCCATGTGTGGTCCATGTATTGTGGGCTGGCATACATCACCCGTGTCTCTGGAGGTGCTGAACTGCTCTTCTATAGCACTACACAACCAGCACAGCGTCCCTCCATGTGTGGTCCATGTATAGTGAGCTGGCATACATCACCCGTGTCTCTGGAGGTGCTGAACTGCTCTTCTATAGCACTACACAACCAGCACAGCGTCCCTCCATGTGTGGTCCATGTATAGTGGCCGGCATACATCACCCGTGTCTCTGGAGGTGCTGAACTGCTCTTCTATAGCACTACACAACCAGCACAGCGTCCCTCCATGTGTGGTCCATGTATAGTGGGCTGGCATACATCACCCTTGTCTCTGGAGGTGCTGAACTGCTCTTCTACAGCACTACACAACCGGCACAGCGTCCCTCCATGTGTGGTCCATGTATAGTGGGCTGGCATACATCACCCGTGTCTCTGGAGGTGCTGAACTGCTCTTCTATAGCACTACACAACCAGCACAGCATCCCTCCATGTGTTTTCCATGTATAGTGGGCTGGCATACATCACCCATGTCTCTGGAGGTGCTGAACTGCTCTTCTACAGCACTACACAACCAGCACAGCATCCCTCCATGTGTGGTCCATGTATAGTGGGCTGGCATACATCACCCGTGTCTCTGGAGGTGCTGAACTGCTCTTCAATAGCGTTACACAACCGACACGATGACCCTCTGTGTGGTCCATGTATAGTGGGCTGGCATACATCACCCGTGTCTCTGGAGGTGCTGAACTGCTCTTCTATAGCACTACACAACCAGCACAGCATCCCTCCATGTGTGGTCCATGTATAGTGGGCTGGCATACATCACCCGTGTCTCTGGAGGTGCTGAACTGCTCTTCTATAGCACTACACAACCAGCACAGCGTCCCTTCATGTGTGGTCCATGTATAGTGGGCTGGCATACATCACCTGTGTCTCTGGAGGTGCTGAACTGCTCTTCTGTAGCACTACACAACCAGCACAGCGTCCCTCCATGTGTGGTCCATGTATAGTGGGCTGGCATACACCACCCGTGTCTCTAGAGGGGCTGAACTGCTCTTCTATAGCACTACACAACCAGCACAGCATCCCTCCATGTGTGGTCCATGTATAGTGGGCTGGCATACATCACCTGTGTCTCTGGAGGTGCTGAACTGCTCTTCAATAGCGTTACACAACCGACACGATGACCCTCTGTGTGGTCCATGTATAGTGGGCTGGCATACATCACCCATGTCTCTGGAGGTGCTGAACTGCTCTTCTATAGCACTACACAACCAGCACAGCGTCTCTCCATGTGTGGTCCATATATAGTGGGCCAGCATACATCACCCGTGTCTCTGGAGGTGCTGAACTGCTCTTCTATAGCACTACACAACCAGCACAGCATCCCTCCATGTGTGGTCCATGTATAGTGGGCTGGCATACATCACCCGTGTCTCTGGAGGTGCTGAACTGCTCTTCTATAGCACTACACAACCAGCACAGCGTCCCTCCATGTGTGGTCCATGTATAGTGGGCTGGCATACATCACCTGTGTCTCTGGAGGTGCTGAACTGCTCTTCAATAGCGTTACACAACCGACACTATGACCCTCTGTGTGGTCCATGTATAGTGGGCTGGCATACATCACCCATGTCTCTGGAGGTGCTGAACTGCTCTTCTATAGCACTACACAACCAGCACAGTGTCCCTCCATGTGTGGTCCATGTATAGTGGGCTGGCATACATCACCCTTGTCTCTGGAGGTGCTGAACTGCTCTTCTATAGCACTACACAACCGGCACAGCGTCCCTCCATGTGTGGTCCATGTATAGTGGGCTGGCATACATCACCCGTGTCTCTGGAGGTGCTGAACTGCTCTTCTATAGCACTATACAACCACCACAGCGTCCCTCCATGTGTGGTCCATGTATGGTGGGCCGGCATACAACACCCGTGTCTCTGGAGGTGCTGAACTGCTCTTCTATAGCACTACACAACCAGCACAGCATCCCTCCATGTGTGGTCCATGTATAGTGGGCTGGCATACATCACCCATGTCTCTGGAGGTGCTGAACTGCTCTTCTACAGCACTACACAACCAGCACAGCATCCCTCCATGTGTGGTCCATGTATAGTGGGCTGGCATACATCACCCGTGTCTCTGGAGGTGCTGAACTGCTCTTCAATAGCGTTACACAACCGACACGATGACCCTCTGTGTGGTCCATGTATAGTGGGCTGGCATACATCACCTGTGTCTCTGGAGGTGCTGAACTGCTCTTCAATAGCACTACACAACCAGCACAGTGTCCCTCCATGTGTGGTCCATGTATAGTGGGCTGGCATACATCACCCGTGTTTCTGGAGGGGCTGAACTGCTCTTCTATAGCACTACACATCCAGCACAGTGTCCCTCCATGTGTGGTCCATGTATTGTGGGCTGGCATACATCACCCGTGTCTCTGGAGGTGCTGAACTGCTCTTCTATAGCACTACACAACCAGCACAGCGTCCCTCCATGTGTGGTCCATGTATAGTGAGCTGGCATACATCACCCGTGTCTCTGGAGGTGCTGAACTGCTCTTCTATAGCACTACACAACCAGCACAGCGTCCCTCCATGTGTGGTCCATGTATAGTGGCCGGCATACATCACCCGTGTCTCTGGAGGTGCTGAACTGCTCTTCTATAGCACTACACAACCAGCACAGCGTCCCTCCATGTGTGGTCCATGTATAGTGGGCTGGCATACATCACCCTTGTCTATGGAGGTGCTGAACTGCTCTTCTACAGCACTACACAACCGGCACAGCGTCCCTCCATGTGTGGTCCATGTATAGTGGGCTGGCATACATCACCCGTGTCTCTGGAGGTGCTGAACTGCTCTTCTATAGCACTACACAACCAGCACAGCATCCCTCCATGTGTTTTCCATGTATAGTGGGCTGGCATACATCACCCATGTCTCTGGAGGTGCTGAACTGCTCTTCTACAGCACTACACAACCAGCACAGCATCCCTCCATGTGTGGTCCATGTATAGTGGGCTGGCATACATCACCCGTGTCTCTGGAGGTGCTGAACTGCTCTTCAATAGCGTTACACAACCGACACGATGACCCTCTGTGTGGTCCATGTATAGTGGGCTGGCATACATCACCCGTGTCTCTGGAGGTGCTGAACTGCTCTTCTATAGCACTACACAACCAGCACAGCATCCCTCCATGTGTGGTCCATGTATAGTGGGCTGGCATACAACACCCGTGTCTCTGGAGGTGCTGAACTGCTCTTCTATAGCACTACACAACCAGCACAGCGTCCCTCCATGTGTGGTCCATTTATAGTGGGCTGGCATACATCACCCGTGTCTCTGGAGGTGCTGAACTGCTCTTCTACAGCACTACACAACCAGCACAGCGTCCCTCCATGTGTGGTCCATGTATAGTGGGCTGGCATACATCACCCGTGTCTCTGGAGGTGCTGAACTGCTCTTCTATAGCTCTACACAACCAGCACAGCGTCCCTCCATGTGTGGTCCATGTATAGTGTGCCGGCATACATCACCCATGTCTCTGGAGGAACTGAACTGCTCTTCTATAGCACTACACAACCAGCACAGCGTCCCTCCATGTGTGGTCCATGTATAGTGGGCTGGCATACATCACCCGTGTCTCTGGAGGTGCTGAACTGCTCTTCAATAGCGTTACACAACCGACACAATGACCCTCTGTGTGGTCCATGTATAGTGGGCTGGCATACATCACCCGTGTCTCTTGAGGTGCTGAACTGCTCTTCTATAGCACTACACAACCGGCACAGCGTCCCTCCATGTGTGGTCCATGTATAGTGGGCTGGCATACATCACCCGTGTCTCTGGAGGTGCTGAACTGCTCTTCAATAGCGTTACACAACCGACACAATGACCCTCTGTGTGGTCCATGTATAGTGGGCTGGCATACATCACCCGTGTCTCTGGAAGTCTTTTCTATAGGGGGGGGCACAACCAGCACAGAAAGGCCCAAGGAAAACTTATTGGGATGTGTTTAAATGGTCATCTGGACTTTCCCTCTAACTCCTTTGCTGGGCGTTCACCTCTTCCCTCCAGTTGATGAGCCTGGCTATTTCAGAACATGTGGAGGAAAGGTTTTATGTCTAGATCATTTTTATGAATAATAATGAACACTCTCCAAACATTAAGGGCAGAATTTTGCCCCTTCCCAATTAATTACTGGAGGATCCATACAGTTCTGGCAAGCTAAGAGGACAGTGAAGTGACCAACCGAATAAACTACAGAATTCTAGAAATTGTTTATCTGGAGTGAGTCACATGCACCTGGCCTCCAAATTAAATAAGATGTATGCTGATGAGGACATGGGAGATGTGAAGGCAAGGAGTGATACCCACTGGAATTCTGTGCCCTAGTGTACAAATCTTCTTTATCCTCCAGCTTTCAAGGATCCAATCATAAAATATTACCAAGATGGTACAGGACTACTGCTAAGCTGGCACCTTGATGACAGGTGTTGGAGGGGCTGTGGAGGTGGGGGAAACCCTTCTTCCTTGTCTCTGGGGCTGCCCACTAGTTTTAGGCAGAAATTACACGTATGCGTACCTACACATCGTAATTCGCAGTTACGAATCATAATTATAATGCGATATTTGCGGATTAAGCGTAAAATATTTTGCACGTGATGGTAATTGCTAACTGTAAATACACATGTAAGCAAATTTGCATTTGTGTAAATTACGTATATAGGCATAATTTCTGCGAATGGCACAGAATTTTTAAGCTTACGAATGGATTTTTTGCTTAGGATATTTAAATATTATCCGTGCATGCGCAGGACACTGGCTGATTGGCACAATTTTTTTTTATGCACATGAATGCATTTTTCGCATTAAATATTTAATAAACAGCTGCACATGCGCAGTACAATGGCGGATAGGTGCAAATATTTTTAGATATTGAACACAAATTACACGTAATTGCATAATTACAGGAGCATTTACGTTTCACAAATGTAATATGCTGTACATAACAATCGCTATGCGTAACTGCAAAAAATTATGTGAAATTTCACGTAATTCGTAAGGGGGGAATAAGGTCTGGATGCGAAGTGGTTAATATAAAATATGGAAAACTATTCTAGTATAGGCCCTTTCCTCCAATTTGTCCTTTAAAGGCACCTCGAGCAGTGCCTGAATTTAAAAGATTACACTTACCTGGGGCTTTTTCCAGTCCACCGCAGGCGACGAGGTCCCCCGGCGTCCTCCTGGCTCCTCTCTGTGTGCCTCCGCCGGCCCTCGTTACCGGCGACACCCAGGTCGGGTGTCGGGCTGGCTCTTCCTGGTTCCTGATGCTCGTCATCCTTACGGCAGCCGGCGTGACAGGTCTGCACATGCGCGGAAAACCTAGGTGCCCCCAGTATAGGTAGCCAGGTACAGGTATCCGCAATATATGAAGCCAGGTATCGGTGCCTCCAGTATAAGTAGCCAAGAATAGGAGCCCCCAGTATTGCTAGCCAAGTATTGGTTCCTCCAGTATAGCTAGCCAGGTATAGGTGCTACCAGTATACAACACTTGGTATAGGTGCCCCAGTATAGGTAGCCAGGTACAGGTATCCGCAATATATGAAGCCAAGTATCGGTGCCTCCAGTATAAGTAGCCAAGAATAGGAGCCCCCAGTATTGCTAGCCAAGTATTGGTTCCTCCAGTATAGCTAGCCAGGTATAGGTGCCACCAGTATACAACACTTGGTATAGGTGCCCCAGTATAGGTAGCCAGGTATAGATGCCCCCCTGTATAGGTAGCTAGGTATAGGTGTCCCCAGTACAGGTAGCCAGATGTAGGTGCTGTCAGTATAGGTAGCCAGGTATAGTTGCCCCCCAGTATAGCGTAGTCAGGTATAGGTGCCCCCAGTATAGGTAGCCAAGAATAGGAGCCCCCAGTATAGGTAGCCAAGAATAGGAGCCCCCAGTATAAGTAGCCAAGAGTAGGAGCCCCCAGAATTGCTAGCCAAGTATTGGTTCCTCCAGTATAGTTAGCCAGGTATAGGTGCCACCAGTATACAATGCTAGGTATAGGTGCCCCCATATTGGTAGCCAAAGTAAAGGTGCCCCAGTACAGGTAGCCAGGTATAGGTGCCCCCAGTATAGATAGATGGGTATAAGTGAACCCAGTACAGGTAGCCAGGTATAGGTGCTGTCAGTATAGGTAGCCAGGTATGTTTGCCCCCAGTATAGCTTAGCCAGGTATAAGTCCCACCAGTATAAGCAAACTGAAACAGAAACTGAGTCAGCTTAGCCCCTCACCCCTGGTTGCTCTTGTCCCTCACTGGATAGCTCAGTAGCCTAGGCAAGCTGCACTCTGTCGTGCATGCGCAGCCTGGCCTCATATGTGCCATAAATGCAAGGTGAGGGCGGGCGCAGCCGGGCCACACAGGCATGACAGAGCACGACTCGGCTAAGCTACCGGGCTATCCAGTGGGGGACAAGAGCAACCCGGGGAGACGACAAGGGGCCGAGCTGCCTCATGGGGCCTAAGGAAGCCCCAGGTGTGTGTGGTACCGGAGGCAGTTTTCGTCTCAGGTACACTTTAAAAGAAACCTATAAGCTTTAAAAAATAAATCTTACCTGGGGCTTCTACCGGCCCCCTGCAGACATCCTGTGCCCTCGCCGCAACAAAACGATCCTCCATACCCCGCTGTGGCTCAGTTTCCTTCTATCGGTCAGCAGGCCACTGTGTAGCCCTTGCTGCGTGCGCCTTCTCTCCCGCTCATGTCGCCGGGAGCGTCCTGCACAGTATGAGGTTTTCTTGTACTGCAGCTGTGCAGGACGCTCCCGGTGACATGAGCGGGAGAGAAGGCGCACGCAGCCAGGGCCATGCAGGCGCAGTGGCCATCGACTTGTACATTGGCGGTACAGGGACCGGAGGATCAATTTTGTCCTGGCGAGGGCACAGGATGTCTGCAGGGGGCCGGTAGAAGCACCAGGTAAGTTAAACGCCTTTTTTTTTTTTCAGCTTTCCTTTTAATAGGAACTGTAACCCAGGAATTGAACTTCATCCCGATCAGTAGCTGATACTCCCTTTCCTCAAATGGATCATCAGGAAAGTCTGTATGGTTGATATTGTGGTGAAACCCCTCCCAGTATGATGTCAGCACCAAGGTACTGACATCACAGTGTGGGAGACTTGTTTCACTGTGGGAAATAACAGCTGTTTCCATCTGTCAAGCAACCAGCATCTCCTTCCACAGACATCACCTGCCAGCGGTAAAGATGTTGCTATGCAATAAATGTTAGAATGTAAATCAGGGAAAAGGAAAGATTTTACAATGGGCAAACACTGACTAAATAATTATTGTAAAAATTAAGCATTTATTTCATTGTTTCTTTCGTTGCAATTCCTCTTTTAGGTTTGGATTGGAGGGGTTGGCTAAGGTTAGGCATTGGTAGGGGGGGGGGGGGGGGTTCAGGGTGAGAATAGAGTTAGGTTTAGCTGTATTAAAGTATTGGTATGTTTTACTGATATTTTACTATTGTCAAATAAATGGCGGCTATGGGGGGAATTTGGGCACTCTGTAAATATCAGGCGCCGTTGCCGCCTAGAATGCAGAATAGGGCTACAAGTAGCAGGTGCAAGCGCCAATATTTAGCGGGTGCCCAAGTTTCCCCCATAGCTGCTATTTACATGAATGCCTATGGCAGAATGTCTGCTGATCGTGGGTGCCCACTGCTCACATTTGCAGTTTCCTTGCACAGCTCCTCTCTTTTTATCATGTAATCATATTGGGAATGATGGATGTAATATTCTTCTATGAGGAATAGTAATCCAGTAACCTGCTCTCCCCTCTGTATAGTAACATGTAATCATATTGGGAATGATGGATGTAATATTCTTCTATGAGGAATAGTAATCCACTAACCTGCTCTCCCCTCTGTATAGTAACATGTAATCATATTGGGAATGATGGATGTAATATTCTTCTATGAGGAATAGTAATCCACTAACCTGCTTTCCCCTCTGTATAGTAACATGTAATCATATTGGGAATTATGGATGTAATATACTTCTATGAGGAATAGTAATCCACTAACCTGCTTTCCCCTCTGTATAGTAACATGTAATCATATTGGGAATTATGGATGTAATATATACTTCTATGGGGAATAGTAATCCACTAACCTGCTTTCCCCTCTGTATAGTAACATGTAATCATATTGGGAATGATGGATGTAATATTCTTCTATGAGGAATAGTAATCCACTAACCTGCTTTCCCCTCTGTATAGTAACATGTAATCATATTGGGAATTATGGATGTAATATACTTCTATGGGGAATAGTAATCCACTAACCTGCTCTCCCCTCTGTATAGTAACATGTAATCATATTGGGAATTATGGATGTAATGTACTTCTATGAGGAATAGTAATCCACTGACCTGCTTTCCTCTCTGTATAGTAACATGTAATCATATTGGGAATTATGGATGTAATGTACTTCTATGAGGAATAGTAATCCACTAACCTGCTTTCCCCTCTGTATAGTAACATGTAATCATATAGGGAATTATAGATGTAATATACTTCTATGAGGAATAGTAATCCACTAACCTGCTTTCCCCTCTGTATAGTAACATGTAATCATATTGGGAATTATGGATGTAATGTACTTCTATGAGGAATAGTAATCCACTAACCTGCTTTCCCCTCTGTATAGTAACATGTAATCATATTGGGAATTATGGATGTAATATATACTTCTATGAGGAATAGTAATCCACTAACCTGCTTTCCCCTCTGTATAGTAACATGTAATCATATTGGGAATTATGGATGTAATATATACTTCTATGGGGAATAGTAATCCACTAACCTGCTTTCCCCTCTGTATAGTAACATGTAATCATATTGGGAATGATGGATGTAATATTCTTCTATGAGGAATAGTAATCCACTAACCTGCTTTCCCCTCTGTATAGTAACATGTAATCATATTGGGAATTATGGATGTAATATACTTCTATGGGGAATAGTAATCCACTAACCTGCTCTCCCCTCTGTATAGTAACATGTAATCATATTGGGAATTATGGATGTAATGTACTTCTATGAGGAATAGTAATCCACTGACCTGCTTTCCTCTCTGTATAGTAACATGTAATCATATTGGGAATTATGGATGTAATGTACTTCTATGAGGAATAGTAATCCACTAACCTGCTTTCCCCTCTGTATAGTAACATGTAATCATATAGGGAATTATAGATGTAATATACTTCTATGAGGAATAGTAATCCACTAACCTGCTTTCCCCTCTGTATAGTAACATGTAATCATATTGGGAATTATGGATGTAATGTACTTCTATGAGGAATAGTAATCCACTAACCTGCTTTCCCCTCTGTATAGTAACATGTAATCATATAGGGAATTATGGTTGTAATATATACTTCTATGGGGAATAGTAATCCGCTAACCTGCTATCCCCTCTGTATAGTAACATGTAATCATATTGGGAATTATGGATGTAATATACTTCTATGAGGAATAGTAATCCACTAACCTGCTTTCCCCTCTGTATAGTAACATGTAATCATATTGGGAATTATGGATGTAATATATACTTCTATGAGGAATAGTAATCCACTAACCTGCTTTCCCCTCTGTATAGTAACATGTAATCATATTGGGAATTATGGATGTAATATACTTCTATGAGGAATAGTGATCCACTAACCTGCTCTCCCCTCTGTATAGTAACATGTAATCATATTGGGAATTATGGATGTAATATACTTCTATGAGGAATAGTAATCCACTAACCTGCTTTCCCCTCTGTATAGTAACATGTAATCATATTGGGAATTATGGATGTAATATACTTCTATGAGGAATAGTAATCCACTAACCTGCTTTCCCCTCTGTATAGTAACATGTAATCATATTGGGAATTATGGATGTAATATACTTCTATGAGGAATAGTAATCCACTGACCTGCTTTCCCCTCTGTATAGTAACATGTAATCATATTGGGAATTATGGATGTAATATACTTCTATGAGGAATAGTAATCCACTAACCTGCTTTCCCCTCTGTATAGTAACATGTAATCATATTGGGAATTATGGATGTAATATATACTTCTATGAGGAATAGTAATCCACTAACCTGCTTTCCCCTCTGTATAGTAACATGTAATCATATTGGGAATTATGGATGTAATATACTTCTATGAGGAATAGTAATCCACTGACCTGCTTTCCCCTCTGTATAGTAACATGTAATCATATTGGGAATTATGGATGTAATATACTTCTATGAGGAATAGTAATCCACTAACCTGCTTTCCCCTCTGTATAGTAACATGTAATCATATTGGGAATTATGGATGTAATATATACTTCTATGAGGAATAGTAATCCACTAACCTGCTTTCCCCTCTGTATAGTAACATGTAATCATATTGGGAATGATGGATGTAATATACTTCTATGAGGAATAGTAATCCACTAACCTGCTTTCCCCTCTGTATAGTAACATGTAATCATATTGGGAATTATGGATGTAATATATACTTCTATGAGGAATAGTAATCCACTAACCTGCTTTCCCCTCTGTATAGTAACATGTAATCATATTGGGAATTATGTATGTAATGTACTTCTATGAGGAATAGTAATCCACTAACCTGCTCTCCCCTCTGTATAGTAACATGTAATCATATTGGGAATTATGGATGTAATGTACTTCTATGAGGAATAGTAATCCACTGACCTGCTTTCCCCTCTGTATAGTAACATGTAATCATATTGGCAATTATGGATGTAATATTCTTCTATGAGGAATAGTAATCCACTGACCTGCTTTCCCCTCTGTATAGTAACATGTAATCATATTGGCAATTATGGATGTAATATTCTTCTATGAGGAATAGTAATCCACTAACCTGCTTTCCCCTCTGTATAGTAACATGTAATCATATTGGGAATTATGGATGTAATTTACTTCTATGAGGAATAGTAATCCACTAACCTGCTCTCCCCTCTGTATAGTAACATGTAATCATATTGGTAATTATGGATGTAATATATTTCTATGAGGAATAGTAATCCACTAACCTGCTTTCCCCTCTGTATAGTAACATGCTATCCCCAGTAATATCTGAGCTTATATGCTTCCCTAACCTTCATATTCATCCCATCACAAGCTGTGGCCACAGGAATGGGGAATCTGAGTGTCTTCCACTCTTCTTCTATGGTTTTTGAATGGCCAAATTGTACTTAAGAAATATACATATTGGCCACTAGATGGCAGCAGATCACACAAAACTCAATGCGTCCCATTTGATACTCCATCATTTGCAGGACGTGCAAACGTAGCAATTGACGTCACTAGCGTTCATTTGAAAAGCAGCGGCGCTGGGGCAGGCGGGGCGTGGCTTGCGCTGCACAGGAGTCGCTGTGGGTGGGAAGCTCTAGCATCGTGGTGTGACGTCACTGCAGCTCTCTATGGTAAATATATTGTATACAGCCTGTGCCCTGACTGCTGCTGGTAGTGATGGGAATTCCGGCTCTTCTCAGAGAATCGGCTCTTCTGAATCGGCTCCCATTAAAGAGCCGGCTTTTACGGCTCTCAATCGACTCTTGATTCAATGTCACTGGACACCACTCAGAATCGGAGTAAAAGCCCCGTCTCCATGACAACTCCAGACTGCTTCGCTGACTGGGGCAATCCCTCCTGCTACTGCTCTGCTCTGCCCCATACACTCAAACAAGCTGCAACTACAGGACTACATCTCCCAGCATGCCTCAGCGCCCTTTATTACATAGCAAAGCAGAGCTGTGTGGGGCGGCTGAGGCATCGGCTCTTTTAAAACTGAGAGCCGGCTCTTGTCGTTCACAGCAAAGAGCTGGCTCTTAGAGCCGGCTCGTTCACGAACGACCCATCACTAGCTGCTGGGCTTGCTGGGTGTGTTACGGTACAGTGTTGTGTACTATAGTGGGCTGTGATACATTATAAGACTGTATATTATAGTGGGGTGTGTTATAATGTGATGTGCTATAGTGAGGTGTATTATATTGGGGTGCAATATAGTATATTGGGGTGTAATACTATATGGTGGGGTGTAATATAGGGTGCTGTGTTATACTGGGGTGCAGGGGCGTAGCTAGAAATGACTGGGCCCCATAGCAAAAAAAAAATATGCCCCCCCCCCCAACGACCTTCCAACCCCACGGATCTCGGACCTCCCACCCAAACATTTTGTGGGGAAATCTGATTTCCCCACAAAATGCAACCAGATTGTCAGCAGATTTCCTAACAAAATGCAACCAGATTGTCGGCAGATTTCCCTACAATATGCAACCAGATTGTCGGCAGATTTCCCTACAATATGCAACCAGATTGTCGGCAGATTTCCCAACAAAATGCAACCAGATTGTCGGCAGATTTCCCAACAAAATGCAACCAGATTGTCGGCAGATTTCCCAACAAAATGCAACCAGATTGTCGGCAGATTTCCACACAATATGCAACCAGATTGTCGGCAGATTTCCCAACAAAATGCAACCAGATTGTCGGCAGATTTCCCAACAAAATGCAACCAGATTGTCGGCAGATTTCCACACAGTATGCAACCAGATTGTTGGCAGATTTCCACACAATATGCAACCAGATTGTCGGCAGATTTCCACAAAATATGCAACCAGATTGTCGGCAGATTTCCACAAAATATGCAACCAGATTGTCGGCAGATTTCCACACAATATGCAACCAGATTGTCGGCAGATTTCCACACAATATGCAACCAGATTGTCGGCAGATTTCCACACAATATGCAACCAGATTGTCGGCAGATTTCCCCACAAAATGCAACCAGATTTTTGGCAGCTTTCCCCACAATATGCAACCAGATTGTCGGGAGATTTCCCTACAATATGCAACCAGATTGTCGGCAGATTTCCACACGATATGCAACCAGATTGTCGGCAGATTTCCCAACAAAATGCAACAAGATTGGCGGCAGATTTCCCAACAAAATGCAACCAGATTGTCGGCAGATTTCCCAACAAAATGCAACCAGATTGTTGGCAGATTTCCCCACAAATAGAAATCAGATTGTCGCCAAATTTCCCCACAAAATACAGTATATGTAGTTAGGTGTATAGTGGGCTAACATTAATTACCTGGAGGGAGGGTGGTTGGGCAGGCTGGCACACTATTTGCGGTGCAGGCGGCACTGCACTGGGTAGGCAGATAGGTAGCTGGGTGGGAGGGTAGGCAGATAGGTAGACGGGTGGGCAGTTAGGTAGCCGGGTGGGAAGTTAGGTAGAAGGGTGGGCAGTTAGGTAGCCGGGTGGGCAGTTAGGTAGCTGGGTGGCAGGGTGGGCAGGTAGGTAGCTGGGTGGGCATTTAGGTAGCCAGGTGGGAGGGTGGGCAGTTAGGTAGTGGGCAGCTAGGTAGCCTGGTGGGAGAGTGGGCAGTTAGGTAGCCGGGTGGGCAAGGGTGGGCAATTAGGTAAACGGGTGGGAGGGTGGCCAATTACGTAGCCGGGTGGTAGGGTGGCCAGTTAGGTAGTGGGCAGTTAGGTAGCCGGGTGGGAGGGTGGCCAGTTAGGTAGCTGGGTGGGAGGGTGGACAGTTAGGTAGTGAGCAGTTAGGTAGCCCGGTGGGAGGGTGGGCAGTTAGGTAGCCGGTGAGAGGGTGGGCAGTTAGATAGTGGGCAGTTAGGTAGCCGGGTGGGAGGGTAGGTAGTTAGGTAGCCGGGTGGGAGGGTGGCCAGTTAGGTAGCCGGGTGGGAGGGTGGCCAGTTAGGTAGTGGGCAGTTAGGTAGCCGGGTGGGACGGTGGCCAGTTGGGTGGGAGGGTGGCCAGTTAGGTAGTGGGCAGTTAGGTAGCCTTCAGTTAGGTAGCCGGGTAGGAGGGTGGCCAGTTAGGTAGTGGGCAGTTAGGTAGTGGGCAGTTAGGTAGCCGGGTGGGAGGATGGCCAGTTAGGCAGCCGGGTGGGCAGTTAGGTAAACGGGTGGGAGGGTGGGCAATTAGGTAGTGGGCAGTTAGGTAGCCTGGTGGGAGGGTGGCCAGTTAGGTAGTGGGCAGTTAGGTAGCCGGGTGGAAGGGTGGGCAGTTAGTTAGTGGGCAGTTAGGTAGCCTGGTTGGAGGGTGGCCAGTTAGGTAGCCGGGTGGGATTGTGGGCAGTTAGGTAGTGGGCAGTTAGGTAGCCTGGTGGGAGGGTGGCCAGTTAGGTAGTGGGCAGTTAGGTAGCCGGGTGGAAGGGTGGGCAGTTAGTTAGTGGGCAGTTAGGTAGCCTGGTTGGAGGGTGGCCAGTTAGGTAGCCGGGTGGGATTGTGGGCAGTTAGGTAGTGGGCAGTTAGGTAGCTGGGTGGGAGGGTGGGCAGTTAGGTAGCCGGGTGGGAGGGTGGCCAGTTAGGTAGCCGGGTGGGCAGTTAGGTAGTGGCCAGTTAGGTAGCCGGGTGGGAGGGTGGCCAGTTAGGTAGCCGGGTGGGAGGGTGGCCAGTTAGGTAGTGGGCAGTTAGGTAGCCGGGTGGGAGGGTGGGCAGTTAGGTAGTGGGCAGTTAGGTAGCCTGGTGGGAGGGTGGCCAGTTAGGTAGCTGGGTGGGAGGGTGGGCAGTTAGGTAGCTGGGTGGGCAGTTAGGTAGCCGGGTGGGAGGGTGGCCAGTTAGGTAGCCGGGTGGGCAGTTAGGTAGTGGCCAGTTAGGTAGCCGGGTGGGAGGGTGGCCAGTTAGGTAGCCGGGTGGGAGGGTGGCCAGTTAGGTAGTGGGCAGTTAGGTAGCCGGGTGGGAGGGGAGGTAGCCGTGTAGTAAGTGGGGTAGGAGCCCAACTTCTATCCCCCCTGCCTCACCTAGGGTCCCCCCCCCCTTCCATTAGCGGCGAGAGAGCGGCATATACAGGAAGCTCCGGCGGGGTAATCAGCCGCTAGAGGTTCAGCTGCTTCCCGGGCTTCGGTGTCTTCTCTGTATTGCTGCTCGCAATAAACCAGGAAGTGGTGCGAGCAGCAATACAGAGGAGACAGCGTAGCCCGGTGGCAGCTCTCTAGCGGCTGATTACCCCCGCTGGAGCTTTCTGTATATGCCGCACTCTCGCCGCTGATTAAAGGAGGGGGGACCCCAGGTGAGGAGGGGGGACCCCAGGTGAGACATGCGGGCGGGGGGGGGGGGGGCGCCCGACCGGACAGCCGGCGGAAAAAAAAAAAAAAGTAGTCCTCTCAGGCAGCTGCGGGCCCCCTGTGACGTAGCGTAGCAACGCTATGGCTGCTATCCCCAATGCTACGCCACTGCTGGGGTGTAATATAGTATAGTGTAAGACTGTATAGTTTGGTGTAGTCTAGTGGGGTGTGTTATACTGGGGTGTAATATAGTATAGTGTAAGTCTGTACACTGTAGTGTGTTATACTGGGGTGTAATATAGGGTGCTGTTATACTGGAGTGTAATACAGTATAGTGGGGTGTAATATAGTATAGTGGGGTGTAATACTGAATACTGGGGTGTAATATAGTATAGTGTAAGACTGTATATTGCAGTGTATTCTAGTGGGGTGTGTTATAGTGCTGCTGTAGTGTTTTGTGTTCAGGGCTGTGGAGTCGGTACAGAAATTCATCAGACTCATTAGTTTATAAACACAGATTAGAGGAAGGGAGGGATTGTCATATGACTGGGAGGGGAGAGAAGGAGTCAGCCACATGGGGGGAAGGGAGGGGCCTGACACAGGCAGAGTAGGCCAGGAGGGGGCCTGACACAGAGGCAGAGGCAGCCACATGGGAGAAGTGAGTGGGTCGGACACAGAGGCAGCGTCAGCCACATAAGGGAAGGGAGGTGGCCTGACACAGTTGCAGTGTAGGCCAGGTGGGGGAAGGGAGGGGGCCCGACACAGAGGCAGAGTCAGCAAGGTGGGGGAAGGGAGGGGGCCTGACACAGAGGCAGAGTCAGCCAGGTGGGGGAATGGAGGGGGCCTGACACAGAGGCAGAGTCAGCCACATGGGGGAAGGTAGGGGGCCTGACAAAGAGGCAGAGGCAGCCAGGTGGGGGAATGGAGGGGGCCTGACACAGAGGCAGAGTCAGCCACGTGGGGGAAGGGAGGGGGCCTGACACAGTGGCAGAGTCAGCCACATGGGGGAAGGGAGGGGGCCTGACACAGAGGCAGAGTCAGCCACATGGGGGAAGGGAGGGGGCCTTACACAGAGGCAGAGTCAGCCACATGGGGGAAGGGAGGGGGGCCTGACACAGAGGCAGAGTCAGCCACATGGGGGAAGGGAGGGGGCCTTACACAGAGGCAGAGGCAGCCACATGGGGGAAGGGAGGGGGGCCTGACACAGAGGCAGAGTCAGCCACATGAGGGAAGGGAGGTGGCCTGACACAGAGGCAGAGTCAGCCAGGTGGGGGAAGGGAGGGGGCCTGACACAGAGGCAGAGTCAGCCAGGTGGGGGAATGGAGGGGGCCTGACACAGAGGCAGAGTCAGCCACATGGGGGAAGGTAGGGGGCCTGACAAAGAGGCAGAGGCAGCCAGGTGGGGGAATGGAGGGGGCCTGACACAGAGGCAGAGTCAGCCACGTGGGGGAAGGGAGGGGGCCTGACACAGTGGCAGAGTCAGCCACATGGGGGAAGGGAGGGGGCCTGACACAGAGGCAGAGTCAGCCACATGGGGGAAGGGAGGGGGCCTTACACAGAGGCAGAGGCAGCCACATGGGGGAAGGGAGGGGGGCCTGACGCAGAGGCAGCCACATGGGGGAAGGGAGGGGGGCCTGACACAGAGGCAGAGGCAGCCACGTGGGGGAAGGGAGGGGGCCTGACACAGAGGCAGAGTTAGTCACGTGGGGGAAGGGAGGGGGCCTTACACAGAGGCAGAGTCAGCCACATGGGGGAAGGGAGGTGGCCTGACACAGAGGCAGAGTCAGCCACATGGGGGAAGGGAGAGGCAGCCACATGGGGGAGCAACCACTGTAGGGGGTGCGAGTGACACTGAAGGCCACAGGAGGGGTGGATGTGACACAGAGAGACAGCAACAGGGAAGGTGGCACACAGGAAGAAGAAACAGCCATTCACGGTTTTTTTTGGGGGGGGGGGGGGTGTTCGATAATCCGAGTGACCGAGTGTGCTGATAAGCAAAGACTGCCATATAAGGGGTGCAAGTGAAACTGAGAGGACAGCAAGGGGTGGGGTCGAGGGGTGACACACACAAAAGGGGGGGGGGAGATGTGACACAGAGAGGGAGAGGCTCTGTCGTGAGAGAGTGCCTTGGCGAGGGAGAGACAGTCACATAGGAGTAAGCAGCACAGGGGGTAGAAGTAGCAGAGAGACAGCCATAGGGGGGTCAGTGTCACAGAGGGGGAGGGAGGGGCAGACACAGAGAGGGACAGACACACATGGAGGGGGAGTCATATGGGAGATAGCAGCACGGGGTGGAAGTAGCAGAGTGTCACGGACGATTGCGGGGTCGCAGGCGCGTCCTGGAACCGCCCGTGAAGAAAAGAACGATCGCACTCGATTCCTGCATCGATTGCGCCTCAGATCAATAAAACCAAGATCTGACGTGTAGTATCCCTCTGCTTAAAACAGCTGGGGAATCTGTCTTAGCTGAGTGAAAGCCTGGGGGGAGGTGTTAATTAGCTTGGACATATTCCCTGTGGAAGGCACAATTTCCCTTTTGGCTCTGGGAACCAGGTGACACTTAGCTGATCTCATGGAGATGTTAATTAACCAAAGGATGCCTAGGTGCAGCCAAGCAGGCTACGAATCCACGGGAGGTCTTGACACTCTGTTCTCTGCTAAAGATCAAAGGAAAGTCAGCTGTTAGCAGCTAGAACATCCTGAATAAACCTGAGTCTCATCCTGGCATAATCCATAACTTCCCAGATCTGTTATATTTTTGGGGTTCCTGAGATGGCAGCTTCACCAAACATGGGGGAAGTGTAGCATGAGCCCCGGTGCTGGTTCTGAGGAAGTTTCAGAACCTTCGGAGGTAAGGACTGCCAGCTAGGCAGTTTCAAAGTGCCCTGATGATACCACAGGGGTCCCACCCCTCATGTCTGGTATCAGGGCGCTGGGTAAATCGAGACAGACCTGAAAATGTTAATAAATCTGCCCTGACCTGTACGGTTCTGTGAGATAGAGCCCATATATGGGTAGATATGATTTCTAGCCCCAGTACAAGGGGAGGGCTCATCTCATCTTTGAAGGGGGTGTATGGCTCCCCGCCCTCACTCCCTCCTACTGAAGCAGGGGCATAAGAATGGCTGAGGACCCAAACTCAGTGTCCTCCACACTGAACCATCTTGCACTCATCAGATGCCAGCTTGAGGATATGCTGGCATCCACCTGGTCTGAACTCTGGACTTTGAAACCAAGAACTTTATGATTCTTCCCACAATAAGGACATCTTTCCAGGAACTAAGTATTTTTCTCCCTTCTTTTATTTTTCATACTGGCTATTACTGTTTTAATAATTGTTGATTTTCATAATTGTCTGTATATATTAATTATTTATATTGCGTGAATAAACGACTTTCCCCAAGTCATTCACTGTTTCGCTACCCTGCTTATCAGCACACACAGAAATGATCCCGGGTCTCTGAAGATACGCTACTGTTTGTTTGTTGTTGGCTAGACAGAATATCGTGTGTTTAACCGTTTTATTCGCAGGATTAGTCAGTCAGTTAGTGGGCCCCACGGTCCCATAGTAACCGCGGTGGTGGCAGTTTACTCTGAACCAGTAGGTGACGTTGTAATTACCCGTGTCTCACAGGCTCCCTTCTGAGTTGTCTGCGGCTAATTCTTAACGGTTCCTGCGCATTGACTGCGACCAGAGTTCGCACGATCTGTGCGCTGGCACCGTTTAGAAGGCTAAGTGCGGTCAGCCACAAGGGCTCCTGTGACACAGAGTGATGGCCATATGGGGGGGGTGGGGACAGACACACATGGAGGGGGCGGGGCAGTCATATGGAAGATAGCAGCACAAGGGAAGGCAGTAACAGAGTGATGACCATATGGGGGTCAGTGTCACAGAGGGGGGGCGCAGTTATATGGGAGATAGCAGCACCGGGGGGGGGGGTGTTATAGCAGAGTGACATATGGGGGTCAGTGTCAGAGGGGGAGGGGGGACAGACGCATATGGAGGGTGGGGAACAGACACTGAGGGGGAGGGGGGGACAGACACTGAGGGGGAGGGGGGACACACATGGAGGGGGTGGGGTAGAGACACACAAGGAGGCAGCACGGAGAGAGGTGGGTTGTGTACGGTCAGCAGAGGAATGGGAAGGACACACAGAGGTGACTCATGGTGGGGTGTGCGCTGCAGAGGAGGGGACACCATGTGGTTTATGTAAAGCGCTGGGCCACCTGCATTGCAGACAATGCGATCCTGTGCTCAGGGCCTCACTAATGCTTAATGTACAGAGTGTGTGTGCGGTGTATGAAATATGACCTATAAGTGTGTGTGTGACGGTGAGCAGCATGTTCCCATGTCTCTGTGTGTCTTGTAAATAAAGTTGGGTTGAAGTGTTCCCACTTTTAGGCCCCTTTTCCCCAGGAGGGTGAAACTCCCCGGCTGTCAGCTGCTCCCGCACACCGGCTGGGCATGTGGTAGACGTGTCACCTATATGGAGTTACAGGCAAGCGCGGTGGGGGCATCATCAGAGGTGACATGCCACAGTTTTGGGTAACACCCCTGTGTGTCACATGATATGCCTGGTGTCACCAATGCTGCTATTTGCCAGCATGAAGTTGCTCGACAGGCGCACAGCTCAACCTCCCAAGAAAAAGGGGCCTCGTCCATCTCCTCTGCTACTGAAAGCAATTGCCGCCACAAAGGGCATGCTCAGTATATCTCCCTGGAGCATTGCAGAGTCTTGCCCAAGGACTCCTTACGGAGCAGATGTTGTTTCCAGCCAGTAATCAATCCTGGTCTCCTATATCAAAGATGATGTCTCTAACCAGTACACTATCCAGCCACTGCACCATTCCCCTGCAGACCCCATTCAATGTATAGAAAATGTATTTTTATATTTCCTGATAGGGTTATCTTCAAAACTGATCCAGCATACTTACCCAAGCTTGGGTCAGCTCTCCATAGGACCCAGGAAGTGGTTTCCCCTCCCTTTTGTGACTCCCCTGGTAACTCCAAAGAAACCAGATTGGATACTGTAGATCAGGTATGTCAAACCGGTCCTACGAGGGCCGAGATCCTCACACATTTTTGATACAGCTCAAATGAATTGATGGGTCTGAATCAGGAAAGATGTGGTCCATCAGGTAGAACACATTCCTTTCTTTCTCAGTCCATCCTAAACACTGGCATGGATCTGGCCCTCCAGGCCTGGAGTTCAACACATGTGCTGTAGATGTTAGAAGAGCAATCCTTGCATATCTAGAGGCCACAAAATCTATGGGACATTCAAAGCACCTCTTTGTAGCTTTTGCAGGCACAAAAAAGGGACTTTAGGTTTCATAATGCACAATTGCTGGTTGGCTGAGGGAAGCTGTTCAGCTTTCAGCAGTTCCGGGCAGCAGATTCTTCAGGACATTACAGCTCATGCTACCGGATCTCTATCTACTTCATAGTCTGAAATTTTGGGAGCAAATATGCAAAGCAGCAACTTCAAGTCATGAAATGTTCATTAAAGTGAACCTTAAGCCAGAAAAAAAAAAGTTTTACTCACCTAGGGCTTCTACCAGCCCCCTGCAGCAGTCCTGTGCCCTCACAGTCACTCACTAATCCTCTGGACCCCGCTGCCAGCTAGTTTCGGTTTTGCCGACAGGCCCGTCAGGACTGGCCACGCGTAGCTTTTTCTGCATTCCCGACTGTAATTTAGCGATATTGCGGGCCGCAACGCGTACAAAAATACGCATTGCCGCATATATATGCGTTCGTAATGCGGCACCGCGTATTTTTGTACGCGTAGCGGTCCGCCATAGCGCTAATTACAGTCGGGAATGCGGAAAAAGCTACGCGTGGCCAGTCCTGATGGGCCTGTCGGCAAAAACGAAACTAGCTGGCAGCGGGGGACCAGAGGATTAGTGAGTGGCTGCGAGGGCGCAGGACTGCTGCAGGGGGCTGGTAGAAGCCCCAGGTGAGTAAAACTCATTTATTTATTTTTTGGGGGGCTTAAGTGTCTCTTTAAGCACTACCAGGTTGATTTGCTCTCCAGGAAAAAGGATGATTTTCTCTCCAGCCAAGAACTGTGTTTTGGGAGAAAGGTGTTACAGAATGTCATCCCTCCCTAAGGTAGGAGGATGAGGTTTGTAAGTGGTTAGATCTTACCAGTAGTGGTATTTCAGCAAGTCCTCCAGGATGGATACCTTGGTTCCCTACTAAATTTTGTTTTTCCATTGCTTTTCCTGTCTAATTCCTTCTTAGTTACTCTACATAACTGAAGGTGATAGGTGGGGGAGTTTCTTTATTCAGTGTATGGTAATGGTTTTTGTGTATTTCTTTTAAGGGAGAAGCCAAGTTCCTCTCATATATCCGCCATCCTGTAGGATTCGTTGAAATACCTGCAGATTCTATTAAGGGTTTCCAAGGCCATGTCGGAGGAGGGGCCTTCAGAGAAGAGGTTGTCACCAGGGCTGTGGAGTCGGTACAAAAATCTTTCGACTCTTCAGTTTATGAATCTCCGACTCCAGGTACCCAAAATGGCTCCGACTCCTCGACCCTGACTCCTTAGTCTAATACTCACCAGGGCTGTGGATTTTGTACAAAAATCACCCGACTTCCGACTCCTCAGTTTATAAAATCACAGATTCCGACTCCGGGTACCCAAAATTGCTTCGACTCTGACTCCACAGCCCTGGTTGTCACAGCGGGTGGGGGAGTCAGCAGAACTTTGCCCTCAGCCAGTGCTTGGCCAGGTCGCTCCACCAAGAAGATCACTCGCCGACATATCGAAGAGCATTGGTGGCTGTTGTAGACAGTAGATTCTTGGCAGAGGCGGTTGTTATCGCCCACCTGGATATTTTGTGAGTGTTTAGCTTAAGTCTCTCGGTAGTTTAAGTGGGGGTGTTGTAACTTTCTAGGGGGTGAACCGGGGGGAAGGTGAGTCAGTAGCTTCATTACCAGTCATCCTATATCTCTACAGTCTTGGAATGCGTTTTTTAAAAAGGTATTATAGAAGACCTGGTAGGACATTAGTCTATGGTAGGATTAGTGAGCTCCTCTGCAGACGAGCGGTGATGGAAAATGTGTGGTGGAAATCTGTATGTATGCATATGGCCATTTACACAAACATGAACTTCACTACTCAACACACATACTTCCGGAAAAGAAAAGTGTCATTCTGATCGCTGCAATGACTGCACAAATCTAACCGGGAAGCGATCAGAAATTCGACTGCGTGAATCTTCCCATTCACCTGCGTTTCTCACAGCTGTCCCATGACAGCAGCCGCTCCCCTATTGTTGTCACTCATGACATCACCTGTTGTCATCTACATCCTCCTCCTGAGCCTATAAAGCTCACTAAGACTCCGCGTGTGTGATGCGACCGTTGGGTCGCATGCGAGCCGGAAGACACCGCCGGAGGGAAGTTGGGGATGCCGCCAGAGGATTCCGGCCGCCCGGACCATGCCAGAGCTGTCGCGGGACCTGGCGCTGGAAGGTAAGCTTGTCACACCTTTGATGTGTGGTGGTGGTAGCCATTTCTTAGGCTCCCACTCCGGACCAGAGTTGAACCAGTATTCCCGGCCATTACCCCTGGTCACCATGGTACTGAGAAAGTACCATCGAAAGTTTTACACAGTTGAATGAATGGCAGACTTGCCCTCCTTAACACATTCTTGGCAAATGCTTTCGATTTGGTTCGTCTTGCGCTGGGTCAAGTGTCCATCTGACCACAGATGCCTGGTCTGCAAAGCACGGTCAGGGCAGGTACATTACCTATACAGCATGGGTCTCAGGCTCCCACTCCGGACCGGAATCGAACCCTGATTTTTCCGGCCATTACCCGTGGTCACAATGGCAGACTTGCCCTCCATAACAGGCTCTCGTTAAAGGATTTAAAGTTGATTCATCTCATATACAGCAGGGCCTCGAAAGTCCTCCTGTATTGTTATTTTTGGTCACTACCTCGGGACGTGCATGCCTGCCTGCTGCCTTCCTTGGATGTGTGGTGGTAGCCGTTTCTCAGGCTTCAACTCCGGACTGGAATCGAACCCTAATTCCCCGGCCATTACCCGTGGTCACGATGGCAGACTTGCCCTCCATAACAGATTCTCGTTGCAGGTACTGAACAGCAAGTAGAAAATGTAATTTAAAAAAAATAAATGTAAGTTTTAACAATGGTAGAGAAAGAACCATTGAAAGTTGATAAGGCAGTCATACATTACCTGATATCACTGAGGAAGAGCAATCTCGTCATGGTGTGCACCACTCCAGCACGGCCTTCACTACACAAACAGCTATTTGTGGTGCGTTACACGGTGAGTTTGGTGCGTCAGTCTGAAGCAGTACTCTAATTACACTCCCTGATTGATGTATACACATGCAAGATGTTTTAAAGCACTTTAGGCCTGTAATTTAGCATTCAATGTGATTTCTGCCCTTAAAACGCTGCTGTGCGTCAAATCCTGATTTTCTCTCGGGATTTTTGGCATGTACTCCACTCCGCCATGCCCCCCTCCAGGTGTTAGACCCCTTGAAACATCTTTTCCATCACTTTTCTGGCCAGCATAAGTGTTTTTCTAGTTTTCAAAGTTCAGCTCCCCATTGAAGTCTATTGCGGTTCATGAAAGTTTGCGCAAACCAAACTTTTGCGGAAGTTCGCGGTTTGCGAACCGAAAATCGGAGGTTCGGGCTATCTCTGCTGCACATTGGAGAACTTCATCTTGCTTATCTTGGAGCTGATTACTGCAATCACTGTGTAAGTTTGCATCTATGCTTACATCCAGAAAACCATTTCGTTATTAGGACATTGGGTTTGGCTATTGCATTGGTATTTACCCACAGCTGGAACAGTCATATTTGAGCCTTATAGGCCACCATTGCCTCAAAGATCCCTTGAACCAATTATTGCTAACTACGTTACCAAGCTGTTCCTGACATCCAGATTGCCTTATAATTTTACGGGATATAGATTTGTTTATATAAAACATTTATATTTTTTTAATTAATTTGACTCATTAAGTGCTTTGGGGGTACAGATGGGTTCTAACTCCTTCTAAAGCAATTTTTAACTCAAACCACTCTGAGCCAAATTAATAACATTTGTTGTTAGAATTATTTGACTCTTGAGTGAGTAGGTGTTGATTGGGACACTGTTCAACTGAACATAAAAAATAAAATACCCAAAGCATATTTGTATTTATACAAAACTCATTTTGTTAAATGATACCCTTGTGTGTATATATATATATATATTCCTGTGTGTACATGACTCACTGAGTCTGGCACAGATCTCAGTATCTGCCTCGCCCTGTGTACACAGTGCTGAGACACGCCTGGCTGCATTCTCTAGGACTGTTACGGACTTTCACCTTCCATTCTCTACTGCTGTCAGCGATGGCGTCTGCTGATCTGAGAGAGAAGCTGGAGTGTTCCATCTGTCTGAGCATTCATACAGATCCTGTAACCCTGAGATGTGACCACAACTTCTGCCAGGGCTGTATTCATCGTGTTCTGGACACACAGGAGGAATCTGGAGGATATTCCTGTCCTGAATGCAGAGAGAAGTTTCAGGAGCAGCCGGCACTGCAGAGGAACATAAAGCTACGTAACATAGTGGAGAACTTCCTGTCTACTCAGCCAGGTCAGGAGGAGTCTCAGGTCTTCTGCAGTCACTGTATTCACACTCCTGTACCTGCTGTGAAATCCTGTCTGCACTGTGAGGTGTCTCTGTGTGAGAATCACCTTAGAGTCCACAAAAAGTCACCAGAACACGTCTTATGTGACCCCACCACCTTCCTGGAGGACAGGAAATGCTTTGTCCATCAAGAGGTGCTTAAATATTACTGCACTGATGATGCTGCCTGTGTCTGTGTGTCCTGCTACGTGATTGGAGAACATGTCGGCCATAAGATGGTGTCTCTGGCTGAGGCCTCTGAAAGCAGGAAGAGTAAGCTGAGAAATGTTCTTCAGGAAGTGACGACACAAAGAGAGGAGATGGAGAAAAGAGTCCAGAGTCTGGAGGAACGCAGGAGAAAAGCACAAGAAAAAGCAGATGATGAAACGGAGAGAGTCACTGCCCTGTTTAGAGACCTCAGGAGACGACTGGAAAACCTGGAGAAGAAAGTCATGAGTGACATCACTAGGCAGGCAGAGCAGGTGTTATTATACTATGATGACATCATCAGGCAGCTGGAAATAAAGAAGGAGGAGCTGTCCATGAAGATGCGTCACATTGAGAAGCTGTGTAACATGACTGACCCACTGACTGTCTTACAGGAATCACACACAGGTGACTTGTGTGAAACGGAGAAGGGGGATAATAAGGTGAGGGACAGACATGGAGGGGATCTGGATGTGGCCGGCATCTCACACACATTACACACAGGACTGTCTGATCTTATATCTGGGGTAACTGGAGGGATCTATATACAGCCTGCAGACATATCACTGGATGTGACCACAGCTAGTAATGATCTACAGGTATCAAATGACAGGAAATCTGCATCCAGAGCAGGCAGAAGCCAGAATCACCCAGACACAGCAGAGAAATTTCAGTATTATATTCCTCGATTTCAGTATTATACTCCTCAGGTGTTGAGCAGTCAGAGTTTCTGCTCAGGGCAGCATTACTGGGAAGTGGATGTTGGGGGATCAGAGAGCTGGAGAGTTGGGATGTGTTACCCCAGTATAGCCAGGAGAGGAGATCAGTCACTGATTGGATACAATGACAAGTCTTGGGGTTTGGACAGGACTGGTGATCAGTATACAGTGAGACATGCCAATAAAGAGATCCAGTTACCTGACAAGCTCCCCAGTGACAGAGTCAGGATATATCTGGATTATGAGGCCGGGCAGATTTCCTTTTATGCCCTATGTGACCCGATCAGACACCTCCACACCTTCACTGCCACCTTCACTGAGCCCCTCCATGCTGTATTAGGTGTATGGAAAGACTGTATAAAGATATCTGGAGGGAGACCGGAGATGTAAGAAATCTGCCCAGACACTGGTGACATCTAGGGTGGCCATCCGTCCGGACTTAGGCCGGACAGTCCGGTTTTTGGACTGCTTGTCCTCCGTCCGGCGCAAGGCCAGGACGGACAGCTAGATGTCCTCCTTTTTGGGCTGTGTGGAGGGAGAGAGCGCAGAGAAGAGGGAGCGGTGGGCACAGTGGGAAAGGGGGGACATTCCCCCCCCCTTTCCTCACTTTTGGGCTCCCCCTTCCTCGCTCTCCCCTCTAGAACTAAAGTTTTGGGGTGGCTGGCAGCGGGCGGGACTTACCTTGCCTCGCTCCAAGTTCTGCGTAGTGATGTCCGGTTCATGAGTCATTTGATCCTGTTCTTTCCTGTGAGTTTAATGATCCGACTCATCCACTGAACCAAATCAGTTCAGTGGATGAGACAGGAACTGCAGCTGCAGTTCCTGTCTTTTCCACTGAACTAATTCAGTTCAGTGGATGAGTCAGATCATTAAACTCACAGGAAAAAAACGGCTCAAATGATTAATGAACCGGACATCACTACTGCTTCGCTGTGGAAGGAGGCAGAGATAAGTTCCCCGCTGCCAGCCACCCCAAAACTTTAGTTCTAGAGGGGAGAGCGAGGAAGGGGGAGCCCAAAGGTGAGGAAAGTGGGGGAGAGATGTCCTCCCTTTCCCACTGCTGTACCTACCCCTCTCCCTTCAGTGAGCTTGCCCCTCCTGCCGGGGGCACCTGGCTAACTATTCTGGTGACACCTACAGACCTGGCTACATATACTTGGGACACCCATAGACCTTGCTAAATATACTGGGGACACTATACACCTGGCTATCTGTACTGGAGACACCTATACACATGGCTAACTATTCTGGGGGCACCTAAAGACCTGGCTACATATACTGGGGACACCTATAGACCTGGCTACATATAATGGGGACACCTATAGACCTGCCTTACTATTCTGGGGACACCTAAAAACCTGGCCATCTGTACCGGAGACATCTATATACCTGGCTAACTACTCTGGGGACACCCAAAGACCTGGTTACCTATTCTGGGGACAACTATACTCATGACTACTTATACTGGGGACACCTATAGACCTGGCTACCTATGCTGGGGGTACCTATTTTGGGGAAACTGCTGTCAGATTATCTGTATTTATGGGGAACCACTGTTAAAAGATTAAGTGTATTTTGGGGAATCGCTGCCAGATTATGTATGTTAGGGGAACGGCTGCTGCCAGATTTTGCATATTTTGGGGAACTGCTGCCAGATTGCGTATGTTTAGGGGACCACTGCTGCCAGTTTATATGTATTTTGGGTGTTACGTGTATTTTGGGTGATCCGCTGCCAGGTTTTGCGTATTTTGGGGAACTGCTTCCAGATTATGTGTATGTTGGGGGGAACTGCTGCTGCCACATTGTCTATTTTGGGGGAACCACTGCCATATTATCTGTATTTTGGAGGAACTTTTACCAGATTACGTGTCTTTTTGGTGAAATGCTGTCAGATTACATCTATTTTTGGGGGCTACACTACGGCAGAGCTCAAACTTCCCCGGTAGACCATTTACACCACTGCTAAGGTCATGTATATTTGGCCCCACCCATGACCACGCCCACTTTATGCTTGACCATGCCCACTTTTGGCACGCTCAGTACGATGTCCTCCTTTTCAGGGTGTGATGTCCTCCTTTTTGGGGTTCTGCAAGTAGCCACCCTAGTGACATTATCATTCATGAAATGTAACTTTTGTTGTGTGAATACTTCATCCTACTACCAACTACTGAATCTGTGAGAGCCTAAGCGCTTTGAGTCCTATGGGATCTGCGCTGCGATTCCTGAAAATGCAGCAGAAGCGCGATAGCGCAATTGTATTGCACTGCTGCGCAGCGCATATGATGGGAACGGTAGAAGGGCTGTCTATGCCCTTCTACCATTCATGCGTGTCGCCAAAATGTGCACGGCAGCGCGTATAGTCTGAACGAGCCCTGAGGCTGAATTGCCTCAGAAATGCTACAGGGCCCGCGTTTGCATTTGGTTAAAAATCACATCGCTCTGGTGTGCTCCATCCCATACAAATACATTAGCCAAGCATTTACAAAGTGCAGGCGTTTTTAAAAGCGCTGAGGAGCGCCCCTGTGCACCAGCCCTCTCTCTCTCATCCCTTCATAGCCAGAAGCTTCTGTCCTGCAGCTGTTCTCTCTCTGGAGTCGCTGATAGTTCAGATGAAGGAATCCTTTCTTATGTGACTTTTTTTTTCTTCTTTTTTATAAATGAAGTGTGACTCCAGGCTAGATATATTTATCAAGAGGTGGCGATCAAGGTGTGCATCATTAAATATATACAGCCGTTCATCTGGGTAGTACATTTGTATTGAAGTAGATAATATTTTGACCAACCAAAATTCCAAATAAGCTTCCACCACCACTTATGATATATGATGTATTACCAGAAACACTTTTTAAAATATAAAAAAATAATAATATACAATATGAGAACAGTTCATCAAAAGTCCCTATAAGGTGATGATTAACCATTTCAGGACCAGGGGTGTTTTTCCTGATCGGTGCTGCGTGGGCTCTTCAGCCCGCAGCACCGATCAGGTTGCAGCCAGGGCGATTAGACTTCCCCCCCCCCCCAGCAGGGGATGTCCTGCTGGGGAGGTCTGATTGCCGCCGGCTGTTTGCGCTTGCGGGGGAAGGCTCTTCAAAGCCCCCCTCCGCAGCGCTTTCTGGCCTCCCTTCCCTCCCTCCCCCTGTGAGCGGCGCAGGACGGATTTCCATCCTGCGCTGCCTCAGATAGGCTTCAGCCTATCAGATGCCGGCGATCGGCCGGGGATCGCCAATCTCCGTTACGCCGCCGTATGTATGTAAACAGCGGGGAAGATGTTCCCCGCGTGTTTACATTAACCCTGCGAGCCGCGATCGGAGGCTTGCAGGGTGTTCACGGAGACACCCTCCGTGAACTGACATGGAACGGCCGCACTTCAGGATTCAGGGGCGTACTTATGCGTACGCAGAATCCTGAAGTGGTTAAAAGTCCATGTACATATGCCCTAAAATCCTAACATTGATTTCAAGGAAAATTTCTTCTCCATGAAGCTATGCAACGTTAAAGATGCTGTTTCTCCTGACAGTGGACCCTCCACCAACACCCTTTGTGGTCCACTCACCGCTGTACTAGACCAACCAATGGTCTATATGCACCTTGGGACTGTTCCCGGGTCGTCCCCCAACTCTCCAGCAGTGTGTTGCGTCACGGATTACAGTCAGAGACCTCTTCGCATAAAAGCAGCCTTCCTAGTCATAACCTCAGTGAGAAAAACCCCACATAGCGTAATACTGCTAAAAACTATTTATTTGTAAAAAACAATTGCACTCACATGTCAAGAAGCAAAATCAGCGCATAGAGTAATTTATAGATGGGAGTCTGATGCGGAAGTGGGATTGCATACGTCTAGGGTGAGCGGCGGCGAGGAGGCACGTGTGGCGTTTCTGATCTCCATGCGCGCGGCGGAGGAGGAGAGGGACACACATAGACGGGCCTGCCAGCCTGGCCACCTGAACGGGGGAGAGCCCGTCTATAAATTACTCTATGCGCTGATTTTGCTTCTTGGCGCTATGACTCCCGGTAAACCCCTGCAATGTGGGCACCCTCTGCCACGCTCTTGTTCCCGGGAGCGTCCTGTGCAGTACTGCTGCGCAGGCACAAAACGCTCCTGGACGCAGTAGCGCAATGAGGGGTGCACGTCTGGACGAGCTGCGCATGCGCAGAAGAGCACTTCGAGCCGGATTACCGGGAGGCATTCCACAAGAGGCCACAGTGCTCATGGGGCTGGAGGAAGCCCCAGGTAAGTATAAATAAAGCCCAGTGTACCATCTCAGGGTCACATTAATTTGAACCCTTATTCCCATAATCCTATTGTCAAATTCCTAGCCTCACCCTAAACTTTTTTGTGGCGGGGGGGGGGGGGGGGGGGGATAAATACCTAACCTTAATATCCTGATCTATCAGATCCTAATTCCGCTGATTGTCATGGGGCGGCTGAAGGTAGTGGGCCTTGGGCGGTAAAAAGTACAAATCCGGCCCTGGCGGTGAGTGGACCACAAAGGGTGTTGGTGGAGGGTCCACTGTCAGGAGAAACAGCATCTTTAACGTTGCATAGCTTCATGGAGAAGACATTTTCCTTGAAATCAATTTTAGGGCATATGTACATGGACTTTTAATCATCACCTTATAGGGACTTTTGATGAACTGTTCTCATATTTTATATTATTATTTTTTTATATTTTAATAAGTGTTTCTTGTAATACATCATATATCATAAGTGGTGGTGGAAGCTTATTTGGAATTTTGGTTGGTCAGAATTTACTATCCAGATTCCGGATGAAAGACTGTATATATTTAATGATGCACACCTTGAGCGCTACCTCTTGATATATATTCATATTTCAAAAAAGAGGAGGCGATCAGGTGTTTTCATATTTGCTCTTTAAAGTCAAGTACCTTCTGCTGTGAGCGCTATCTTCTTTGTGGATGTTTAGATATATTTATAGCCTTAAAGGGAACCTTAACTGAACGGGGGGGGGGGTAAAGAGTTTCACTTACCTGGGGCTATTACCAGCCCCCTGCAGCAGTCCTGTGCCCTCGGCGCCGCTCTGGAATCCTCTGGTCCCCCGCTGTCACTTAGTTTCGTTTTTGACGACTCACCAGTCGCCGGCCGCCATGCGTATTATTGGTCGCGTTCACAAATGCAATTAGCACTATTGCGGACCGCAACGCGTACAAAAATACGCGTTGCCGCATATCTACGCTTGCGGAATGCGGCAACGCGTATTTTTGTACGCGTTGTGGTCCGCAATAGCGCTAATTGCATTGGAGAATGCGTCCAATAATACGCATGGCGGCCGGCGACTGGTGAGTCGTCAAAAACGAAACTAAGTGACAGTGGGGGACCAGAGGATTCCAGAGCGGCGCCGAAGGCACAGGACTGCTGCAGGGGGCTGGTAATAGCCCCAGGTAAGTGAAACTCTTTACCCCCCGTTCAGTTAAGGTTCCCTTTAAGGTCACTGAAACAGGACACAGACAGCAATAAAAGATCTTTATTACTGTAATGGGGCAACGTTGAACTCTCTGATATGTTTATATTGCTGTCTGTGTCCCTTCAATTTGGCAATTTCCTCTCCTATGACAGGTGATCATCAGAACAGGAAATTAGGGGGATCTTATCTCATATACCTCATAAAGATTGTCAATCAAAACAACCAGCACAGGCTGCATACCTAGAGGCACCCTCTGTATAAATGTTTCCTATTGATGTCACCTTGCTGAGGGGATGGGGGATGGGTCATCTTTGTGAGTCTCACAGCTGGAATAAATTCTATATTAATCTGTAAATTTTATAAAAGTCCATTTCATGTAAATCAGCTTCACAGTCTGCTTCCTCTCCATCTTGTATACATTAACTGTCATTATAGTGGCTGTCATACATGAATAAAGCACTTAATATTACATTATTGTGTCAATTCTTTATTGGGGAATTGGCAGATGGTGGGGCACTGGAGTCGTTATAAAGCAGCTGATTCTGTATTCCTATAACTTCCCAGCAGTTCCATGTTACTGCCCCATGGCAGCTGCTTTCAGCCCACAGATACATTTCCCAGAATCCTCCAGGAAGTCCAGCCAAGCAGAGCCTTGTTACTGCACCATGGCAGCTGCTTTCAGCCCACAGATACATTTCCCAGACTCCTCCAGGAAGTCCAGCCAAGCAGAGCCTTGTTACTGCACCATGGCAGCTGCTTTCAGCCCACAGACATAACATTTCCCAGAATCCTCCAGGAAGTCCAGCCAAGCAGAGCCTTGTTACTGCACCATGGCAGCTGCTTTCAGCCCACAGACACAACATTTCTCAGAATCCTCCAGGAAGTCCAGCCAAGCAGAGCCTTGTTACTGCACCATGGCAGCTGCTTTCAGCCCACAGACACATTTCCCAGAATCCTCCAGGAAGTCCAGCCAAGCAGAGCCTTGTTACTGCACCATGGCAGCTGCTTTCAGCCCACAGACACATTTCCCAGAATCCTCCAGGAAGTCCAGCCAAGCAGAGCCTTGTTACTGCACCATGGCAGCTGCTTTCAGCCCACAGATACAACCATAGGGCCCAACCGTCCCGTTTTCGTCAGGACTGTCACGATTTTGGGGGGCTCTCCCGCTATCACAGTATGAGCCCCCCAAGTCCCGGGCAGCAGTGGGCAGTGAGGGTGGAAAAAAAATGATCGAGGCGCTAGCCGCGGGTAAGTGGGATGCGGGACGCGTGCATCCCATTACTACCTCCCTCCCTCCCTTGGAATCTGCACCCCTGTGTCTCCCCCATGCTTGCAGAGTGCGCAGCTAAGCGGAGCGGGCTGTCAGCTTACCGGTATCCATGGACGCGTACCGATGTCCGGCTTCAATCTGCTTCCTCTGACGTCACAGGAAGCAGGAAGCCAGATGCTGGTACGCGTCCATGGATACCGGTAAGCTGGGGAGTAAGGGAGGGAGTAATGGGATGCACGTGCCCCGCATCCCACTTACCCGCGGCTGGCGCCTTGATCATTTTTTTCTTGCATTGGCACCCTCCTCCTCACCCACCCACCCACGGAAACCCTCCTCCTCATCATATATGGGGGAGGGGGCGTGGTTAGGGGTGTGGCCTAAGTGTCCTGATTCCTAGCTTTAAAATGTTGGAAGGTATGGTTACAACATTTCCCAGAATCCTCCAGGAAGACCAGCCAACCAGCCAAGCAGAGCCTTGTTACTGCACCATGGCAGCTGCTTTCAGCCCATAGACACAACATTTCCCAGAATCCTCCAAGTCCAGCCAGAGCCTCGTTATTAGTGACAGCTGGCTGTGCTGGTGTGGCTGGATTTATACTTACCTGCGGCCTCCTGTAGTCTGCCTGTTGCCTCACCATCCTCCCGGTCGCTTCCATTGTGCCACTGTTAGCCCCAGGATAGTCCCTGACTGAGCTAATCGGGGACCACTGTGCATGGGCAGTCCTGGCCTTGTGCACCACTTGTTCGCGCTCCCATTACCAGAAGCATTCTGCACATGCGTAGTTAGTTAAGAATGAAAACTGTGCTGGTGCTGAATGCTCCTGAGAACAGGAGCATGATTGGGGGTTACACAAAGCCAGGACCACACATGCACAATGCCCCGCAACCCAGCTGGATTGTGGACTCCTCAGTGGCACAACAAAGGGGACACAGGGAGCTACCAGACTGCAGGGGGCGTGAGGGAGCCCCAGGTAAGTATAAATCCTTTAACTTTCATTGTCTCAGCTTTACTCTAGAGTCTACGGGGTACATGGATCTTTTCTTCTGCTGTTAAGCTGTCAGTGTAACATTAGTGGCCGTGCTGATGGATTCCAGTTTACCTTCATTGTGAAGCCATTTTCTTATGTTTTCCCAGGTGTGCACACAAGTCTTCCTTCACTAGCAGCTCAGATTAAAGCAAACCTGTGAGAACCTGAATGGATGGTATATTGATAAAGGGAAAGCCTGTGGATCCTCCTCCGGCTTCCCACATCCCCCTGGAGACGCCGCTGGATGCCCTGAGGAAGTGCGCTGCCATGCTGCGGTCTGTGAATGGGCGTGGCCACACTGCACAGGATGCCTCCTTCCTGCACAGTATCACAGAGGCACTCGGGATCAGTGGGGAAAGCCAAGTGCGAGTAGCTCCTTGGTATTGTGTAGGCAAGAGTCTTCCTGCACAGTGCAGCCACGCCCATTCACAGACAGGAGCAGGGCCGGCACACTGCATGATAAAGTCCTTGTCAGCGAGCTTTCAGGGGTCCCAGCGCTGGATGGGTGGAGGAGGGCGGGGAAGCCTCTGAGGTATCCTCAGACTTCCTTCCAGGGATGCTCAACTTTGAATTCGAGTGAAACCCGGATAGTTGCTATCTGGATTTCACCCTCCTAATTACAATCACCTGGGTGGGGGGGTCAATCTTACCTCTCTGACGTCTTCTTCGGTTCGTCCCTTGGCGCCTCCCACCATGCGGTCCAATCCAGCGTCATGTGACTATACACTTTCTCCTTCAACCCGGAAGGAGGAAGTGTTTGTACTCACGTGACCGCCGCGTGGAGCGCATCGTGGGAGGCGCCGAGGGACGGACCGAAGAAGACGTCAGAGAGGTAAGATTGACCCCCCCACCCAGGTGATTGTAATTAGGAGGGTGAAATCCAGATAGCAACTAACCGGGTTTCACTGGAATTCGAAGTTGAGCATCCCTACTTCCTTCTACTGAGGTAAGCACCTATTTGGGGCACTTTTTTCCCTTCAGGTACACTTTAAAGTCAAAAAGTGACCTAAACTGAAAACTCTGCCTACATCAGCCCTCCAGGTCCAATAATGAGGCCTGAGGGAGGAGGAAACAATAAAATATACACATTCCTTCAGCAGCCTATATACAGTGGCTTGCAAAAGTATTCGGCCCCCTTGAAGTTTTCCACATTTTGTCACATTACTGCCACAAACATGAATCAATTTTATTGGAACTCCACGTGAAAGACCAACACAAAGTGGTGTACACGTGAGAAGTGGAATGAAAATCATACATGATTCCAAACATTTTTTACAAATAAATAACTGCAAAGTGGGGGTGTGCGTAATTATTCAGCCCCCTGAGTCAATACTTTGTATGACCACCTTTTGCTGCAATTACAGCTGCCAGTCTTTTAGGGTATGTCTCTACCAGCTTTGCACATCTAGAGACTGAAATCCTTGCCCATTCTTCTTTGCAAAACAGCTCCAGCTCAGTCAGATTAGATGGACAGCGTTTGTGAACAGCAGTTTTCAGATCTTGCCACAGATTCTCGATTGGATTTAGATCTGGACTTTGGCTTAGCCATTCTAACACATGGATATGTTTTGTTTTAAACCATTCCCTTGTTGCCCTGGCTTTATGTTTAGGGTCGTTGTCCTGATGGAAGGTGAACCTCCACCCCAGTCTCAAGTCTTTTGCAGACTCCAAGAGGTTTTCTTCCAAGATTGCCCTGTATTTGGCTCCATCCATCTTCCCATCAACTCTGACCAGCTTCCCTGTCCCTTCTGAAGAGAAGCACCCCCAGAGCATGATGCTGCCACCACCATATTTGACAGATGTGTTCAGAGTGATGTGCAGTGTTAGTTTTCCGCCACACATAGCGTTTTGCATTTTGGCCAAAAAGTTCCATTTTGGTCTTATCTGACCAGAGAGCCTTCTTCCACATGTTTGCTGTGTCCCCCACATGGCTTGTGGCAAACTGCAAACAGGACTTCTTATGCTTTTCTGTTAACAATGGCATTCTTCTTGCCACTCTTCCATAAAGGCCAACTTTGTGCAGTGTACGACTAATAGTTGTCGTCTTATGGACAGATTCCTCCACCTGAGCCGTAGATCTCTGTAGCTCATCCAGAGTCACCATGGACCTCTTGATTGCATTTCTGATCAGCGCTCTCCTTGTTTGGCCTGTGAGTTTAGGTGGACGGCCTTGTAGGTTTACAGTTGTGCCATACTCCTTCTATTTCTGAATGATCGCTTGAACAGTGCTCCGTGGGACTTTCAAGGCTTTAGAAATCTTTTTGTAGCCTAAGCCTGCTTTAAATTTCTCAATAACCTTATCCCTGACCTGCCTGGTGTGTTCTTTGGACTTCACGGTGTTGTTGCTCCAAATATTCTCGTAGACAACTTCTGAGGCATTAGATTACACACAGGTGCACTCTATTTAGTCATTAGCACTCATCAGGCAATGTCTATGGGCAACTGACTGCACTCAGACCAAAAGGGGCTAAATAATTACGCACACACCACTTTGCAGTTATTTATTTGTAAAAAATGTTTGGAATCATGTATGATTTTCATTCCACTTCTCACATGTACACCACTTTGTGTTGGTCTTTCATGTGAAATTCCAATAAAATTGATTCATGTTTGTGGCAGTAATATGACAAAATGTGGAAAACTTCAAGGGGGCCGAATACTTTTGCAAGCCACTGTATCTGAATATACATGTTATCTCTCTGCACAGTTATCACTGAGGGGTAGGCTTGGTTCCCATTTGATGCAAAAATTTACACTAAGCTCATTCGCTCCATCGCACGTCTACGCCGTCCATTTTACATTCACTCCATCCGTATGCTTCAATCATGTATCGCTGGTTCCGCCTTTGCTGACTCCTCCCTTCTATCCTGAGGATCACAGACCGGAGGCTGGCAGTAGCATGAGACTCCCCATTGCATTACAATAGACCAATTCTCTCTAAAGCAACAGGGAGAATTTTCATTGGTCCACCAGTGAGAATCCATCCTGCTTCTGAGGATTCCCATTGTTCTTTAGTAATCAGACAGGGATCCCCATGCTTCTGCCCGTCACTGATCTGTTTAGCAGCATCATGACTGAGGGGAGGATTCACCAGCAGTGGGACTGAGAGGAGGATCCAGCAGCAGCAGGACGGGGAACACCTGAGTATCGGCGATCGATGTGGACCCGGCAACCAGCCTAGTGAGAATGGACACTGTCTGCTCTCATAGGCTATAAATGCGTCCATGCACCGGCAGTTTTGTGATATCTGTTCTGGAAAAATGTGGCAGGTCTGCACTCTGTGTTCACAACGCATGCGTTCCTATTTTATAACAGCATGGTCCACTTCTTGCATCTAGCGAATGTGCAGAAAACGTCCTGAACGGGTACCTTTTCTGCACAAGTGGGAGCCAAGCCTGTTGTCTCAATACCACTGATGTCTAGTTTCGGGCCCCTAACCCAAAGAGATCATATCCTAGGGTCACAAAAACCTGTTTACTTTTGCAATGGTACTGGTGACGAACGTAAATCCCCGCCATGGCCGTTAGCAAAGTCTGAGCTCACGACATGTCGCATGCAAGTAGAAGACATATTGTTGTACTTGCACTCCAACTTTGGGTTCCCTACATCTCTGCAAACCCGAGTTATGGGGGTACAAAAGTGCTAAATTTTGCCATTGGCCTTCATTGAGCTCCCTATTTCACTTTTAAAAATCTCAAATCTTTTTAAAGGACGATGGCTCAGCAGTGGCAAATTTTCTAGCATTGTAGGGACTTTTAGGGGGCTCAGGACTGGTGAGTTTGGCCAAAGAGGTCATAGCCTGGGTTCACAAAAACTTGTTTTTTTGCAATGATGCTGGTGACGAACATAAATCCCCGCCATGGCCGTTAGCAAAGTCTGAAGCTCACAACATGTCGCATGCAGGTAGAAGGCATGTTGTTGTACTTGCACTCCAACTTTGGGTTCCCTGCATCTCTGCAAACCAGAGTTATGGGGGTGCAAAAGTGCTAAAATCTCCCATAGGCTTTCACTAGGGCCTAGGTTTTTAGGGTACAAAAGCGCAGGTTTCTGCCGAACGGTACAGCTGAGCGGCCCCAAATTTTCAGGCTTTGTACGGAGTTTAAGGGGGCTTGGGGCTGGTGAGTTTCGGGCCCTTACCTTACCGTTCGGCAGAAACCATCGCTTTTGTACCCTCAAAGCCTAGGCCCCAATGAAAGCCTATGGGGGATTTTAGCACTTTTGCACCCCCATAACTCTGGTTTGCAGAGATGTAGGGAACCCAAAGTTTGAGTGCAAGTACAACAATATGCCTTCTACCTGCATGCGACATGTCATGAGCTTCAGACTTTGCTAACGGCCATGGCGGGGATTTACGTTCGTCACCAGTACCATTGCAAAAATAAATAGGTTTTTGTGACCCTAGGATATGATCTCTTTGGGTTAGGGGCCCGAAACTCACCAGCCCTGAGCCCCTTAAACTCCGTACAACGCCTGAAAATTTGGGGCTGCTCAGCCGTACAGTTCGGCAGAAAGCTGCGCTTTTGTACCCTCAAAACTTAGGCCCCAATGAAAGCCTATGGGAAATTTTAGCACTTTTGCACCCCCATAACTCTGGTTTGCAGAGATGTAGGGAACCCAACGTTGGAGTGCAAGTACAACAATATGTCGTCTACCTGCATGTGACATGTCGTGAGCTTCAGACGTTGCGAATGGCCATGGCTGGGATTTACGTTGATCACCGGCATCATTGCCAAAAAAACAAGCTTTTGTGACCCTAGGCTATGACCTCTTTGGCCTAGGGGCCCCAAACTCACCAGTCCTGAGCCCCCTAAAAGTCCCTACAATGCTAGAAAATTTGCCACTGCTGAGCCATCGTCCTTTGAAAAGATTTGAGATTTTTGAAAATGAAATAGGAAGCCCAATGAAAGCCAATAGCAAAATTCAGCACTTTTGCACCCCTATAACTCTGACTTTAGCAGTTAATAGCAAAGGCCCCTTACATTCTAGCAACACCAAATTTGCAGGATGTGTTAAAAAGATTGCAAGAAACCATATTTAAAAAAATATTATTATTATATGCTGATTGTGGGAAATCTGAAATAAAAATTACGTGGGGTCCCCCCTACCGAGCTCTCTGTAACCACTTGTCCCCCATGCAGGCTGGGATAGCCAGAATGCAGAGCCCCGGCCACGTGGGGCTTCGCACCCTGAGCTATACCAGCCCGCATGGTCCATGGTATGGAGGGGGGGGCGCTTCGGGGGAGAGGGGGGGCAAGCCTTCCTCTCTCCCCCCGAGCCCTTGTTCAGTCCATGGACAAGGGGCTCTTCCCCACCTCTGGTGCCACAGGAGGAGGTGGGGGCGATGACTCCCTGGGGGGGGGGTCATGGTGGCATCTGGGAGTCCCCTTTAAGAAGAGGACCCCAGATGCCCATCCCCCTCCCAGGAGAAATGAGTATAGAGGTACAAAGTACCCCTTACCCATTTCCACAAAAGGTTAAATGAAAACACAACAACGAAAAAAGCCCTTTAAAGCGGACCCAAACCAAAAATGTTTTTATATCAAAATATTTTGTTGCACCACTCTGACACATACAAAGATAAATAAACACTCCTTGAAGCCTATGAGCATTTCAGTGCATGCTTTTCACCCTTCTCTTTTCATAACCAGGGTTATACAGGTGGCAGCAATTAGCAATTCCTCATTTGCCGGACACCTCCTACTGCAGCATTTTGCCGGATTTTGTCCCGGCAATATGAAAGGAAGAGAGGGGTTCCTCCAATAAATGTAAAATATTTTATATTTGTCATCATGCAGCTGAAAAAAGGTTGCCATTTATAATTTAGGAAATAGATTTTATTTCTGAAATCTTGTATTTTTAATTTGGGTCCACTTTAATGTTCTTAATTAACCAGAAATACTTACCTGTACCTCTAAAAAAAAATTCCCATGCCAATATCCTCGGAAATGATCCCACGAATACAGTATCTTATCTTGCAACCTTCAATTAAATTGATCGAAGATCTCCGCCACCCCCCACATAGCAGAAAATGCGTCCTGTGTAGGACGCATAGCTGCCGGCTCCCGCTGTCCTCCCTACCTCCTCACCTCTCACCTAACCTGGCACCTGGTGCACCCATGGGTGGGGGGTTGACAGGTGAAGGCAGGTGGGGGGAGACAGCGGGAGCCGCAGCTATGAGTCGGTGAGAGTGAAGGGAGGGTGTGGGGAAAGTGTCTGGAACGTGGGGACGAGTGATGGGAGAAATTATTACTAGCCACACGAGTAAAAGAGAATGACATGGCCAATACACAACCCTCATTTATTACCCGATATTTTTCGAATCACAACATTATAAGATCCGCCATTAATAAAAATTGGTCAATTCTACTCAGAGACCCCTATCTTTGCCCAGAATTAGACACAAAACCCCAACTGGTCTTTAGAAGGGCGAAAACCTTAAGAAACATCTTAGTCCCTAGCAGGCCCCGAGCATTCCTCACCCATGAACGAGACCAGACCACTTCCCCTAATATACAAAGATCTTATTCATCTAGATGTCTAGCTTGTGCTTTTATGCATCCTGGGATTTTGTCTTTCACTTGCGCCGTCACCTCGGATACATTCACCATTAGTCATTCTTTCAACTGCAGTACCACACATGTTATCTATTTGATAACATGTCCCTGCAATAAACAATATGTAGGTCGCACTAGCCAGCAGATCAGAGCTCGGTTAGGCCTTGTTTCCACTTAGTGCGCTTCTATCCACTTTTTATCAGCACATCAATGTTACAGATTGATACATGTTGCTCAAAAGCGGACAGAAGCGCATAGATGGAAACGAGGCCTTAGGACAGCACAGGAGAAATATACAGAAAGCATTCTCCAAGCACAGTCTTTCAAGACATCTCTCAGAATTCCATAACACTGATCCCAATCTTCTTACTTTCATGCCAATTGAACATATTTCCAATAAACTGACACATACTGAACGTATCACTCGCCTTCGAGCACGAGAGATGTATTGGATTTTCAAATTAAGAACTCTCAAGCCAGAGGGTTCAAACGAGTGTCTCGAACACAATTATTGATTTCTGTCATTTGTCATTTTTCAATTTACCATTTCCACTTTCAGCCAACTTATATCCCCCCCTCCCCCCATCACTCATCCCCACCTTCCAGACACGTCTACCTCCACTTCCCATCCCTTTATTTCCCTCCAAATATCCCTTTTTCACATTAATAATTTATTATGCATCAATTTTTCTAAAAATTCGGTATATCGCCCCCTTGAGTAAGGGATAAAACATTTCATCTTATATTTACATTGGGATTCAAGTAATCAATTAATTAATTATATTAACAACATTTGCAAAATTAATTGCCCCATTTATTATTATTCATTTATTTGTAGTTGTTCACATTTATGTTAATTAAAATTAGGAATTAACACTATGGCCTTGATTCATAAAGCATTCCCGCATGCGGGAATGCTGAAAACGGCACACTTTACCGACCACACAGCAAAATCGGTATTTATAAAGGCTTTTTCCGCATGAAAAGCCGACTTTTGCGAGCAGAGTGATAAATCACCGCCTTGCGCAGTGATTATCATAGCAAAAGTAACAAGTAGTCAATTCATAAAGATTAGAGGTAGCGGTATGCGGACGGGTATTACCGCTACCTCTGATGTGGCGAGAAGCGTGCGGAATACAGTGCAGTGAATGGGACAGACCTCCCAAGCAGCTGCAGAGAGAACACCGCACGGAGGGATTCCGCCTGCTTCTCCTGTTTCCGCATGTCTCCCGACAGCCTAACGCCTGCCTACAGCGGAATATCTCCGCACGCCTGTCACATCTAGCAAAATTTTTATGAATTACCACCCTGAAGGCGGAAATACCGACAGCGGTGTTTCCCCGCTCGACTTTACCTTACCGACAGCCCTTTTATGAAGGCCTTTGTATAACACTATTATGGCCTCAATTCTGGTAGGGTTATCAAACAAATTACCTCATGTGAGGTAATTTACCTCATGAAGTAATGACATTTAGCAATTCTGGTAGGTTTTAGTCATGTTTTACCTCATGAGGTAAATTATGAGGTAATTCGAGGTAATTTACCAAAAATAGCTATTCTCATGGAAATTAGGGGGCATGTTAGCACATAATTTACCAATCAGTTTAAGACCTGCCTGTACCTGGAGGTAAAGTAAATTTGCATGCATTTTGCAGTTTTTTGTGGAGTTCCTATTGCTGTGTTAGTGTTGTTCCTATTCAGGCTGTGTAATAGAAAAGAATCGTGGAAATAAAACTCCAAATATTTACTGATTTTTTTAATACACCTTCATCCCTCAAAAAAAAAAAAAATCTTCCAAACTTATGGAAGACAATTAAAGACTACTATTATTTATTTACTGCATGTTTACCGCTGAAATACCTCATGTTTTACCTCACTTTATGCATTTACCGCATGTTTTACCTCATGTTCGGAAATTGAGAAAAATCTTTCAGAATTGCTATATAAAGAGGTAAATACCTCATGAGGTATTTTACCTACAAAAAAAGATTTACCTCACATAGCTACCAGAATTGAGGCCATTATGTAGCATACTATATATAACATGTTTTTTCTTTGTTTTTTTATTTTATTTTAAAAATCCACCATCAAGCTTGCATATAGTTCGACATTCACTGCGATCGCGAACCACCGAAGTTCGCGTAAATCGGTTCGCGGTCGAACCGTTCGGGCCATCTCTAAGGTGGAGCTACCTATCCAGGCAGCTATCTATACTGAGGATATGGGGCTATATATCCAGGGGGCTACCTTTGCTTGATATGAGAGAATTAGGTATTGATACATTGGAATTACTGTCACAGTATCTGCCATTTTGGGGGGCCCATGATTAATAAACGGTGTGCTACTACATGAACCAAAAGAAACACAGTGACCAGAAAATTGTTATATTTCGCTAGCCACTTTATTATTAGGTATGTCTTGCTAGTACTGAGATAAAAAGACAAACACTTATATAGCGCTTTTCTCCTGGCGGACTCAAAGCACCAGAGCTGCAGCCACTAGGACGCGCCCTATAGGCAGTAGCGGTGTTAGGGAGACTTGCCTAAGGTCTCTTACTGAATAGGTGCTGGCTTACTGAACAGGCAGAGCCAAGATTTGAACCCAGGTCTCCCATGTCAGAGGCAGAGCCCTTAACCATTACACTATCCAGTCACTTCTAGCATCATGTAGTTGGTTCCGCCCACATCATGTCATGGGCACGCCCATTTTTTACACCGCTTCCTTCATGGAAGGGGTTGGGCGGGCAAAAAAACAGCACCCCTGGCTGCAGATAAGAAGGTGCCACTGATAGAGCAGATGTGGTGCAGCAGAGTGATGTCATGTATGGCGCCTGTATACAAGTTTATCAGTGATCTGTTCTTCAGGGTGGGTTTAGAGAAGGCACAAAGCATATTTGTTTATTTTATTTATTTATTTTAATTTGTTTTATTAAAGAGAAACATCAGCAAAATATACATCACAGTGAGCAAAGAACACATGGGGCTTGATTCACAAAGCCGTGCAAACTGTTTAGCACGGGTGTGCTAAACAGTTAGCACGTGAAGTGCCGTTCGCGGACTTTTGCGCGCGCAAAGTGCCGAGATTTGCGCGATTGCGGACTTTTGTGGCAAATTGCGCACGCAAAAGTCCGCGATCGTGCGAATCACGGCACTTTGCGCACGCAAAAGTCCGCGAATGGCACTTCACGTGCTAACTGTTTAGCACACCCTGTGACGTATGCACAGTCACCCACCAATTCCTGTTCCCTTTGCTGCAGTTTACCATAAAGCCTCAGACCCTGAGGGAATCCTGAAGACAGTCAGAACTGCAGGCAAAGTAACCTTTTTGGATTGATTGGTGAGCCCACACACAGTCCAATTTCGATTGTATATACAATCGATACAATCTGTGCTCTCATATAGAGGCCAGGTCGCTGCCACCAATCCGCAATAAAAGCGTGCGAATGCGCTAATTCTAACTCTAGCTAACTCCTGTAGGAAAAAGGGTTAATTAGACAACCTTTCTAGAGATAGCAAAACTAACAATATTTAATATCAAAACAGTTATGGTAACATGTCTCTCTGAAGATGTGAATTCTTTTGGCGGAGATTTGTTTCAGAACAGCACTTAGACGAACGATTTTTAAATCGTTTATTTAAAGAAATAATGCAAAACAAAATATAGCAATAGAAACAAATGGATACAGAAATAATAAGGATTCAATATGAAAATAACAGCTGATTACAGTCTGAGCAGTTTATCAAGTTACCGTGTCCTTTGTGATATGAAGTCCAACAGAAGATTTAAAGTCCAGTTATGGAAAGTTCTATGGAATAGATGGAAGTCTTGTAATGCCAATCCTTTGATGGTATCAGATAGCTGGACAAAAGACTGTCCTCCCTGTCCAGCATTGTTGGTTTTTAACTCTTCCTCTGCCAGAGGGCGGAGTTGTAAAAGGAGATGTTGTATACCTTCTCCCACCCTTTGTCATGACAAGCAGAAAGAATAGGAAATAACTGGGATGATCATAGCTCGGCAACAGCCGACCAAAACCTGCAGCGAGTGACACGGGCGCGCTTCTAGCGTTCTCTGTGTCACACAGATACCAAACATGTGCATCTTGGGGTATCCCAAGGCAAATCACACTGTTGCTTGTTTTCGGATAATGGTAGGAACGTTCTGATTGGTTCTACCACACACAAATCATTACTAATTATGGTCTGCTAATTTTGTAATGGCTAGCCTCAACAGAAAACTGATTAATTTAGTAAAATGTCTGAATGACTTATTCCTTCATATCCAGGTGAATTAAAAGTCATTCTCTCTAACCCTCTAACTCCCCTCAGGCTAGATGCAGGAATGTGAATGGGTCCTAATGAGTTTACGACCCGGCCTGTTTGTCCAGGCCTAGCTAGTATCGCCTTTGAAGAAGATTTGTGTGCTATGTGAATGCTCTGGTTTTAGGGTTTTATTGAGGATCTTCGGGAAGTGTAAACAAGCACTCACATTCCCCATTGCAGGGCTGGTGAGCTGGAAGAACACTCATTTTCTAAAAGCAGGCTAATGCATTTAAAGGGGCTCTCCAGATCATAGTTTGAGCACCTTTACATGCGCTTGCCGCAATGGCGTTCGCGGAATCGTGACACACCCGTGCTAAACAGTTTGCACGGCTTTGTGAATCAAGCCCATAGTATCAGTGAGGTGGTAACATTAGTCATATTGCTATACATAAGATTTTTATAAGACAAAGATAGCATGTAATTCTATGTATAGAAGAGTACGTAGGTTACATATCAGTTGACTATAAATGAGCATAGTTCTCACTCATATCCAGCATATATCATCTGTCACTGTCAGGGCCGGATTTGTACTTACCAGTGCCCTAGGCCTGCTGTCACCAAGCGCCCCCCCCCCGCCACCACCACCAAAAAACATTCTGTCCAACTATCTGACTAGCGATCACTGATCACAACTGAAAATAGCGATCACAACTGAAATGGGCTCATTTCAGTTGTGCTGCTGTGCCCCTCATTGAACAAAGAATCAGTGGATGCTCTGTCCTCTCACGATGGAAATTTGCGCTCCTGCCCGAATGTGCACAGCAGCCGAATGAGCCGATAGTGTTCTGGGAATGCATACTTGAGAAATTACGCTGATGTATGATTGGTACTCGTCAAGAATACATAACACTATACTGGCCTCGGTTGCTGTGCACATCTGGGCAGGAGCAGAAAATTACAGGGAGAGCAAGTGGCCAGAGCATGCGCTGCTTCTTTGTCCTCTGTGCGGCTGACTGCAGTTGGAGCCACAAACAGGTGACAGGGAGCGTGAGTGGCCAGAGCATGTGCTGCTTCTTTGTCCTCTGTGCGACTGGCTGCAGTCAGAGCCACAGACAGGTGACAGGGAGCGTGAGTGGCCAGAGCATGCGCTGCTTCTTTGTCCTCTGTGCGACTGGCTGCAGTCAGAGCCACAAACAGGTGACAGGGAGCGTGAGTGGCCAGAGCATGCGCTGCTTCTTTGTCCTCTGTGCGACTGGCTGCAGTCAGAGCCACAGACAGGTGACAGGGAGCGTGAGTGGCCAGAGCATGCGCTGCTTCTTTGTCCTCTGTGCGACTGGCTGCAGTCAGAGCCACAAACAGGTGACAGGGAGCGTGAGTGGCCAGAGCATGCGCTGCTTCTTTGTCCTCTGTTAGACTGGCTGCAGTCAGAGCCACAAACAGGTGACAGGGAGCGCGAGTGGCCAGAGCATGTGCTGCTTCCTTGTCCTCTGTGCGACTGGCTGCAGTCAGAGCCACAGACAGGTGACAGGGAGCGCGAGTGGCCAGAGCATGCGCTGCTTCTTTGTCCTCTGTGCGACTGGCTGCAGTCATAGCCACAAACAGGTGACAGGGAGCGCGAGTGGCCAGAGCATGCGCTGCTTCTTTGTCCTCTGTTAGACTGGCTGCAGTCAGAGCCACAAACAGGTGACAGGGAGCGCGAGTGGCCAGAGCATGTGCTGCTTCCTTGTCCTCTGTGCGACTGGCTGCAGTCAGAGCCACAGACAGGTGACAGGGAGCGCGAGTGGCCAGAGCATGCGCTGCTTCTTTGTCCTCTGTGCGACTGGCTGCAGTCATAGCCACAAACAGGTGACAGGGCAGTGCGAGTGGCCAGAGCATGCGCTGCTTCTTTGCCCTCTGTGCGACTGGCTGCAGTCAGAGTCACAGACAGGTGGCAGGGAGCACGAGTGGCCAGAGCATGCGCTGCTTCTTTGTCCTCTGTGTGACTGGCTGCAGTCAGAGCCACAAACAGGTGACAGGGCAGTGCGAGTGGCCAGAGCATGCGCTGCTTCTTTGTCCTCTGTGCGACTGGCTGCAGTCACAGCCACAGACAGGTGGCAGGGCAGTGCAATGGAGAAAAGCCCAAACAATACAGAGAACAGGTAAGTAGCAAACATCCTGTCAAGACCCACTTTGGATGTTTGGTTGTAATTAGTGTGGACCTGAACTCAGAACTTCCTCTCTGCTCTAAAAGATACTCAACAACATAACCTTTAAAGAAAAAACATTTCTTAGTTACAGCTGATACAAATCCTGCAATAAATAGACAGTGTTTCTAATTCCTACTTTCATGGAAGCAAATATATTAACATCTTGTGCTTTAAAATAAGCTTATATGCTGTGGCAGTCAGGTGACACAGGGAAGATATCAAATTTGTGATTAGACACAGATGTGGAAGAATTCGAAAGGCTCTCTAAATACATACAGGGTGCATGTCTCTGCATGGTTTCCTTCTGTTCTGTGCAAGAGTTCAGCTCCACTTTAAAGCATCTGAATGACATTTATTTATATTTGCTGAAAAATCTATGCATCTCTTTTGAATGCTGAATGTACATATGGTGGTGTGCTTTAACATATAGACAGTATACAGGAACAAAGTCTGAAGAAGGCTTATTAGCAGAAAGATTACTCTTTTTCTTTTAAGTCAATAAATGGTATCATCCTGATTCAAAACTCTCTGCTTTTGCTGATGGCTAAGATGGTACAATGTTCTACTGCTACAGGAAAGCAGAAGGATGCCAATTCATACACACTAGCATTGAGGTAGTAACATCTCAGGTGACAGTGACAGTTTAGCAATGAAAGGGAAGCATACAGCATTTTTATTCCAGGCTGCAGCAGTTCTCATAGATGGTCGGAGATGGACAGAAAATGAGTCAGGAAAGAGTTAACTTAAGCAGAGAGGCGATCACTGGCTAGGAAGAAAAAAAAAGCAATAAATTACGGCTAGATAAGAAAGTGTAATTTACAACTGCCGGGGTCAGACAGTGTCACAGCTCTAAAAGAGAAGGCGAAGAAACTAGCAGAAATGTTTGTGAATGCCTGCATTAGAACTCAGCGGAACTTAGTTTTATCTGCTTTGTAATGTAAATCCCTGGTATTTCTCACATCCACTTGTACTGTATGTTGATCCATATAAATAATTGGATCATCAGGTGACAGTTATGATTGATCCTGATTGTTATAACACATTAGGAAGTGAGAGGTGCAGGGATTGGGGAACTCTGGAATTCCTCTATTAGTGCAGAGCAGGGCGCTGGCTGGCTGCGCTGTGGGAACAGAGGAGATGATTTACTTTGACATATGACCTCTTCTCTCTCCAAGTCATGCCGCCCTTCTGATCTTATCTGATTTTATCGCCCTAGGCCGTGGCCTCTGTGGCCTTTGCAGAAATCCGGGCCTGGTCACTGTTAGTTGTATGTTTATCTCATCTATATATTGCAAAATAGTTTCAAAAATGAGAGATTTCTAATGTGATATCTGTGGTGGTTCAGGGGAAAACCATTTCAGGACTATTGATTTCCTTGCAAGAAATAAGGATTCTCGGATAAAAATCCGATGGTGGTGTTGACCTTCAGTTTCATCCATCAAACCAAATAAACAGAGTTTAGGGGATATTGTGCGTGGGACATCACAGAAGGTAGATAAAATACGTATAACTTGCTGCCAGAATTCCTCTAGCACTGGACACAGCCAGATCAGGTGAACAAAATCTGCATTAGTATTACCACACTTCGGACATTTATCATTATCCCTGAGTTTTTTATTATACATTGAAGCAGGAGACCAATAAGCTTGGTGTAAGATGTAAAGTTGGATCAATCGGTTGTGGACAGCTGCGGAGGATAGTCTGACCGATAAGAAGAAATCATCCCATTCATCTTCATTAATCACTATACCACCTAATTCCCACTTGGTCACACCTGGAATTGTTTGACAGTCTGATTTGGCATTTAAAAGGTAAGTATAAAGGTAGGAGATTAGTCCCTGAGCGCCTTGTGTCCTAAGGACACCTATCAGTGGGTAGTCTGACATTGGCATGGATAATGTACAAAATTGTGCTCTAAGTATGTGCATGTCTAAGTTGAAAGGTTCTGAGCAGTGCAGGGTTGGGCACCTGATAGATACGAGAAATTTCAATTGTAGATAAAATATTTCCATTACTGGAAGTCACATGAGACACCTCTAGTTTGCCAAAAAGTAGGATCAGGAAGGGACAATAAATGTGTAAGCGAAGGATTGAACCAGAGTGGAGTTTCTGGAGGGATTCCTTTATATTTATAAATGCTCTTACTGCCTCTCCATATCTGTGAGGCAAGTTTATGTAGAGGAGTAAGAGGGTGAATGGTTCCTTTGGAGCCTGATTCTAGCAATGTGAATACATTTTTATTTGGTGCATATTCTGCTAGAAAGGCTTCTGATGAAATAGGGGTTTGCTCTGGCATCCATGATTGTAGAAATCTAAGTTGACCTGCTATATAATATAGATAAAAATCCGGAAGACCCAACCCCCCTTCATCCATAGGCCTCTTACCTCCCCAGATAAATGTAGATATTATACTATTTAGTTTGGCAAAAAAGGATTTTTTTTATCGGGATCGCTGAGTGCTGCATTATATATGAGATTTTTGGAAGGGATATCATTTTAAGAATATTTACTCGACCTATTACTGCTAAAGGTAGCTTTCCCCATATATTGCATTTTTCAGATAACGCTTGTATTAACGGGTATATATTGGCCTTGTAGAAGTCAGATGCTGATTTAGTAATTATAATACCAAGATATCTAAACTGATTCACAACTTGCAGAGGGCATTCGGAATTTGATAAACAAATAGTCTCTTTGTCTAGTGGCATAACACAAGATTTATCCCAATTGGTGCGTAGTACAGAATAAAGGCTAAAAGTGTTGATAAGAAGCATAGCTCCACGTAACGAAGAGTAAGTATCTTCCAAATATAGTAGAATATCATCGGCATACAGGCCAATGATATCTGTACAGGAGTCCATAGTCAGACCACGCAGAAATTGGGAGGATCTCACCTTAATCGCTAAGGCTTCAATAGCCAAGGAAAACAAAAAGGGGGAAAGGGGACACGCTTGGCGAGTTCCACGTTGTAAAGTGAAGTATTCTGATACCTGTCGATTAATACTGATTCTGGCCTTTGGGACTCTATATAGGGCTTTCACCCAACCCATACATTTGGGGCCAAATCCAAACCTCTCCAGACACACAAACAGGAATTCCAACTCTATGGAATCAAATGCCTTCATAGTATCTAAAGACATTAGGGCCCTATCTCCAGTTACATTACAGTATGTTGAATTTGAGAATGAACCAGGGTGCGTCTTATATTTATCGAGGTACTTTTTCCTGGCATAAAGCCAGTTTGATCTGGATGAATGATGTCTAGAATACATTTATTTAGCCTACTTGTAAGGAGTTTTGTGAAAATCTTGTAGTCAGAGTTTAATAAGGATATTGGCCTAAATGAGCCACATTGAAGTGGGTCCTTGCCCGCTTTCAATAAAACTATTATAGTGGCTTCATTCCAACTATCTGGGATTTCCCAAGACGAGCTAATTGAAGAAAATAAATGAAAAAGTTCTGCTGTTAAATGTTCTCTATATCTTTTATATAAGTCTTCTGGGAATCTGTCAGGACCAGGAGCCTTGTTGGATTGCAAGGAGGTAATAGCTATATCTATCTCATCTAAAGTAAAAGGGGCATCTAGAGCAGTGACTTGTTCCTCAGATAGACAAGGGAGTTGGTAATCAGCTAAGTATGTTTTAATATTGTCAGTAGATGTATTTGTTTGTGAAGTATAGACTAACCAGCAAGCTCATAATGAACCAGAACTCATTGGAGTGTGTGAGGAGCTACAATGGTCCAAAAAGCCCCCTTACAAAAATGCTATGGAAAACATAAGTTTGCTTTTTTTTAAAACAGAAAGAATTTGCGATAATTCAGATTGGAGCGAGCTTGAGATGTCTCCCAGTGCATCACTGCTGAATATATGCAAATTAACCATTCTACCCTTACAAGCTAAACACACCTCCAGAACCGCTGGAATGCAATGATGTGTCAGCTTGTTCATTTGTACAGAGCCATAATAATCCAACATGCATACAGACTGTTTCGGATTGTTTGATCCTCATCAGTGCATGGCATGGAATAATTTGGCTCTATGGAGTAGGGCTTGTAACACCGTGAGGTACAGACTAACCAGCAAGCTCATGGTGACCCAGAACTCATTGGAGTGTGTGAGGGACTACAATGGTCCTAAAAGCCTCCTTACTAAAATGCTAAGAAAAACAAAAGTTTGCTTTTTTTAAAAACAGAAAGAATTTGCGATAATTCAGGTTGGAGTGAGCTTGAGATGTCGCCCAGTGCATCACTGCTGAATATATGCAAATTGACCATTGTTACCCTGGTTCACCATGAGCTTGCTGGGTAGTCTGTACCTCTCGGTGTTACAAGCCCTACTCCATAGAGCCAAATTAATCCATGCCATGCACTGATGAGGATCAAACAATCCGAAACAGTCTGTATGCATGTTGGATTATTATGGCTCTGTACAAATTAACAAACTGACACATCATTGCATTCCAGCGGTTCTGGAGGTGTGTTTAGCTTCTAAGGGTAACAATGGTTAATTTGCAAATATTCAGCAGTGATGCACTGGGAGACATCTCAAGCTCACTCCAACCTGAATTATCGCAAATTCTTTCTGTTTTAAGAAAGCAAACTTTTGTTTTTCTTTGTGAAGTATATAACTTCTTATAGAAAAGAGTGAAGGCTTCCAAAATGTCTGGAGTGGTCCGAACCAGGCACCCATCTTGTTTTTGTATATGAATAATTGTCGCAGAGTCCTATGTCCATGGGCCATTTGGGCCAGTAGATGACCAGTAAAGTTCCCATTTTCAAAGTAGGTCTGTCTTGTAAAGAAGAGTTTTTTGTTTAGACTTATAATTTAAAAGAATATTTAATTTGCGTTGTGATAGTAACCAGGCTCTTCTAGACTGATCTGACGGATCACTGATATATGCCTGTTCCAACTTGGAGCACTTTTGGGATAGACAGTTTTCTTTTACATTAGCCTCTTTTTTAATGTAGGATATTGTGGAGTGTAGGCATCCCCTCAGATAACATTTAAAGGCATCCCATACTATTGGGTCAGTACTGGTATCGGTGTTTGTAGAAAAATAATTAGTAATTTGGTCTACTGTTCGATCTGGTTGTGGGAAGAGACTTAACCAGAAGGGATTTAATTTCCATGTTGGTCGTACAACCTCTTGTGAAGTGGATAGAGATGGCAGTAAGGGAGAGTGATCTGAAATTCCTCTGTTTAAGTATTCTACTGTTTTTAGTAGGCGTAATGTTTCAGTGTTAGCCAGTGCTATATCAATACAAGATAGTGATTTTTGGGCAGGTGTATAGCAAGAAAATGCATAGGAAGTTGGATTAAGAGCTTGCCATCCGTCAGACCAGTCCAAAGACATTGCCTAATCAGCCAGTAGCGTATCACGCTGGTGCGTGATGAGGTAATACACACGGATAATACACAACAAGGTACAAGGTATAATCTATGGGTCAGAACTTGTGCACAAGTTACAATGTCGAGGTACAAAATCGTTAAGCTTAATCGTAGTCAAATTCGAGCAGGGTTATACACGTGTATCAGATGTCAGTCGTATTGCAAGAATCAGACAGTAGCGGAGTCAAGGGCAAGCCGAGTCGGTAACGTAAATCAGAGGACAGTCGTACAGAGGGACTGGACAGGAGCAAGGTCAAGACAGGCAAAAGGTCGGTACACAGATAAATATACAATAGATGTGATTTCCTAGTAAATTACAATTTACAGCTATCAATGAAACTGACTTACTGGAGTACATATACAGTATATGGTGAGTACCACCATATATGATGTAGCTCAAGAAGCTAGCTAGGCCAAGAACCAGCGAACTGATTAGTATCAAGGCCAGTGAGCAAGTGAAGCTCCTGGCCTTATATACAAACTCCTAATTCCACAGTCACTTCCCCTTTTGGTGATGTCACTAATGACATCCCCCTGCTCACCACCTAAACCCTCCTCCTGAGCCTATAAGGCTCACTCAGACTCGCGCGTGCGCAATGCAACCTTTGGGTCGCGCGCGAGCCGGAAGACACCACCAGAGGGGAGCCGGGGATGCCGTCAGAGAATTCCAGCGCGGCAGACCACGCCGGAGATGCTGCGGGACCTGCCGCTGGAAGGTAAGCGTGTTACATAGTGTGGGCCTGTGAGTCCGTCTACCCGTAATACATGGAAGTCTATCTGTCTCATCATTCATTGTACAATTGAAGTTGCCTTGCCTATGCACATCACATGAGTTTCACTATGATTAAACAGCATTGGAATGATTGGACGGAGCACCTCCAATGAAGCGGGTGGGGGTAAATATACTGCTAACAATTTCAAAGGAAGGGAATCTACCATAGCATGGACATAAACATATCTTCCCCTGGGTTCAATTTAAAGGAGAGAGGTTCCCATTTTATTCGCTTATGTACTAGTATCGACACCCCTCTAGAATTAGAAGTATATACAGAGTGCTGGGACCAACCCACCCAGTGTCTACAAATACTAGATATGGTTTCTGCAATTAAATGAGTTTCCTGAAATATAAGGATATCTGATATTTGTTTATTTTTTTATGCAAATTATTATTTTTATTTTTTTAATCTTTTTCGGGACCGGCCGCCTACCCCCCCTTAAGGACCAGGCATTTTGCGCGGGAGGGAGGTGCGCACGTTTGGGGGGGGGGGGGGGGTCAGGCGGCTGGATCCCGTCTGTGGCTGGCTGGGCAGTGTCCCCCCATGGTGGCAGGTGTCCCCCCCTTCTGCCAGCAGCCTTCACTCACCTTCCAGGCTCCAGCGATAAGCCGCACGGGACCCGGCCGGCATCTCCGTTCTGTCTGACGATCAGTTCCGGGACGTGGCTTGATGACGTCATCAAGCCGGGACCCGGCGCTGACGTCAGATGGAGCACAGATGCTGGCCAGAGCAGAGGGGGGTGCCGATCATCGCGGGAACGGCAGGGAGGTGAGTGGATCCTCTTCTTTTCCCCCCTGCCGCCGCAGCTGTCAAATTGATCACTGCGATCAGACGGCGATCGTAGTGATCACGTGATCAGCAGCCATACGCGATGGCTGCTGATCACTCGGGGGAGATGTCTGCTGTCATATGACAGCCTAATCTCCCCCTCCGGGTGCGCACGATCGCGTCGGGATCGGAAATTGTGGGCCGGCGTAGATCCTACGCCACATCAGGCTAGAACAGCCACAAGTGCGGCGTAGAATCTAATGCACGTGGTCCCGAAAAGGTTAATCATTACCTTGTACGTACACTCACCTGAATGATTATTAGGAACACCTGTTCAATTTCTCATTAATGCAATTATCTAATCAACCAATCAACCAATCACATGGCCGTTGCTTCAATACATTTAGGGGTGTGGTCCTGGTCAAGACAATCTCCTGAACTCCAAACTGAATGTTAGAATGGGAAAGAATGCCTGGAACATTTAAGTAATTTTGAGCGTGGCATGGTTGTTGGTGCCAGACGGGCCAGTCTGATTATTTCACAGTCTGCTCAGTTACTGGGATTTTCACGCACAACCATTTCTAGCATTTACAAAAAATGGTGTGAAAAGGGAAAATCATCCAGTATATGGCAGTCCTGTGGGTGAAAATGCCTTGTTGATGCTAGAGGTCAGAGGAGAATGGGCCGACTGATTCAAGAACAACGTTGACTGAAATAACCACTCGTAACAACCGAGGTATGCAGCAAAGCATTTGTGAAGCCACAACATTTACAACCTTTAGGCGGATGGGCTACAACAGCAGAAGACCACTCATCTCCACTACAAATAGGAAAAAGAGGCAACAATTTGCATGAGCTCACCAAAATTGAACAGTTGAAGACTGGGAAAATGTTGCCTGGTCTGATGAGTCTCGACAGAGTCAGAATTTAACCTAAACAGAATGAGAACATACATCCATCATGCCTTGGTGGTGGTGGTGGTGTAATGGTGTGGGGGATGTTTTCTTGGCACACTTAAGGCCCCTTAGTGCCACTTGGGCATTGTTTAAATGCCACGGGCTACCTGAACATTGTTTCTGACCATGTCCATCCTTTCATGACCACCATGTACACATCCTCTGATGGCTACTTCCAGCAGGATAATGCACCATGTCACAATGCTCTTGCTCTAATCATTTCAAATTAGTTTCTTGAACATGACAATGAGTTCACTGTACTTAAAATGGCCCCCACCGTCACCAGATCTAAACCCAATAGAGCATCTCTGGTATGTGATGGAACGGGAGCTTCGTGCCCTGGATGTGCATTCCACAAATCTCCATCAACTGCAAGATGCTTTCCTATCAATATGGGCCGACATTTCTAAAGAATGCTTTCAGCACCTTGTTGAATCAATGCCACATAGAATTAAGGCAGTTCTGAAGGCGAAAGAGGGTCAAACACCATATTAGTATGGTGTTCCTAATAATCCTTTAGGTGAGTGTATGACCTGCATTCCAGAGAGTCACTGAATTTGGCATAGATCCCAGTATCTGCCTCGCCCTGTGTACACAGTGCTGAGACACGCCTGGCTGCATTCTCTAGGACTGTTACAAACTTTCACCTTCCATTCTCTGCTGCTGTCAGCGATGGCCTCTGCTAGTCTGAGAGAGGAGCTGGAGTGTTCCATCTGTCTGAGCATTTATACAGATCCTGTAACCCTGAGATGTGGACACAACTTCTGCCGGGGCTGTATTCATCGTGTTCTGGACACACAGGAGGGGTCTGGAGGATATGTCTGTCCTGAATGCAGAGAGAAGTTTCAGGAGTGGCCGGCACTGCAGAGTAACATAAAGCTGTGTAACATTGTGGAGAACTTCCTGCCTACTCAGCCAGGTCAGGAGGAGTCTCGGGTCTTCTGCAGTCACTGTATTCACACTCCTGTACCTGCTGTGAAATCTTGTCTGCTGTGTGAGGTTTCCCTGTGTGAGAATCACCTGAGAGTCCACAAAAAGTCCCCAGAACATGTCTTATGTGACCCCACCACCTCCCTGGAGGACAGGAAATGCTCAATCCATCAAGAGGTGCTTAAATATTACTGCACTGAGGATGCTGCCTGTGTCTGTGTGTCCTGCTGCGTGATTGGAGAACATGTCGGCCATAAGATGGTGTCTCTGGCTGAGGCCTCTGAAGGCAGGAAGAGTGAACTGAGAAATGTTCTGCAGGAAGTGATGTCACAGAGAGAAAAGATGGAAAAAAGAGTCCAGAGTCTGGAGGAACGAAGGACAACAGCACAAGAAAAAGCAGATGATGAAACAGAAAGAGTCACTGCCCTGTTTAGAGACCTCAGGAGACAGCTGGAAAACCTGGAAAAGAGAGTCCTGAGTGACATCACCAGACAGGCAGATCGGGTGTCGTCACACTGTGGTGATGTAATCAGGCAGTTGGAAATAAAGAAGGATGAGTTGTCCAGGAAGATGCGTCACATTGAGGAGCTGTGTAACATGACTGATCCACTGACTGTCTTACAGGAATCACACACATGTGACATGTGTGACACGGAGGAGGGGGATAATGAGGACAGAGACATACATGATGGAGGGGATCTGGATGTGGTCGGCATCTCACACACATTACACATATTATCTGATATAATATCTGGAGTGAATGTATGCTTCTACACACAGGAAGCTGCAGACATATCACTGGATGTAAACACAGCTAGAGATTATTTACAGATATCAGATGACAGGAAATCTGCATCTTGGGCAGGCAGACAGAATCGCCCAGACACAGCAGAGAGATTTCAGGATAGACCTCAGGTGTTGAGCAGCCAGAGTTTCTCCTCAGGGCGACATTACTGGGAAGTGGATGTTGGGGGATCAGAGAGCTGGACAGTCGGGATGTGTTACCCCAGTATAACCAGGGGAGGTGATCAGGCACAGATTGGCAGTAATAACAAGTCCTGGGGTTTGGACAGGACTGGTGATCAATATTTAGTGAGACATGACAATGAAGGGATGCAGTTACCTGACAAGATCCCCCGTCATAGAGTCAGGGTGTATCTGGATTATGAGGCCGGGCAGATCTCCTTTTATGCCTTGTGTGGCCCAATCATCACACACCTCCACACCTTCACTGCCACCTTCACTGAGCCCCTTCATGCTGCATTAGGTGTATGGGAAGATTGTATAAAGATATCTGGGGGGAGGTCAGAGATGTGAGAAATCTGCCCAGACACTGGTGACACCATCATTCATTAGTATTTTATTATATATTATCGCATATCGGTGCTCGGAGCCCTGCTTTATGTCATCCGTTTATAGCCAGAGGCTTCTCTCTCTCTCTTCGTTTTTTGTTTCTTTCTTTTTTTCATGTTGAAGGGAATGTAAAGAGAAAAATTAACTAGTTTTAATACATAACTATGTAGCAGGAACACTCCGGATGCCATAAAGTCTCCCTGTTCCTTGCTCCATCTTGTTGTTACTGTGCCAACCCCAATTGAAGTTATTCCCGAGTAGTTTCAAAGACGAGCTCATGCGTACTGGGCATGGATCTGGGCTTGCACATGCATAGTAAAGAGCTGCTGGTCTTTGGAACTATTCGGAAACGTGACTAGTTCAGAAGGCTTCCTGAGACGTGCTGAAGACGTAGGAGGAGAAGTAACTTCAACCGGGGATGGGGCAGGGAAAACGGGGGACTGAGGAGCGGGAAGACTCTATGGTGTCCAGAGCCTTCCCACTACATAGGTATAGATGAAAACTGAAATGTATTTACTTTAAAGAAACCCCGAAATGGGAAAATAATGATTGATGATGGTGGGTTGGATTACCTAATTCTTAGCATCCTGATGCTGCTCCCTGTCTTTGGGGTTCCTTGCCCTCACGTTTCCTGTTCCCAGTCCTCTCCTCTCCCCAGCCTGCCTGAAGTCCTTCAACGAGCATTTTTTTTTCATTATAATCCAAGTTTTATTGTTTTAACTCATATACAGTCATGCATAACAACAAGATAAGATTTCCAAATATAATGATATATAGAACAGTATAACACTACTATAGACACACACTAGAGAATATGGATTCTAGATTCTAGTAAGCCGATTTCTCTTGTTATAGATACAGAACACGTGCAGAAGTCCGAAGTACCTGATACTGTCATACATAACCTCAGGGAGGCTAACAGATACATGGTAGTAGAATCATATAACCTAACTGTTCAACGCAGATGGACCTTCAGGGAGGACCTTAGAACAGATGGTAGTCCTTTGGAGTTCTGTGGAAGACTTACAATATAACCTTAGCTAACTATGTACATTAACATAAACCAGAAATAACCTCTGCTTCAAAATGTAGGGGAATAATACACCTGTGGCAGTGAAGTATAAAGGAACGGCAAAGCCGTTTGCTTGTGCGACCTAAAGGGGGGGGGAGGAAGATGAGAGAAAGTTCTAAGAGGGTGTCTTATTACGGGGAGAAAGACGACCATTCCTCCGGGAGTATATATCCTTTGCTATTATTTGTGGTTCTATTCCTGATTCTGATCTCCATATCTAGGTTCTTTTTGACTAATGATAATAGATGCGGGAAGGAAAATTCTTCTGAAGATTTCCAATTTGAAGTAATCAAATGTAGAGCTGCAAGTATTGTGTGGTAAATGATGGGTTGTGACATCTTGGGAATTTTATAGAACTCCAGCATTAGTAAAGCTAATTGGGGGGATAGGCGGAATTCCTTCAACAAGCATTTTTGATCTGCACATGTGCAAGTTCTGAACCGCATACATGCACAGGGACAGGAAGTGCTCAGGGAACAGTGATTCCTTTTGCTGTGCACACGCAGTTCAGAACTCGGCAGATGGATTCAGCTAAACACGAAGAGGAATGGGGAGTGGGAGAGACCCCGAAGGTGACCAGCAGCATGGGATGGCTGAGGATAAGGTAATCCAACCCACCATGGGATAGGCAAGATTTTGTTTAGCTTTTGATATAGTTTCAGATGTGTCCTTATTAAACCTTTATTATGGTGTGGGCTCCTGTGGGAATATTTCTTCTCGCTTTCTGTCCCTGAGACCGGGGCCGGATTTCTGAGAAGGCCGCAAAGGCCATGGCCTAGGATGATAAAACTCAGCAGGGCACAGGACTTTGAGAGATAAGAGGTCACATGTCAAAGTAAATTAACTCTCCTGCTTTGCTCTGGTCTGCCTGAATTCCAGAGATCCCTGCAACTCTCTCAGTTGTGCAGAGTGTGTGTGATGACAGTCAGCATCTGCTGTCACCTGATGATCCTGTGCTCTGTATGATGATTGGGGACAAACAAGCTGCTGTGAGAAGAAAAATATATGGGCTCAAGTAGCAGAACTTTTGAGTTCAGATTAGTTTCTTCATGCACCATTCATGGACAGGAATTATCAGCTCTCCTCTTCCCCTGACTGCTGTTTATTACTGATCAGAGCTGTTAAAGACCTCAAACCTGTTTCATTTGTTTTTTTTCCCTAGGGAATGACAGCAACATTCTTTGTGCTACAGTTTAACTCTTTCCTGACTTTCTTTTTAGCAGCAAAGCATTGTACTGTGTTAGCCATCAGTGAAAGCAGGATGTTTTGAAACAGAATAACTGTATTACATTTATTTATATTTACAAAACAATCTATGCATCTCCTGCTGACTGTATATATAGCTGTGTGCCCTAAAATCTTGTATACAGGAACAAAGGATGAATACGGCTTATTAGCCAAAGACTCACTGTTTTTCTTTTGGTTAGTCAATAAATAGTATAATTCTGTTACAAAACTTCAAAACTTCCTGCCTTAACTTGCCCTAAGTGCTAAATTGTCACTGTGTAAAGTACACCTGAGCTTATGCTAGGTACACACGATGCAATTTTCTGACAGATTTACTGTCAGATCGACTATTGCCAACATGTCCGATCTGCTTTCCGATGGTTTTTCTGAATGATTTTTACATAGAAGTGAATGGAAAATCAGTTGAAAAATGTATCGGAAATCAGATCAGACATGTTGGAAATAATTGATCTGACACTAAATCTGTCAGAAAATTGCATCATGTGTACCTAGTATCACACTACATCTATGCCAGCGTGTGTAGTTTCGGATCCTTCTACTTTCCTGGTCTCTGGTATGGATGGGCTTCTCTCCATTGCGCTGCACCATCACCTGTTTGTGGCTCTGACTGCAGCAAGTCGCACAGAGGACAAAGAAGCAGCGCTGTCCACTCGGGCTCCTTGTAATTTCGCAGTCCTGTACGGATGTAATAAGAGTGTTATGGGTTATGCGTACTTGAGAAGTGCTTCTCACACATGAGCATCATTTCTAAAGTGTGCAAGCCCAGAATCGGCTGCTGTGCATTCAGACAGGAGTGCAAAATGACATGGGGCTTAATTCACTATGCGGTGCTAACCTACTTAGCACGTCTAAAGTCTTTAGGCATGCTAACCAGGGTGCTAAGTAGGTTAGCAACGGTTTTCTCAATCAGATGGTGCGCTAAGTACCGCGCGCAAAGTTTTGCACGCGCAAAGTCCTATGCGCGCGCTGAGTTCCATAGGCTTTAATGGGCACTTCGCGCGGAGCTCCCTGCGCTCTGTGCAATGCGCGTGTAAAGTTTTGCGCGCGAAAAGCTCGTTTAGACATGCTAAGGGGGTTTTTACAGGCGTGCTAACAGTTAGCACCGCTTTGTGCATCAAGCCCCTGGAGTGGCCAGAGCATGCACTGCTTCTTTGTTGAACAGGGGGCAGAGCAGCAAAACAGAGGGGAGCCCATTTAACCCAGTGATCACTAGTTAGAGTTGGACAGAATGGGGGGGGGGGCGGCGGTTGGTGACAGCGGGCCTAGGGCGCTGGAAAGTACAAATCCAGCCCTGCCTGAGACTAATAGTTGCTGATACAAACAGAAGCTAAAATCTCCTTAAGCAGGACACAGACAGCAATAACATATCTTCCATGTGGAAATTGGGGAAAGTTATCTTTATATTTGCTTCTGTGTCCCCTAATTTGAAAATTTCCTGTAACGTTTTCTCCTATAAGTGATCATCAGAACAGGAAATGATCAGTCGCATATCTCACTAATGGCAATAAAAAGGGATTATCAATCAAAACATCACAGCACAGGCTGCATACCTAGACAGGGCCGGTTCTACTAACGATGGGGCCCCAGGGCAAAATTAGCCTGGGGGCCCCCAATAGACACCCCCTGTTCAAAAAAGCGGCATTAGGGGCCCTTTATTGCAGCCAGATTTCACTCCTGGGCCCCCGAGATAGCTGCGTACTCTCCCCCAACTTAACTGCGCTCCCTGGGGCCCCTGCAGAGTCCTCCTTGGCAGTGTAGTGTCTCACCTCCCCACCGCCACAGGTGAGTCTCTGCCAAAGACTTTGCAGAGGACACAAGGAGCAACAGTTAAGATGGGGGAGACACCTTGGGGGGCCCAACAGGTTTTGGGGCCCTGGGGCGATTGCCCTCTTTGCCTCTATGGTAGCGTCGGCCCTGTACCTAGACAAACCTTCTATCATACTGTGCCCTATTTATGTCACTGTGCTGAGGGGATGGGTCCCTCCTCGTTAGTCAGTCTGCAGTGTGGTGTATTTGCTGAGGGAATGGGGGATGGGTCCCTCCATGTGAGTCAGTCTGCAGTGTAGTGTATTGCTGAGGGGATGGGTCCCTCCATGTGAGTCAGTCTGCAGTGTAGTGTATTGCTGAGGGGATGGGTCCCTCCATGTGAGTCAGTCTGCAGTGTAGTGTATTGCTGAGGGGATGGGTCCCTCCATGTGAGTCAGTCTGCAGTGTAGTGTATTGTTGAGGGGATAGGTCCCTCCACGTGTGCTAGTCTGCAGTGCGGTGTATTTGCTGAAGGGATGGGGGATGGGTCCCTCCTCGTTAGTCAGACTGCAGTGTGGTGCAATTTGATCTCAGAGCTGCTAACTGAGCCACAGAAGGATCTAGAATAATTTATATCTCCTATTTCATGCAAATCTGCTTCACATTCTGCTTCTTCTGCATGTTGTATATCATCTGTCTGCAGTGGCTGCCAGACATGACTAAATCCCATTTTTTACTATTCTGTGTTATTCTTTCCTGAGAACTGGCCAGAAGGTGGCACTGGAGTCTCTATTCCTATAACTTTTCTGAAGTATGTAAAAAATATCTCCCTTTTTACCATGGCAGCTGCTATCAGTCAGCAGATATTTCCCACAACCCTCCCCACCAGGAGGTGCAGCCAGACACAGGAGACACCAGGTGTCAGCAGATCCCGGTTAGGCCTATTTGTCACAGGAGGCTGATAGCAGTGAGGCCATCACATGTCAGCTGCTCCTGTGCATCAGCTGGGGGCTGGCCACGGAGAGCCAGCCCCTCCCCCATGGAGTGACATCAGAGTGTGGCCAGACACAACATTGTTTTGCTGCCAGTTAAAGTGAATGGGAACACGTTTTTTTTTTTTTTAAAGTCAGATACTCACCTAAGGAGAGGGAGGCTCTGGGTCCCATAGAGCACTCCCTCTCCTCTCCCGGTGCCCGCTGCTGTCCTGGCTCCCCCGTAGCAGTATTCGACCGTTTCGGTCAAATACTGCTGTTTCCCCGCCGAAGGGAGGCTTCAGAAAGGCTTCGGGAGCCCAAGTGCTCCCGAAGACGGGCCGCTCTACACTGCGTACGACTCTATGACGCAATGTGGAGCCGCCTGTCTTCGGGAGGACTCGGCTCCCAAAGCATTTCCGAAGCCCCCTCGGCGGGGGATGTGAACGGAGGAGCCAGCGCAGCACGGAGGGCACCGGGAGAGGGGAGGCTCAGTACGACCCGAGCCTTCCCTCTCCTTAGGTGAGTATCTGGCTTCTTTTTTATTTACATCGGGATTCCCATTAGCTTTAACCACCCTGGCGTTCTATTAAGATCGCCAGGGCGGCTGCGGGAGGGTTTAAATAAAAAAAAAACTATTTCATGCAGCCAACTGAAAGTTGGCTGCATGAAAGCCCACTGGATGGCGCTCCGGAGGCGTTCTTCTGATCGCCTCCGGCGGCCAAAAGTAACACGGAAGGCCGCAATGAGCGGCCTTCCGTGTTTTGCTTACTTCGTCGCCATGGCGACGAGCGGAGTGACGTCATGGACGTCAGCCGACGTCCTGACGTCAGCCGCCTCCGATCCAGCCCTTAGCGCTGGCCGGAACTATTTGTTCCGGCTGCGCAGGGCTCAGGCGGCTGGGGGGACCCTCTTTCGCCGCTGCTCGCGGCGGATCGCCGCAGAGCGGCGGCGATCAGGCAGCACACGCGGCTGGCAAAGTGCCGGCTGCGTGTGCTGCACTTTATTTGATCAAAATCGGCCCAGCAGGGCCTGAGCGGCACCCTCTGGCGGTACTGGACGAGCTGAGCTCGTCCATACCGCTAAGGTGGTTAAGGGCCTGTTTCCACTACACACAGATTGGATGCAGATTGGATGCAGAATGGATGCAGAAAAACTGACTCCAATGAAGGCCTATGGGAAAATCTGCATCAGAAAAATCGCTTTTAGTGGAAACAGGCCCATAGGCATTCGTTGGAGTCAGTTTTTCTGCATCCATTCTGCATCCAATCTGCGTGTAGTGGAAACAGGCCCTACTCTGCTGTGCGTGAAATGCTGACAGGGGTTACACTCGCTGGCATTCAGCTGCTCCAACATTGCAGGGAAGGGTGCTCTCAACTGGCAGATGGGATGCTGAGCTGATGGAGAAGCTCACCCTTTAGTCATCCGTCTGACAGAAGATTTTGTGACCCACCCCCAACCTGCTGCCCGCCATTACTCTGCGGAGTTCTCACTGCTGGGGCTCATTATCTGGGTATTTTTATTTTTGTATTGCTCTTGGGGTGGAAGGTGGTTAGGGTTACAGGCTTTGTGAACACTGCGAACGTCCCATAGGATAAACATTGCAGTGAAGTAAGCTGCATTATAAGACTTTATATCGCAGCTCCGTAATGTCCCAACTGTGAATGCAGCCTGAAGGAAGGGTTATCAGCAGTGATCTGGTAATCCCGGAATGGGAGTTCTGCTTTTAGGGGATAAAGATGGCTGCCCTCATCTGGGTCATATTGTAACATAGTGAGGATCTGCAGAAAGGTTAGTAAATGAGCAGTTGTGATTCCTGCCTCATGCTGGTGTCTGTAATGTGATCTTTTCTTCTTGTTTATATCAGTTTAGGCTGTCTTGGGCTTAATAAAGCACCTGTGGTGGCTGGTAACTGCAATCACACAGCCTCTAATCTGCATACCATCTAACACCTCTCACTGTGATCTGTTATGACCCAGATGAGGCTGAAAAATCCTAGCCACTCCATAGCAGCCAGTTGTCAGCTAATCCCATCCTGTTTGGTGAATGACTTATGATGTCCCCATTGGGGTTGCCTGGAGGAGCCTCAGTAAATCAGGACTGTGGAGCACAGACAGTGCACAGTGCTGGACTGGAGCGTCCACCGGCTGGCCAATCAGAAGTAGCCACGCCTTGTCATTACCAGTAACAACCTGCTGCAGGGAGTTACTGCGGAGATGAGGTGTGGTTACTGATGGTTGGCCAGCAGAGCTACCTCAGGTCAGTCCACAAATCCTCTGTGCCCTGTCCGTTGCTCACCTCATTCCCCCTTCCCCGCACCGGTACCTGTAATCACTTTTGGCTAAAGTCAAATTTTCAGACAGTAACAGGCAGTCTTGTGACAATGTCCCCGCTTTCCACCCTTCCATTCCTATCTCTTAATGGTAGTGAATGGTGCTGGAGAGAGGAGGGAATGGGAGGGTGAAAGGACGGAACGTCTCTGCAAGACTGCCTCTTCCTGTCTGAAGTTTTGACTTTAGCCAAAAGTGAACATTTTCAAGGAGTGATTACAGAGATCAGGGGGAATGAGGAGAGGAACGGACAATGCACAAAGGCATATGTATTCAGCATTAACTTACCTCTGTGCTTAGCTTAGGTAGCTGTGCCTCAGGTTGGGTGTCCTTGAATCTAGTATCTACCTTTCCATAGACCATTAGAGACATAGATGTACATTGGCTACGTCCATAGGAAGCTATGGAGGGTGTGTGACTATAGATATTGCCTGGCTTCCATGTACAGAGGGACTTAAAGCATTTTTATTTATGTTAAGGTGACTCTGAAGCCAAAAATCCTTAGAAGGTACTTATCTCAGCAGGTGAAAGCCCCCTCGTCCTCTGCGCCCCTTCCAGCATTGGGACACTCAGAAAAGAGCTTGTGGATGCTTGATGACTCCTCCCACAGGCGCACCAGCACCACCCAGCTCTGGTTTCTTGGGAAAAAGCCGGGCTGTATCTGATCTGGGCTAATTTGCAGGCTTGAGGGCCCGTTTCCACTAGTGCGGTGCAATTTCTTTGCAGAAAACGCATAAATGAATTTGCATGCGGATGCAAATTCATACACGTTTGTATGTGAATTTTCGTGTATTTTGATAAGTATGCGATTTTAACCATGTCAGTGCCTGTGTGCTTTTACATTGATTTTACACCAAAAACCTATGCGAATTTGCATGGAAGATTCGCATAGAGAAACCGCAATGTGAATTCCTATTAAATACACTACATGCGAATTGCAAGCGATGTGTGCTGTGTGCAAATTCTGATGGCTCTGCTGTGCAGATTTTTCCTGCTCAGTTTTCCTGACAAGTGGAAACTGGCCTATTTACTTGTATTGGTTATGCAAATCTGCTTGCAGAAAATGCTTGCAAATTGGCGCTAGTGGAAACGGGCCCTGAGCCGCCTGTGCTGTAGCACGGGCCCAATTGAGCTTGGCTATTTCTACCGGACCCAGAGTGGGGCGGGGCTAATGCGCATGCACAGGGAGGAGACTGTGGGGTTCCAGAGCTGGAACGGGCTGATGTACGAGGATGGGGGACGCCTCCTTAGGATACATAGGCTCCTCTTCCTGAGGTAATTAACCATTTTTTTCTCCTTTAGGCTTCTTGCACACAGGGACGTTACAGGCGCACGTTAGTGCGGCCGGGCACATGGCTAATTAATATTCACTGCACTCAGTGACGTGCAGTGTTTACTTCCTGGAGCGGCCGCTCTGTGCGGCGATTGGCCAGCGGGACCACGTGATGCCGCATGCGTCCAAGAGTATGCATCACGGACGCCAGAGTGAGCTGCACAACGCGGCTTACTCCGACGTCCACATCAGAGAGCACCAGGCGTTGTGTTAGGGGCACGTTATGTGCCCTATAACGTCCCCTAAACGCAACGTCCTGGTGTGTAACTAGCCTTATAGGACAACTGAAACGAGAGGGATATGGAGGCTGCCATATTTATTTCCTTTTAAGCAATACCAGTTTCCTGGCTGTCCTGCTGATCCTCTGTCTCTAATACTTTTAGCCATAGCCCCTGAACAAGCATGCAGCAGATCAGGTGTTTCTGACATTATTGTCAGATCTGACAAGATTAGCTGCATGCTTGTTTCTGGTGTGGCTCAGTCACTATTGCAGCCACATAGATCAGCAGGGCTGCCAGGCAACTTGTATTGTTTAAAAGGAAATAAACATGGCAGCCTATTCTTCTCACTACAGTTGTCCTTTAAAAAGTCACAGGTTGCCTCTCATTGCAAACAGACCTCCTTGATGCTAGTATTACGTGTTGTGTGGATAAGAAAATGATCTCTGAGTGTATCAATGCTACATATAAACAACACCCTGTCCCACTTTGAAAAAGTGTGCCAACCAATGGGTGGACTATAGAGGAGGCCTGCTAGTGTTCAACGACTAAACGACTAACAAGCCCACGTGCATTCAAACACCGCATACAATCCCTCCAGCAGGGCCGGCGCTACCATTAAGGCAAAGGAGGCAGCTGCCCCAGGGCCCCAGAGCTTGTAGGGGCCCCCAGTGGCTACAAGAGGAAAAAAAAAATTTCAAAATCGGCCTTATAGTTTTTGAGAAAATCGATTTTAAAGTTTCAAAGGAAAAAAAACACATTTAAAAACCTGCCGACTTTAATGGTTAATAGCAAATCCACCTTAAATGCTAGAAACCCTAAATTTGCAGGGTATGTTAAGGAGATCATTAGGAATAAGAGGAAAAAACAATTTTTCAAAAAGACCTTATAGTTTTTGAGAAAATCGATTTTAAAGTTTCGAAGGAAAAAAAGTATACTTTTAAATGCGGTAAATGTCACTTTTAGTAGCAGACCTAACGGTAGTGTAATTTTACATGCATCAAACGAAAGCGCAATAAATTTCCTGACGGGGTTTCCAGGGGGTCTATACGCAGCCGCAGCGCTTTGACCATGGATCGCTATACAGCCGCAATATGGCTGTATGAAGATCCCTGGCATGTTTTCCTATTTTCCCATTTTTTATTTTTTTTTACGTTTAGAGTGCGGGAATTTAAAAAAAAAATTGTGGGGTCCCCCCTCCTGAAACTTTTTAACCCCTTGTTCCCCATGCAGGCTGGAATAGCCAGAATGTGGAGCTCTGACCGATTGGGGCTTCACACCCTGACTATACCAGCTGCAAAAAAGGTCTCTTAATGCCGATTTTTGTTCCGGGGTATATGTTGGGGGGGGGCCCCCCAGGTTTATTTTGCCCTGGGGCCCCATTGTTGCTTAAACCGGCCCTGCCCTCCAGTGTTCTTGCTGTAGCTATAGCACCAGACCAGGTCATGCAGTATAAGCTTTACTTCTTCTTGCACCTTTGTGACCATGTTGTTGAAGTTTTTGTTGTATGTAGACAGGAACTGTCCTATCTGCAGTCTGATTATTGTTCTCTACTCATGTGCATAGCGAGTCTTTCCATGGTAATGTTACTGTTATTACTCCTTTATTGCTATTATAAAACCCCTGAGCGTACCCTGTTCCTCTGAATGCTGCTGTACACTTATTCTTTATGCTCATAATAAAGATTCTTTTGAACAGTAGAATGTCACAGGTTTAAACCGGATAAGACTGGAATTAGCTACTGTGATACTGGAATGTAATCTGCACTTCATGTGTGTGTAAAGGCCCTGACAAACCAAAGAGTGTTTTGCAGGTCGTGTTTGTTTAAGAGATGCCTATTGACTTACAGTAAAATCGCGGCAAAAAATCGCAGTGATTTTTCTTGTAAGGGCTCGTTTCCACTATAGCGAATCCGCATGCGGGCACTGCATGCGGATTCGCATACTTAATGTTAGTGGATGGGGCTGTTTCCACGTGTGCGGCGGCGGCGGCGTTTTTCGGTGCGGGGAAAATCTACACGACAGGGTCGTGCAGATTCGCTTGCGGCAGGAATGCGGGCGAATCGCCGCTAATGTATTCAATAGGGAAATCGCATGCGGCTTTGTCATGCGGATTTCCCCGCGATTTCGCATGCGATTTCGCATGAAAGCCAATGGAACTTAACACAGGCAGTGACATGGTTAAATTCGCATGGCTCCTTGCCATGCGAAATCACATGCGAAATCGCGGGTAAATCTGCATGCGGAAACGCAGCCGCGTGCGATTTCTTCAGCGGTGGAATCCAGGCGATTCTGCACCGCTACAGTGGAAACGAGCCCTAAAAGTTTGTCAGGGCCCTAACATTGACAGGGTCAGGGAGCTAAATTCACGGCTGCTCTGACTATAGGACTCTCCCCGGGTAGCCGCAAAATGCCCCGCCCCCTCCACCATCACTTCCTGTAACCTCACTAATATGTTATATTTTCACCACAGCCGGCAGGAATATGCATGGAACCTATCTATAAATGTTACGTTGTTTCCCATTATTCTGAAAAGCTGGGCTGGGGGCGCTAAGCTAGTGGATGGAATAACTGAGGCACAATTGATTTTCACAGGGCGTACATCAAAAAGGGGCACCAGGGAATGTGGGTGCCAGAAATAGCCAATAGCAGAATATGGGTAAATTTACCAATATTCTACTCTTGCAGTCCTAATGCCAATAGTAAAATATCAATTATAGATACTGATATTTTAATACAGCTAAATTTACCCTATTCTCACATTGAACTCTCTCTATACCAATGCCTAACCTTAACCACTCCCCCCGGATGCCTAATCTTAACCTTCCCCGCCCCTTACCTTAACGTGTACCTGAGATGAAAGCCATCTCAGGTTCTATACTTACCTGGGGCTTCCCTAAGCCCCTTCAGGTCGCTCTGTCCCTCGCTGTCTCCCGGGGAGACAATGGGACTGAGTGGCCTGAAGGGAGCTTAGGGAAGCCCCAGGTAAGTATAGAACCTGAGATGGCTTTCATCTCGGGTATACTATAACCGTTACCCCACCCCTAACCCTAACTGACCTCCCCCACATGCCTAACCTTATCCACTCCCCACACCTAACTATAAACCTCCCCCGCACACCTAACCTTAACCTCCCCCCTGGGGGACAGTTATGCTTATGTGTGCAGGAGGTTGGTTAAGGTTAGGGGGATGCTTAAAGTTAGATGCCGGGGAAGGGGGGGGGGGGGGGTTAGGTTAGGCATTGGGGTATTTTAAAGGACCACTATCACAAAAAAAGTCTAAAATTTAAAATGCATGTAAACACATACAAATAAGTTGTTTTTTCCCCTAGTAAATGAGCCATGAATGACTTTGCTCCTATGTTGCTGTCACTTACAGTCAACAGTAGAAATCTGACAGAACCGACAGGCTTTGGACTAGCTCATCTCCTCATGGGGGAATATCTGCATGACCTTTATTCTTAACAAAGAAAATCCCTAAAATTGATTTATACAAATATGCTAGCCAGCCTTCCTGCTCACCGTACACTTTTTTTGGAAGTTGGACGGAGCAACTGCCATTCATGAAGTTCCGTTGAAAATAAATAAAGCCCTGAGAATCCCCCATGAGGAGACTTGCTGGTCCAAATCCTGTCGGTAATTTCAGATTTCTACTACTTTCTGTAAGTGACGGCAACATAGGAGAAAAGTAATTTATGGCTCATTTTACTCTGGGAGAAATGTACTTCTTATTTGTATATGCTTACGTGTACTTAAAATTTTACAATTTTCGCGATAGTGGTCCAGGGCACCGCCTTTGACATGGGAGACCAGGGTAGGAATTCTGGTTAGGGTCAGTAACTGTTCAGTAAGGAGTTCATGGCAAGACTCCCTAACACTGCAGGGTGGCCTCTTGAGCGCGTCCCAGTGGCTGCAGCTCTTGAGCGCTTTGAGTCCAACAGGAGAAAAGCGCTATATACATGTTCGGATTATTATTATTATTTAATAATGAAACATGGCGGCTATGGGGGGAATTTGGGCACTTTTAAAGAGACTGTGAAGCCAGTTAAAAAACAAGTTTTTACCTTTTATTTCTCTTAAAGGAGTTATCAGGCTAATATTACCAAAATAAGCGCTACATACCCGGGGCTTCCTCCAGCCCCAAGTTCCCAGAATGTCCCTCACCGCAGATCTGTACGCAGGCGTTCGCCGCAGCTCCCTTCCGGTCCCCTGCGATGACTTCAGGCCGACCTCCAGATCGGCCTGTACTGCATCTGCGCGAGTGGCGCTTTCAATCACCGCCACGCGTGCAGATCTGCGGCAAGGGACATGCTGGGAGCTTGGGGCTGGAGGAAGCTCGCCCTGGGTAAGTAGCGCTTATTTTGGTAATATTAGCCTGATAACTCCTTTAAGGATGTTGGTCACTGCTAAAATGCCGCATCCCCACGGCAGCACGAGGGTTTTATAACCCCCAAATCCTAGTGCAAAAATCCACGACTTTCCTGGTCATAGATTTTGCTGCCCGGGGAGGCAGAGCTTTGGGCTTTAGCTCTGCCTCCATTCTCATCAATCTGGCCACGGATCTCCGCCTCTCCCCGCACCTCACAGTGGAAGAATTGAGAGGGGCGGGAAGAGGCGGCAATCAGCGGAGATTGACGCAAGTAGAGGCAGAGCTAGAGCCTAAAGCTCTGCCTCTACTAGGAAGCGCTCCCCGATTTTTGCCCAGGCATTTGTTCTGCTACGGGGATGCAACGTTTTAGCAGTGACCAACATCCTTAAACGAAATAAAAGGTAAAAAAACCCGTTTTTTAAACTGGCTTCAGTCTCTCTTTAAATATCGGACACTGTAGCTGCTCAAAATGCAAAATAGAGCTACAAATAGCAGACACAAGCGCCATTATTTAGCAGTGCCCTAGTTTGCCCAATAGCCACTATTTATATGGGCGCTAGAACGATTGCTGATCGTGGGCGCCCACATTTGTTGTTTCCTTGCACAGCCCCTCTTTTTAACATTTATCATATTGTGAATTATTGATATAATATACTTCTATAAGGAATAGTAATCCACTAACCTCAGAGCGGTCTTCCAGTTCCCCACGGCTGAGACACCAGAGTGCGCCCTCCACCCCCGTCCCCCACCCCCACCCCAGCCGTCACACACCGATTGCTATTAGACTAAGAGGCGGCCCAGACTAACCTGCTTTCCCCTCTGTATAGCGGAAAATTGTATACTTACCTATCGGTAATTTTCCTTTCCTGATGCATCCATGGCAGCACATTGGGTAGTGGCCCCGCCCCTCTACCCCATTGGACCAGTGAATATTCAAATAGAAAGAAAGAGGTGGTGCTCGCTGTCTTTGTTACTATTGACTCACCGAATAATCGGGTGGGATCCATGTGCTGCCATGGATGCATCAGGAAAGGAAAATTACCGATAGGTAAGTATACAATTTTCCGCTTTCCTTATGCCTCCATGGCAGCACATTGGGATCTAACTAGTAAATGGAAATAAGGGAGGGAATTCCAAGTTTGCTGAAGAAAAAATAAAGAAATTTATTCAGTGTTTAACACAGAGGAGGAGATAACCGCTCTCCCAAACTGTAAGGAGGTGCCTGAAGACACATCAACTTTATAATGAGAAATAAAGGTGTTGATTGACGACCAATTTGCCGCCTGACAAATTTTTGATGCCGAGACATTAGAATAGGCTGCCCAGGATGATGATATGCCTCTAGTAGAATGCGCTCTAATTCCTCCCGGAGGCTCCACATTGATAGCCCGATAGGCGCCACATATCGTCTTGACCAGCCAGGAGGCGATAGTTCTGGATGAGGCTTCGTGTCCTTTGCGATATCCTGCTGGAACCAGAAACAGATGATCCGATTTACGGATATCCCCTGTGGCCGATAAGTAAGCTTTTAGGGTTTTTGCCACGTCCAGAGAATGTAGGGAACTGTTTTCCTCATTCTGGAAGGCTGGTAAAGTCCATTCTTGGTTAATATGAAAGGTCTTTGAAACCTTAGGCAGAAAGAAATCCATAGGACGAAGTTGAACCCTATCATGAAAAAATGATAAAAAAGGTTCTCTGCAACTCAAGGCCTGTAGTTCTGAAACTCTCCGGGCAGAGGTTATAGCCACTAAGAAACAAGCCTTCAGGGTTAGATGCCATAATGAACAGCTTTCAATTGGCTCAAAGGGTGCCGCGGAGAGATAGTTGAGGACTAGTGGTAAGTCCCATTGGGGAAAGATGGATTTCCTTGGAGGTTTAAGTTTGATGACCGCTAGCATAAATTGCTTGATCAAAGGATGTAGAGCCCAACGCTGATCTGTAAGTGCTGATATGGCTGAAATTTGCACCTTTATAGCATTGTAGCTTAAGCCTTTATCAAGCCCTGTCTGTAGAAAGGCAAGAATCTGTTGGGTTGATGGTTGTAGAGGATTAAACGGGAACGCTTGTGCAAATTCTGTAAACTTATTCCATATCCTATAATAGGAGCCATTTGTGGAAGGTTTCCTTGCTTTCAGTAACGTATTAATCACCTCCGAAGTACATCCTAAAGATTGCAGTTTCCTCCTTTCAACTTCCATGCCGCCAAGTTCATTCTTGCCGGATTGGGATGTAGTATTGGTCCCTGGGTTAGCAGATGTTTGCTGACAGGTAGGACTAGAGGCTCTTCCGTTGCCAGTTGTAGGAGTAACGGGTACCAGGGACGTCGAGGCCAGACTGGAATCACCGCCAACAATGTTACACACTCCCGACATAATCTCTTGAGCAGGCTGTATATCAATGGCACTGGGGGAAAGACATACCCCATCGAGAAATTCCATGATGACGTTATGGCGTCTAATGCTTCTGCTTCCTGGAACGGATATCTTGCCATAAATCTGCTGCATTTCCTGTTGAGGTTGGACGCCATGAGGTCTATTTCGGGAAACCCCCATTGGTGACATATTAGATCGACGGAAGATTGGTTCAGTGACCATTCGTTGTTGTCCAGTAGTTTGCGACTCAGGAAATCCGCTTCTATATTCAACTTCCCCGGTATATAAACTGCTTTCAGGGATAGGAGATTTGCTTCTGCAAATAGGAATATGTCGTCCGCCACCCTCATTAGTGATTGACTGCGGGTGCCTCCTTGCTTCTGAATATAAGAGACCGCTGTGCTGTTGTCGATTCTCACCAGGCAGTTCTTGTTGTAAATGAGATTCTGGAAGTGATGCAGAGCGCACAGGACTGCTGTTAGTTCCCGAAGGTTTGAAGATTGATTGGATATCTTCGAAGTCCAGCGACCCTGTGCTACTTGGGATTCGCAAGTTGCACCCCAACCCTTCTTGCTGGCATCTGTTGTCATCATAATCGGAGGTTGTGGAGAAATTTGAACATGCCTTCGTATCTTCTGTGGCGATAGCCACCACTCGAGGGCTGCTTTCATTGCATGCGAGATCTGAATTTGTTGATTCATATCCAACCTGTTCCATTGTGACAGAAAACCTATCTGAAAAGTTCGTGTATGATAGTGAGCCCAGGGTAGCATAGGTATCGTTGCTGATAAGGTTCCTATTATCCTCAGGCACTTCCGGGCTGTACAGGAAGATGTGTGAACCATGTCGAATACTCTGTTCTGAATGATCGGTATCTTCTCCGGGGGTATTGATATTGCATTTTTCAAGGTCTGAAAACGAGCTCCAAGATAGATCAAGTCCTGTGTCGGCTCTAAATGGCTTTTCGAGTCGTTGATCAGCCAACCAAACTCCCTCAACGTCTGAAGTAGAATCTCCCTGTGTTGCAGTAGGAGGGGCTTGTTGTTTGCTATCAGTAGTAAGTCGTCGAGGTAATGGTAAAGACGTAGACCTTGTGTTCTTAGAAGAGCTACGATTGCAACTAGTACTTTGGTAAATGTCCGTGGTGCAGTCGATATCCCGAAGGGCAGACATGTAAATTGGTAGTGTTTGTTCTCTATGCTGAATCTGAGAAATTGTTGCATGTTCTTCTGGATGGGAATATGGAAGTAGGCGTCTTCTAGATCTACTGAAATTAGCCAATCTTTTAATGTGACTGCTTGACTGATTGATTGCAGAGATTCCATTTTGAAACTGTCCAAACGAATAAAACGGTTTAACCTCTTCAGGTCGAGAACTGGACGGAGCTTCCCTGATTTCTTTCTCACTAGAAACATCGGGGAATAGAACCCTGATCCTCTTTGATGTGAAGGAACCGTTAATATTGCCCGTTTCTGGATCAGCTCTCCCAGATAGGAGTACAAGATGTTCCTCTTCTCTACAGAGTGAGGAATTCTCGTTGGAGTAAAACTGTTCTTTGGCGTCTTGTTGAATGCCCAAGAATGCCCCCTTGAAATGGTCTTGACTACCCAGCGGGAGCTGATTTTGGATTTCCAGATAGTGCTGAAGGTTTTTAGTCTGGCACCCACAGGAACATCTTGGGCAGGCGTACCATCAAAAAGACTTTTCCTGTGTGCTAGGGTTGTCTGTCGTCCTCTGTTTCACAGTTCTGTTTCCTGAAGATTGAGTATTCTGCCAGTTACGCTTGTAATTTTTCCCAGGCCGATATGTTTTTGCATTTCTGTATCTGCTTTGTTGTTGTTGGGGAAAAGAGGTATTCGGTTTCGTTGGACGTCTGTCCTGCGGGATTAGACCCGATTTTCCTCCTCTGACTCTACTAATTGCTGAGTCCATTTTTTCCCCGAATAGTGCTGATCCATCAAAAGGAATCTTGCACCATGCAAGACGTGAATTAGTGTCTGCCGACCAAGACTTTAGCCATAGTGCACGTTTTGCCGTTACTGAATGCAGCATGGATCGGGATGAGGATCTTATTACGTCAAACGCCGCTTCCCCTACAAAGTCCCCTGATACTTTTAAATCTTCCAGAATTGAAGCGATTTTTTCTGTGTCTCCCGCCTTGATTGCGTCTTCTAAGTTTTCGGACCATGTTCTAATGGCTTTCCCAACCGATGCCAGAGCGATGGCAGGCCTGCATGCTCCACCTGACGCGATATAGGCTTTTTTTAAGTCCATATCTGTTTTTCGTAAAAGAACATCTCTGAAGGAAATCGCATCTTCCAAGGGGAGTGTCATATGCTTGGCTAATCGGATTACCGATGCATCGGTGACAGGGGAATTGTCCAGAGATTTGCACTCGTTTTCCTTTAAGGGATACAATTTTTGAAGTCTATTCAGCAGCGGCGGTTTCTTTTCTAGTTTTTTCCATTCCTCTTTCATTACTTCGTCTACCTCCGTCATGTATGGAAAGGTTACTTTCTCCTTGTTATCTTGTTTATAATATCTCTTTTTCTTTCTGCTTTTGACATCTTCTGTGTCGAGGTCCTCGTCCGACTCCCATTCAATAGCTTCCCTGACGGCCGAGACATACGGCTGAACAAGGGAGAAATCGAATCCAGTATGAACTTCCTCCATTAGAGTGTCCTGAGGGGGTGATGACATATTTTGTTGTGGGAAATCACTTGAAGTCGCCGGCACAGGCAGGTTCGCTATATAAGAGTCCATGGACTCCTGGACGGCCTTTTTAATTAGTCCTGATACATCTAATGATGTTTGCTCCTGTTCCGATGGCATTTCGGCAAAACATGTGGCGCAGACAAGCTTTCCCTGTAATACTTGATCGCCGCATGCCCAGCACCCAGGCTGGTGTTGTGTGAACTGAGGTGAAGGGTTCCTATTCCCTGATCTTCCTCTCTTATGAGTGGATCGATGCTTAGTTGACTTTTGGCGTGTCGGTGACCGGCTTCTGGAACGATGCCTCCGTGAGGATTGATGATGAGAAGGAGATCTCTTTCTGGAGGATTTCTTCTTTTTTGATTGGTCACGATGATCATGATGATCCTGGTTCCGGTGGCGTTTTCTGCGGCTGTAAGACATAGTCATATTATGACTATAGGGTCTTTTAAAGCACTCCCAGGTAGAAATAAAACTTACCTGAATGATCACCTACCTATCAATGTTTTGGCGGTCTGTCTTGTGCGCATGGGTGTCCATAGAGGCAGCCGACCAACGGTAGCTGAGAAAGAAACAGAGAAGAGACAGGTATAGCAAGACGACGATATCTAGGAATATGGCTTTAAGAAAAAAAAAATTGACAGAAAAGGCAGCAGTATGTGAATAAATAAATCCATAACTTTGTAAAATATATTAACAGACTTACTATTAGATGCAGCTTAGAAAGCGTGGAGTAAAGGGTTGGGTGAGCCAACACTCTGGATGCCAGGAGAAACCAACGGCAGGTATGGCATCTGATGTGTAGCGGCGAGAAAAACCGCCGCTCTGACTGTTTAAATAGACTGACTTCCGTCTACAGGACCTGGGGGCGGAAGCGGAAGTGTGCGGAACCACGCTGGGACGCACAAACTTCTCATGGAGCGGGCAGGAGCGTCATACTCCACATCTCCGGACTAAGCCCCGCCCACCAAGCGACAGCGAGCCCTCCCTCCGACGTCAGCGCGCTCCCTGGTTAAGGAAGTAACCAGCTGGAGCTTTAGAGACAGCGGAGGAGGAAAAGAAAAGAAAAACGGACACCCAGCAGCAAACCAGACTCATTTAGAGTCTTTTCAGGCAAGTGAAATGCATCCACATTTAGTGATGATTATGTGCATTTATGACAAACTAAAGATAGTTTGTAGCCCAAGTGCTATAATGTAGATGTCCCCCTAAGACCACCAGAATAGGGGACGCCCCAATTAGCCCAATTTATAGGCTGTATAAAGGGGACCTTCACACAGGGAGGCATGCTGTGTGGCGACTGCAGGATACAGTCAGGTAGGTGATAAAATAAAAAGCTTCTGCAGCAAACGCAGGTAGGTCCATATGAGGTGAGGACTGGAGAAAAAAGACAGCGAGCACCACCTCTTTCTTTCTATTTGAATATTCACTGGTCCAATGGGGTAGAGGGGCGGGGCCACTACCCAATGTGCTGCCATGGAGGCATAAGGAAAGTAACATGCTATCCCCAGAAATATCTGACCTTATGCTTCCCTAACCTTCATATTCATCCCTTCACAAGCTGTGGCCACAAGATGGGAAATCTGAGTGTCTTTCTTACTTCTATGCTCTTTGAATGGCCAGAAACAAACATTATACATATAAAATACACATATTGGCCACTAGATGGCAGCAGAGCGCACACAGCTCCATGCGTTCCATGTGATGGAGTGCAGGAAGTACGGACGACTGGCGTGGATATGAAAAGTGGAGGCGCTGAGGCGGGCGTGCCGTTACGCTGGGGGCGTGGCTTCTGCTGCACAGGAGTTACTGTGGAAGCTCCAGCCTCGTGGTGTGACCGATATCCGTACAGCTCTATATGGTATATACTGTATACAGTCTATGCCTCTCTATGGTATATATACAGGCTGGGCTCTGTACTGCTGTGGGGTGTGACATCCCTGCAGCTCTCTATGGTATATATGCTGGGCTCTATACTGCTGGGGGGCTGTGGGGGGGGGGGGGGGGGGGGGGGGTTATACTGGGTCATGCGTACATTTGAATACGGCGCTGGTAGACTTGGGCGCAGGATCCAGCTGTTAAATGGCTGGTCCTGCTTCTGCACAAGTCCGGGGCGTTTTAATTACTATTCCCCCTCCAGGCCGACATGGATAGTGGGGGAATGAAATAATTCGGCTTCCAGCGATTGCTGGAGGCCGAATTATTGTGTTTTTTAAACAACTTCGGCTCCGTCTGCTGACGGAGCCGACCTTCCTCACTGAGCGCCGCTATAGACTGATTCCTATTACAGTCTATGGCGGCGCTGGCTGCGCCCAAAGCTAGCAGCGCTGAAAAGCACTGCTCCGTGGGTCATAGTGTGGTGTGACTGATATCCCTGCAGCTCTCTATGGTATATATGCTGGGCTCTATACTGCTGGGGGACTGTAGGGTGCTATAGTGGGGTGTGTTATAATGGGGTGTAATACTGTATGTTGTAGTGTACTAGTGCAGTGTAATATAATGTGGCGTGTTATAGCATAGTGTGTTATAGTATAGTGTATTATAATGTATTGCATGCCTGCATTTATAGTGTATGGGTAGGTTATCATACAGGGGTGTGGCCACATGTAAGGGGAGGGGTAACTGACAGGGAGATTTAAAGGAGGCGGAAGTGATGAGTGGGGCACATGGGGGAGGTGTCGGTGTCACAATGAAGTACACTGCACTGATGGCACATGTGGTATATGAGCATTACATAGAATGTGTGCTAGTATTTATGCCTGCACTGTTTGCGCTGTATAACATGTTGCTTGTGGTATGGGGGGCGGGGGGGCTGACGCAGAGGCAGCCACATGGGGGAAGGGAGGGGCCTGACACAGAGGCAGCCACATGGGGGAAGGGAGGGGGCCTGACACAGAGGCAGAGTCAGCCACATGGGGGAAGGGAGGGGGCCTGACACAGAGGCAGAGTCAGCCACATGGGGGAAGGGAGGGGCCTGACACAGAGGCAGAGTCAGCCACATGGGGGAAGGGAGGGGGCCTGACACAGAGGCAGAGTCAGCCACATGGGGGGCGGGGGGGCTGACATAGAGGCAGAGTCAGCCACATGGGGGAAAAAACAATGTAGGGGGGAGTGTGCGAGGCACCGAGGGACACCGCCACGTGGGAGGGGGGTGGATGTGACATTGAGAGAGACAGCAGCATAGACGGTGACACAAAAAGGAAGAAACGCCCACCCATGTATCGGGGGTGTTAGGAATTGTCAACGTGACATAAAGTGCAGAGAAATAGAAATTGCTCTTGGGTAACACCCCTGTGTGTCACATGACATGCTTGGTTCACCAATCCTGCTGTTTGCCTGCATGAAGTTGCAGCCAGAAGCCGCTGGTGACTGGGAGGCAGAACTGCCCGACATGCGCACCGCTCAACCTCCCGAGGAAAAGGGGCCTCATCCATCTCCTCTGCTACTCAAAGCAATTGCCGCCACAAAGGGCACGCTCAGTATACCTCCCTGTAGCATTGCAGAGTCTTGCCAAAGGACTCCTTACGGAGCAGATGTTGGTTCCAGCCAGTATTCAACCCTGGTCTCCTATATCAAAGATGATATCTCTAACCAGTACACTATCCAGCCACTGCGCCTTTCCTGTGCAGACCCATTCAAAGTAGAGGAAAATGTATTTCGAGTTGGTAGAGACTGACGTAGAAAAAACTCCTTGCGCTCCTCTCCGGAGGCTGCAGACACTCATACACAATGGTGAGTCTTCCTTGTTAAAAAGGGTAATGTACTGTGCTGCTCCAGACGGTAGGGTAAGGCAAGATGTCTATGAAGAGAAACGGGGCGCACAATAGTGCATTACCTATGTTTATTTATAGTGGTGAATTAAAAGTTATACTCACAAGGTATCAAAAGTTAAAACGCTTCTCAGCAGTAAAGCCAACCGCTTATTATCCTAGGCAGGGCGGCAGCAGCGCACTGTGGCCAGCTGCGCGGGACCCGGTGGTTGGGAAGAGCCGTCTCGCTGTCAGGATGGGCGTGGCTGTGAAACACTATGCGTGCAGCGTCATTACGCGTTTCGGCGCTCTGCGCCTTCGTCAGATGACGCATGCACGCTGCATGGAAGGTTATAAGCCAACCTCCGTGTGTTACCATGGTGAGAATACACCATGGAATCAATAGGAAAGAAAAACTTTATTCAGCCGTGGTTGGGGCGGACAAAAACCCGTGTAGTAATGTTAAAAATGCCTTGTATCAAGATAAAAAAACACACCTCGTCATTGGCGGTGCTGGCTCACAGGGCGATGTGCGCTCTCATATGAAAAAATGGCTAAATACATATTTGGCATACGTACTCAGCTGCAAAACACTATGATCAGTGTCCCAGGCAGAAAGGGAGGGAGGGAGACCTCCCCTGGGAGCCATACAAAAAAGAACAAATTTGTACATAACTTAATACATCTCTAAAAATTCCATAAATTAAAAGTGCATAAAAAAATACATCAAGAAATATAAATCAAACAGGAAATAAATACTATGTGAAACGACATAAAAAGACAATAAAATAAGACGATTAAAAAAAAAACAAAAAAAAAAACGAGGTACAGTATGGATCCTGAAAATCGAAATCAGCAGCGTATAAATCATAAGAAATAAAACTTCTTTTAGGACCTTAAATATATATATATATATATGTGTGTAGAATATAGTTTATTCATGATGTAATAAGCTTGTGGAATGTGTACTCATAAAGCCACTGTGAAAAACTCATAATAGTATGGTCTAGGGCTGAGGCATATTGGTTATGGGGCTACATGTGCTCCCATAGAACACATGATTGTAGGATTGCGTATGCTCCTAAAGAGCCAATATAATAAACCAGGTGTCTGATATAGGCTAGAAAGGGGACACGTTGGTTATGGGGCTGTGGAATGTGATATAACTCCACAATGAGACCCGCTGGTGTCTACCAAGGGTAATAGGTGAATGCTGGTCCTAGGTGCATGAGAAATCAACCTACCCAATAAATTTAAAACATGCGGGCTTTGGGGCATGGAAGATGTTTGGGGTCAATGAATTTAAAAGTGTGTCACACTTAAGTGGCATGACCCTTGTGGTAGATAGAGGGATGTTCATGAGCCTCTACCTTAAAACTTTCCCCATCAGGGGTAAAAGGAGGGCAGGAAGGGAGGAAAAAGGGAGGGGGGGCAGGGGGGTGGTATTCAGAGGGAAGGACTTCCCTCTGAATACCACCCCCCCCGCCCTTCCTTTCCTCCCCCTGTCCTTTTCTCCACCCCTTTCCCCCCTGCCCCCCCCTCCCTTTTTCCTCCCTTCCTGCCCTCCTTTTACCCCTGATGGGGAAAGTTTTAAGGTAGAGGCTCATGAACATCCCTCTATCTACCACAAGGGTCATGCCACTTAAGTGTGACACACTTTTAAATTCATTGACCCCAAACATCTTCCATGCCCCAAAGCCCGCATGTTTTAAATTTATTGGGTAGGTTGATTTCTCATGCACCTAGGACCAGCATTCACCTATTACCCTTGGTAGACACCAGCGGGTCTCATTGTGGAGTTATATCACATTCCACAGCCCCATAACCAACGTGTCCCCTTTCTAGCCTATATCAGACACCTGGTTTATTATATTGGCTCTTTAGGAGCATACGCAATCCTACAATCATGTGTTCTATGGGAGCACATGTAGCCCCATAACCAATATGCCTCAGCCCTAGACCATACTATTATGAGTTTTTCACAGTGGCTTTATGAGTACACATTCCACAAGCTTATTACATCATGAATAAACTATATTCTACACACATATATATATATATATATTTAAGGTCCTAAAAGAAGTTTTATTTCTTATGATTTATACGCTGCTGATTTCGATTTTCAGGATCCATACTGTACCTCGTTTTTTTTTTTGTTTTTTTTTTAATCGTCTTATTTTATTGTCTTTTTATGTCGTTTCACATAGTATTTATTTCCTGTTTGATTTATATTTCTTGATGTATTTTTTTATGCACTTTTAATTTATGGAATTTTTAGAGATGTATTAAGTTATGTACAAATTTGTTCTTTTTTGTATGGCTCCCAGGGGAGGTCTCCCTCCCTCCCTTTCTGCCTGGGACACTGATCATAGTGTTTTGCAGCTGAGTACGTATGCCAAATATGTATTTAGCCATTTTTTCATATGAGAGCGCACATCGCCCTGTGAGCCAGCACCGCCAATGACGAGGTGTGTTTTTTTATCTTGATACAAGGCATTTTTAACATTACTACACGGGTTTTTGTCCGCCCCAACCACGGCTGAATAAAGTTTTTCTTTCCTATTGATTCCATGGTGTATTCTCACCATGGTAACACACGGAGGTTGGCTTATAACCTTCCATGCAGCGTGCATGCGTCATCTGACGAAGGCGCAGAGCGCCGAAACGCGTAATGACGCTGCACGCATAGTGTTTCACAGCCACGCCCATCCTGACAGCGAGACGGCTCTTCCCAACCACCGGGTCCCGCGCTGCTGGCCACAGTGCGCTGCTGCCACCCTGCCTAGGATAATAAGCGGTTGGCTTTACCGCTGAGAAGCGTTTTAACTTTTGATACCTTGTGAGTATAACTTTTAATTCACCACTATAAATAAACATAGGTAATGCACTATTGTGCGCTCCGTTTCTCTTCATAGACATCTTGGTAGAGACTGAGCATGTGTGAGATATAACATCATATGTGTGAGATGTGAAACCAAAATGTCAGCCACAACTATAAGTGCAATGTGATTGGCTACAGTAAGAGCACAGACTTGAAAATGAAGTCGAAAAGTCGTTTGTGACTCCTGTTTATGAAACCACTGACTCCGGTATCTTCGACTCTGACTCCACAGCCCTAGTTAAAGCTGTTTAGACACGTAGGCATGTTGCCAGGGAAGGATCAGGACTTCATCCTTCGGGCGCCAGTGCAAGGCCGAAGTTGTACAGACGTGTCACTAGCCTCCAGGCTAGCGGTTTTCACCCCTCTTCCTCCAGGACGGCTGATGAGGAAGATGGCTCCTCCTCTAAAGGAAACACACAATCAATCTGCATACTAAATAAAGACACGCCTCTACCTCTCCCCCTTAGTTCTCTTTCTCTGGGTATGGAGAATCATGTTCCGAGTACCGGCAGTGGCTGGACACTTCCAGATTTGTCGGCTTCCCGACTCACAGTTCAGGTATCCAGGGGGGCGTATGCCTGTAACCGGCGTGCACAATTGGAGCCAGGAAGGGGCAGGCAGAGGAGGAGGCGGAGACTTGCTTTTTAGGTGGAAGTTTTGTTGGGTTTGGACTTTTATTTGCTGGTTCCTGCTTTTAGAAGTAGTGGAGCAGTCAGAAGCTCCTCCCTCAGACACCTGTAAGATTACAGCAGAGATACCTGAACAGGTGAGATTGCATATGTTACACCTGTGGATGTTACTTTGAATAAGATATATTGGCCTCAATTCATAAAGCATTACCGTATGCAGCAATGCAGAAAACAGCTGACCTTACCGAGCACTTAGGAAAATGTCAATTCATAAAAGCAGTTACCACATGAAAAGCTGACATTCCCGCGCAGTGAGATAAATTACCGACTTGTGCGGTAATTACCTCAACACGTCAGTAAATGTCAATTCATAAAGATTAGAGCAGGCGGTAATGGCACGGAAACATACCACCTGCTTTGAAGTGGTGATAAGAGAGCGACAAGCTCGGGACTGTGTGATGTTAATGGAGACTTCTCCCCTCAGGCAGCAGCAGCAGAGTGGAACAAACAAGGCTTCCCCTGAATACCTTAGGCTTGTGTGTTTAACCTCTTGGGTTCCTGCTTTTGAGATGTCTTTGAGCTGGATGTTAATATCACAAAGCATGGCATGTGTAAAGTTTCTTGAAGTTCTTCTAAGCTATGTCAATTAAGAAGATTGATAAAGACTAATAGATTCAGAGCAGATTTAGGGCAAGCAGAGGCAGTATAACAAAACATGCACATCTAATGGGAAGTTGGGATGCCTCTTGTAATGCTGTCTCTGCACAGAGAAATCTAACATCTCAGGCAGCTTCTCATGTTACCGCTAGTTTAGTTCGGTAAATCCCCGCACTTCTGTTGCAGCTGTAAAGATTTTTATGAATTAGCACACAAAACTCTAAAATGCCGAACGCAGTATTTTCCTGACCAGATTTTTTTTTTTTTTACCGCACATCCTTTTATGAATTGACCCCATTGTCCTAGCAGGAGTGCTTTGTAGACATTGCAGGGGACTATGCACTGGCCTGTTATAGTGTATCGTTATTTAGCAGACTCCTGGGCTAGAGCAGTAACACAGAAATGTGCTCTAGGGGCCCAGATCCCTCAGCTGTTATGAAGTTCATGGAGTTTTTGAGAAAGGCATTTACCTCCACCTCTCAGACTTTCAGATCTGTCATGACTTCTGCTGCTCCTCCTCTGCCTCCCCTACCTCCCCCTGCACTAGTGCCTACTCCAGCTCCATTGCATAGAGTGGTTGAGATTCAGCATTCAGAAGTTCAGAGGTGTGTAGTATCGCCCTCTGCAGATGACTCTGTGGAAGAGGGTGAGGAAAAGCAAGAGTCAGGTTCAGAATCAGATTCTAAAACTCCTAAACCAACTAAGTATTCATTGCTGAGGAAACATCAGAGCTTTTACAAGGTGTTTATGGTGTTGAACAAATCAAGGAACCGACTCCTTCCATCTCTGCTCAAGATGATATTGATCAAGGACTTGATTATCTAGAAAGTAGGACCTTTCCGGTCCACCCTCTTAAAAAGATTCTTTCTAATTGGGAGGATCCTGAGAAATGTTTGTACATATCTCAGTGCCATTTAAATATTCTAAAGATGTCGATTTATCCTTCGAGGATCTGGTTAATCTCAAAGACCCTGTGGGCAAAAAAAGCAGAAGCCATGTTGAAAAGAGCCTGAGAGTCAGCCAGTGTTTTCCTTTAACCAGCTGAGCGGTCTGGACGAGCTCAGCTCGTCCAACACCGCCAGCGGCTGCCGCTCAGGCCCTGCTGGGCCGATTTTAACGAAATAAAAAGCAGCACACGCAGCCGGCACTTTGCCAGCCGCGTGTGCTGCCTGATCGCCGCCGCTCTGCGGCGATTCGCCGCGAGCAGCGGCGAAAGAGGGCCCCCCTAGCCGCCTGAGCCCAGCGTAGCCGGAACAAAAAGTTCCGGCCAGCGCTAAGGGCTGGATCGGAGGCGGCTGACGTCAGGACGTCGGCTGACGTCGATGACGTCACTCCGCTCGTCGCTATGGCGACGATATAAGCGAAACAAGGAAGGCCGCTCATTGCGGCCTTCCTTGTTTATTCTGGGCGCCGGAGGCGATCGGAAGATCGCCTCCGGAGCGCCCTCTAGTGGGCTTTCATGCAGCCAACTTTCAGTTGGCTACATGAAATAGTTTTTTTTTTATTTAAAAAAAACCCTCCCGCAGCCACCCTGGCGATTTAATCAGAACGCCAGGGTGGTTAAAGAGAACCTGTATTGTTAAAATCACACAAAAGTAAACATACCAGTGTGTTAGGGGACATCGCCTATTCCCCTCTGTCACAATTTTGCTTCTCCCCGCCGCATTAAAAGTAGTCAAAAACAGTTTTAAAAAGTTTTTGTAAACAAACAAAATGGCCACCAAAACAGGAAGTAGGTTGATGTACAGTATGTCCACACATAGAAATTACATCCATACACAATCAGGCTGTATACAGCCTTCCTTTTGAATCTCAAGAGATCATTTGTGTGTTTCTTCCCCCCTGCAGCTTACTGAAGAGTTACAAGCTGATTGTTTCTTCTTGCAGACAGCTCTGCCCGGTTGTCTGTAATTCTGCAGTATGTGACTCAACAGTATGTGAACAGAGGATTTATGCAGCTTGTAAAAGATAAGAGAGCAGAGAAAAGCTGGCTAATGTAAATAACACACACACACAGGGGAGTGTGCATAGAGGGGGCATGCATAGCAGATCACACTGAAGAGTTGGCAGCCTTCCAGACACAGGACGACAAGTCCGACAGGGGAAAGATAAGCTGATTTGTTACAGAGATGGTGATAGTAGAAAGTGCTGCAGTAAGCCAGAGCACATTATAATAGGTTTAGGAACCTGTAGGATGGTAGAAAACACAATGACATTTTTGTTACAGAGTCCCTTTAAGCATGCCATTTCATCAGTCTACCATGCTCGGAATCTGAATAAAAGGCTTGCGTGGTTGAAAGCTCACCTAGTACCAGGGGCCCCTCAGGATCACATCTTGGAATTCTTCCCAGTTATTGCTTGCTCTGTAGCAGGCTTATCGGATGCAGCTACAGAATCCACTGGCACTGCAGCCTGAACTACTGCTTCAATTTATACCACTAGATGGACAGTATAGCTGGACACATGGAGGAGGATGTTGGGTCCTAGCAAGGGTTATGTGCTATGAGATTTTAAGCAGTCCACCTGTTTAGTAAGGATGGAGAGGATATTAAAATTTTGAGAGATCTTTAGATCTGTAGAGTAAGACATTTCCTGATAAATGGAAGAAAGCCTTTATCCGTAAAGCCTTTCAGGGTAAAGAGGCCTTTTATAAAGCTCCAAAGCTTCATTCCCCCCAACACACCTCAAAGGAAATTGGGTTTACAATGCATGGGAAGGCAAGTGCCCCTTCATGTTTAATAAGCCTCTATCCTCCAGAAGAAGATAGATGGGGGTTCTGGTGGGGGGAAGACTCCTTCAGTAAACTCAAGTTAGTAAACTCTGGGTACAAGGTAGAGTTCTCTTCCCCTCCTCCCAGGAAAGTTATGTTGACGGGTCTCCTCAGGGATTCCCAGAAAACCTCTGCTCTGAAAGAATCAGTCTCCTCCTTTCTGAATCAGATAGGAATTGCCAGGATTCTAGCATGACGGTTCCACCTGCGGTTTTATTCCACGGTCTGTATGATCCAAAAAGCCTCAGGCAAGTAGAGAATTATCCTAAATGTTAAACAATTGAATCCCTACATTGTGGAAAAGGTTCAGAACCTGATTCCGCAGGGTCCATTCATGGTGACCTTGGATCTTCAAGATGCATATTTACATGTACCTATATAACCAGCATACCAACAACTCCTGAGATTTGTGGTAAAACTGCGAAACTCAGTCTGTCATTTCCAGTATGGAGCCCTCCCCGGGATATCTTCAGCCCCTCTAATTTTTTTACGAAGATAGTGGTGGAGGTGACGACCCATCTTCATCAGTTACAGCTCCAGATCATTCCAGACCTAGGTGATCTGCTCATTTTATGTGACCCCCCTCTGTCTGCTACAAGATTTACACCTCCAGCTCCTCTTATCTGGGGCTGTTGCTGAATTAGGAGGAATCCATTCTCATACCGGAGTGAGCTTTGTGGTGTATTCTATTCAGGATATTTTTTTTTTTCCCCAGAAGAAAACCTGTTTGATTTAATTTCCAGAATTCCAACTCTCAGGACAGGGGGTGACTGTATCCCTGAGAGTCTCTCGCCCTCTTGGGTCCAATAACCTCTACGATCCTAGGGGTATTGTGGGCCCAGTATTATTCACGCACACTACAAGAGTGGTTTCTTCAAAGCTGGGATCTATGCAGAGACTCCCTCTTCCCAGGAAGGTGGCATCTGTTCTAACATAGTGGGGGGATCATACTCTTCTAGATCGGGGTGGTAGGGGCAATGGGATTAAGCTAATCAACGCAGATCCTCCAACTTCAGGGAGCTGCTGGTGACAAGGGTGGCAATAAAGCTTTCCTGAAGAATGAAAAAACAAAAACAGATACTAGCGCCTTCAGGTTCCTCTCATGGTCTCCTGGTTCCAGCGCTGTCTTCACTCTTCAAATTTCCTGCCACTGGAGGCTTTAAGAGCCCCAGTGCTCCCGAAGATGGGTGGCCCCGTACTGCACGTGCACGAGAGAGCGTGCGAGTGCACTACATTGCCTTCCGAAGCCTCCCCCATTGGTAGGAGACTGCCAGTGGTGGAGACAGCACTGGTTACACAATATGGTGACTATCTCATACATTCCGAAGCCAGGGGGGACGAGAAAAAAAGCGTGAAAGTGTACCCGAGGCAGTGTGGGGGCAGATTGGAGACAGAGGCATGTTCCCTGCCTCATGACATCCCTCTGTGTCCCCTCACCACTGCTCTCTGCCCCCACTGCCTCGCTATCACCCCCCAAAATTTGCAGCAATGATTGTCGCCAATCTCAATGGGGAAGTAGGTGAGGGATTCCCTGCTCAAAACGCCTACTGGGGGCGTTCTTGCAGGCTTTTCCCAGCTGCCATTGGGCAGCTATCTTTCCCTCCCCCGCCTCCCTGCACGTTGAGAGAGCAGCTCACTCGCCCAGAGGTCATGAAAGTGAAACTAAAGCGGCAAAAATGGCTGCTACCTGATCTGCCCAGCCCCCCGGATCAGGTAGCATAGTTTTTGATTTTTAATTTACTGTCCCCACCTGGGGTTCTCTCACTAGAGATCATTTGGATTGCAGAGGGAAATGTGCTGTCTCTCTCAGCCATACATATCAAAAGTTTGAAAAATAGTTTAGTATATAATCTAAGCCTAGAGATTGACTAAAAACTGGAAAGTGTTTCAGGAAATCTTAGTCATGTGGTGGACCTGTTTGCATCTTCTCAGGATACCAAGTCAGAAGTATTCTTTCCCAAGCACCTATCTTTCCATCCAGAGCCAACCTTTTCGTTGCAGCTGAGGGAGAGAGCATCCAAACGTCCAGAAATTTGCCCTAGTGGCTTGGGTCTTGATTGGGAATCTCTCAGAAAAGCTTCTCTGATCAAGTGAGAGATTTCCACTGTTGTCATAAGGTAAATACTAGACATACAATGCTGCCTGTAATTATTCATACCACTGGCAAATTTTGACAATGTTCAAGAGGCATTATTGTGATTAAAAAAAAAAAACATTTCTCAGCTTTTATGTACATTTGAACAAAACGTGTCCAGTCAAAAATTATTCATACCCTTCTTAATAATCGAAAAGCCTTTATTCCTTCCTATAATTGCAGACCATCTTTTTGCATCTCTCCACAGGTATTTTTGCCCATTCATCTTTAGCAATGCGCTCCAAATCTTTCAGGTTGGAGCGTATTCTTGCCATCACCCTGATCTTTAGCTTCCTCCACAGATTCTCAATTGGATTTAAGTCAGGGCTCTGGCTGGGCCACTCCAAAATGTTAATGTTGTTGTCTGCTAACCATTTCTTCACCACTTTTGCTGTGTTTTGGGTCATTGTCATGCTGAAATGTCCACTGGTGCCCAAGGCAAAGTTTCTCAGCAGACTGCATGATGTTGTCATTGAGAATCCTCATGTATTGCTTTTTTTCATGGTGCTGTTTACTGTGATTAGGTTCCCTGGTCCATTCGCTGAAAAACACCCCCAAAGCATTTGGTTTCCACCACCACGTTTGACAGTGGGAATATTGTTCTTTGGGTTGAAAGCTTCTCCGTCTTTACACCAAATGAAGGAAACCTCATTGTTACCAAGCAATTCATTTTTTTGTTTCATCTGATCCTCATCTGTCTAAATTTTTTGTCCAGATAAGCATTTGCAAAGGCCAAGCAAGTTTTTGTGTGTCTTACCTGGAAAAGTGGTGTCTTCCTTAGTCTGCATTCGTGGAACCCAGCAGTATGCAGTGTCCATTGAATTGTCTGCCTTGACACATTGCCAATAACAGAGCCCAGATTCACCAGGATGGCCTTGGTGGTGATCCTTGGATTCTTTTTCACCTCTCTCTCTATCCTCCTGGCCAGCACAGGTGTCACTTTTGTCTTTTGACCACATCCTCTGAGATTTTCCACAGTGCGGAACGTCTTGTTTTTTTAATAATACAGCCACTGGAACTTGAAAACATTTAGAAATGGCCTTGTAGCCCTTTCCTGACTTGTGAGAGGTAGAAAACTGAGAGCCCAATATAGTGTAGTAGGTATTGGAAGGTGGGAAAAGTAATGTGAAACGTAAGTATTATACTTACAAACCAGGGTTACCTCCGAGGCAACCACTGAAAAGGCAGGTGAGGAGAACAAGCCTGCCCCCACTCAGGATTAAGACATCGCTCTCTATGGATAGATGGAAAGAAGAGGGTATAACACCCTTCCACCAAGGGTGGATATCTTCATACGCAGTCGTACAGAGGCGCCAGTAGGATAAAATATGCTAAAATGTTTAAAAAGTTCGGGATGCGGTGGTGGACCAGCCAACCCAAGACAGACGCAAGTGCTGTCAGTTAAAGTAGTAAACGATTTATTTATATACTCCCAAGAACAGTTGCAACGCGTTTCGCAGGCAAAGTCCCGCTTCTTCAGGCAATAAACAACAGGAGTGAAACACAGTACAGAGTCTAGAGCATGCTTGGCACCTCTGAACAAAGTGTGCAAAGTGTGAACCTAGCCAGATACTCAGGGAAGTTTCTTCTCAAAGGAACATGGACAACAACCGTAATGTTCCTTCCCATATGGAAACAAATGCCGATTTTCTTAATGTATCTGAATGGCACAGTACCTCTCTGGAGTATGATGGTACTTTACCCCAAGTGCAGAGGACCCTCTTAGCCACAGTCCAATCAGTCCCGGAGTACAGGGAAATCCCTCAGGTGCGGCGCGGCTCAAAGCTCGCGCGAGGACGGTGAATCCGTCTTCCTCTACGTCCGTCGGATGTGACGTCACCCCCTGCGTTCCAGTTGCCACCCAAGCAAGTGTCGGCTATTTCCTTGCTCCTTCCCGCAAGCAGGTCACAGGGACATCCTTAGGTCCTGGATGACAGTCATATCTTCCACCTCTCAAACAGCACACAACCCTTGAATTCCTATGCATAAATACTCCAGCAGCCTCCTCTGTAGCTCAGGCCAGGGCAGCTTAGAACAGAACTTCCTGACATGCAGGGCTCTGGAGAATGAAGGAAGTCGGTGCAGATAGAGTAGAGCTGTCTGTCTGGTCAGCTCTACTCTATCTGCACCGACTTCCTTCATTCTCCAGAGCCCTGCATGTCAGGAAGTTCTGTTCTAAGCTGCCCTGGCCTGAGCTACAGAGGAGGCTGCTGGAGTATTTATGCATAGGAATTCAAGGTTTGTGTGCTGTTTGAGAGGTGGAAGATATGACTGTCATCAAGGACCTAAGGATGTCCCTGTGACCTGCTTGCGGGAAGGAGCAAGGAAATAGCCGACACTTGCTTGGGTAGCAACTGGAACGCAGGGGGTGACGTCACATCCGACGGACGTAGAGGAAGACGGATTCACCGTCCTCGCGCGAGCTTTGAGCCGCGCCGCACCTGAGGGATTTCCCTGTACTCCGGGACTGATTAGACTGTGGCTAAGAGGGTCCTCTGCACTTGGGGTAAAGTACCATCATACTCCAGAGAGGAACTGTGCCATTCAGATACATTAAGAAATCGGCATTTGTTTCCATATGGGAAGGAACATTACGGTTGTTGTCCATGTTCCTTTGAGAAGAAACTTCCCTGCAAAATTTGTATTGTGGCAATAAGTTTGAGCGCCAGGTGCTCCAGTTTTTGTACTATTCTTCCGTTTTGGGGGCTTGAGGACTGGCCCTGAGTATACCTGTGCCGCTTGGTTGTCTGCCAGTGCGCTACTACCTTTTGTGTTTTCATAGCCAGATACTCAAGATGTTAGAAAAGCAATCCTCACATATTGAGGCCACAAAATCTTTTAGACGTTCAAAACACCTCTTAGTAGCTTTTGCAGGCACAAAAAAGGTTTCAGAAGCCATCATTGCTAGTTGCTTTCAGCAGTTCAGGGCAGCAGATTCTGCAGGACATCACACCTCATGCTACTAGCTTTCTATCCACTTCATAGGTTAAAAGTTTGGAAGCCTCCCTAGAGCATATATGCAAAGCAGCAACTTGGTCAAGTCCTCAAATATCAAGCACTACCAGGTTGATCTGCCCTCCAGCCAAGATCTGTTTTCTGGGAGAAAGGTGTTAGGGCTGGTGCACACCAGAGCGGTTCGTGAGCGATTTTAAAAATGCTTGGTGATAGAAAACCGCTTGGCTAATGTATTTCAATGGGCTTGTGCACACCTGAGCTGTTTATTTTTTACCCAAACGCAAACTCGGGGGCTGCAGCATTTTTTTAGATTTCTGAGGCGTTTCCGCCTCAATGTTAAGTATAGGAAAGTAGAAAACCGCTCTGAAAAACGCTAGATCAGAGCTGTTTTCCAGGCATTTTTGTTACAGAAGCTGTAACAGTACATGAAATCTGCTACACAAAAACGCTCCAAACACGCTAGGCATGTTTAGAAAACCTCTCCTAAACATGCCTAGGATTCGCTCTGACAATCTGCTTCAAAAACCTCTAGCGTTAGCAGATCTGCTAGAGGTTTTTGGTGTGCACTGGGCCTTACAGAATGTCTTCCCTCCCTAAGATAGGATGACAAGGGTTGAAAGTCTTGTTAGATCTTACCAGTAGTGGTATTTCAACAAGTCCTCCAGGATGGCTACCTTGGTTGGCCTCGCAAATTTTATCGTTGGATTTCTTCTCCTGTCTGTTTCCTTCTTAGTTTACTCTACATAACTGAAGGTAATGGGAGGGGGAGGAGGTGTCTTTATTCAATATGCAAATGGATTTGTGTGTGTTTCCTCTAGGGGAGGAGCCAACTTTCTCTCGTGTATCAGTCATTCTGGGGGATTTGTTTAAATTCCAATGGGTTCTAACAAGGGTTTCCATTCTCATGTCGGAGGATGGGCCGTTGGAGCAGAGAAAGTCAAACAGTTGAAAGGAGGGGGGGGGGGGGGGGTGTCAGAAGAACAATGCCCTCAGCCAGTACTCAGCTGTGTTGTGGATCATACGCCGACACATCAAAGGGCATTGGTGACCGCAGTACACAGTGGCTTCTTGGCAGAGGTGGTTATCACCCTCCTCGAAGTTTCATTTTGCAAGCGTATCTCGCTTAAGTCATTCTGTAGTGTAAATGGTGGTGTTGTGACTTTCTAGGAGGTGAACCGAGGGGAAGTTGAGTCAGTGGCTTCATTAGCAGTTGTCTATACACAATACCTATTTGTCTCACTCACCAGTATTTTTGTTCCCAAAACTGTATACGTAACCATACACAGGAGCTGCTCATAGAACATACATAATCCCAATTCAATACAAAAATACTATGCTGCCGCTCTGAGAATACAACATTTAATTACCTTTATTAATGTTGCAACATTAATAAAGGTAATTAAATTTTGTATTCTCAGAGCGGCAGCATAGTATTTTTGTATTGAATTCATTAGCAGTTGTCTGCCACCTCTTCAGCCCTGGAATGAGTTTTAAACCGGTACTATGGTAGATGTGGTAGGACATTAGACTGAGACTATGGTAGGATTAGTGAGCTCCTCTGAAGACAGGCAGTGATGGAAAACGTGTGATGGAAATCTGTATGTGTATGACCAGCTTATTTAACTCACTGATTTCATTACAGATCCCAGCATTGGACTTGCGGTGTACAAAGTACTGAGACACGCCTGGCTGCATTCTGTAGGACTTTTACTGACATACACCCTCCATTCTCTACTGCTGTCAGCGATGGCGTCTGCTGGTCTGAGAGAGGAGCTGGAGTGTTCTATCTGTATGAGCATTTATACAGATCCTGTAACCCTGAGATGTGGACACAACTTCTGCCGGGGCTGTATTCATCGTGTTCTGGACACACAGGAGGGGTCTGGAGGATATGTCTGTCCTGAATGCAGGAAAAAGTTTCAGGAGCGGCCAGCACTGCAGATAAACATAAAGCTGCGTAACATCGTGGAGAGCTTCCTGTCTGCTCAGCCAGGTGAGGAGGAGTCTCAGGTCTTCTGCAGTCACTGTATTCACACTTCTGTACCTGCTGTGAAGTCCTGTCTGCTGTGTGAGGTTTCTCTGTGTGAGAATCACCTGAGAGTCCACAAAAAGTCCCCAGAACACGTCTTATGTGACCCTACTACTTCCCTGGAGAACAGGAAATGCTCCATCCATAAGGATAAACTTCTGGAGTATTATTGTAATCAGGATGCTGCCTGTGTTTGTGTGTCCTGCTTCGTGATTGGAGAACATGTCGGCCATAAGATGGTGTCTCTGGCTGAGGCCTCTGAAAGTAGGAAGAGTGAACTGAGAAATGTTCTGCAGGATGTGATGTCACACAGAGAGGAGATGGAGAAAAGAGTCCAGAGTCTGGAGGAATGGAGGTGCAAAGCACAAGAAAAAGCAGATGATGAAACTGAGAGAGTCACTGCCCTATTCAAAGACCTTAGCAGACGCTTGGAAGATCTGGAGCAGAAAGTCTTGAGTGATATCCCCAGGCAGGCGGAGCTGGTTTCGTCATACTGTGATGATGTTATCAAGGAGCTGCAAATACAGAAGGAGGAGCTGTCCAGGAAGATGCGTCACATTGAGGAGCTGTGTAGTATGACTGACCCACTGACTGCCTTAAAGAAAATCAACAAAGGTGACCTGTGTTTCATGCATGAGGGAGTTAATGATGAAAGAGACGCACATGAAGGGCATCTGGATGTGGCCGGCATCTCACACACATTACACACAGGACTATATGATATTGTGTCTGGGGTTACTGGAGGGGTCTATTTACAGCCTGCACACATATTGCTGGATTTAAACACCGCTAATAATGAGCTACAGATATCAGATGACAGGAAATCTGTATCCAAGTCAGACACAAGCCAGAATCGCCCACAAACAGCAGAGAGGTTTCACAATAGGCCTCAGGTGTTGAGCAGCCAGAGTTTCTCCTCAGGGCAGCATTACTGGGAAGTGGATGTTGGAGAATCCGTATTCTGGTCTGTTGGGATGTGTTACCCCAGTATAGCCAGGAGAGGAAATCAGTCACTGATTGGAGATAATAAAGAGTCCTGGGTTTTGGAGAGGAGTGACTACGATTATACAGGAAAACATGACCGTGAAGAGATCTGGTTACCAGAGTTCCCCAGTGACAGAGTCAGGGTGTATCTGGATTATGAGGTTGGGCAGATCTCCTTTTACGCCCTGTGTGACCCCATCAGACACCTCCACACCTTCACTGCCCCCTTCACTGAGCCCCTCCATGCTGCATTATGTGTATGGGAAGGTTATATAAAGATATCTGGGGGGAGGCCGGAGATGTGAGAAATCTGCCCAGACACTGCTGACCTCATTCATGAGTATTATGTTATCACATCTCTGTGTCTGGAGTCCTGCTTTATATGTCATCCCTTTATAGCCAGAGGCTTCTGTCCTGCATCTTCCCTCTCTGGAGTTTTTTTTTTTATGAACGGGGTATCTGAAGCAAAAAATGTATTTGTTTTAATACATACCTATGTAGAGGTAAGACTCTGGATACCATAAAGCCTTCCTAGTCCTTACTCCGTCCCGTCGTTCTTGCGCCATCCCCCATTGAAGTTAATCCCCGATTAGCTGCAAAGGAGAGCTTATTCGTACTGGGCATGGATCCGGGCTTGCACATGTGCAGTACAGAGATGCGCTTATTGGGAAATGCTCAGCATTGCGAATAGTTCTGAAGGCTGCCTGAGAAGTGCTGAAGACCTAGGAGGAGGATGGTGCCGGGAAAACAGGGCGGACTGAGGACCGGGAAGACTCTATGGTGTCCAGACTCTTCTCTCTACATAGGTGTGTATGAAAACTGACTCTTGCTTAAAGGATACCACAACTGACATGTGGCATAATGAGATAGACATGGGTATGTACAGTGCCTAGCACACAAATAACTAGGCTGTGTTCCTTTTTTTCTTTCTCTGCCTGAAGGAGGTAAATATCAGGTATGTAAGTGGCTGACTCAGTCCTGACTCAGACAGGAAGTGACTACAGTGTGACCCTCACTGATAAGAATTTCCCCCTTTTTTATCTCTTTCTTGCTCTCAGAAGCCATTTTCTTCTAGGAAAGTGTTTTATAGTTGGAATTTCTTATCAGTGAAGGTCACACTGTAGTCACTTCCTGTCTGAGTCAGGACTGAGTCAGCCACTTACATACCTGATATTTACCTCTTTCAGGCAGAAAAAGAAAAAAAGGAACACAGCATAGTTATTTGTGTGCTAGGCACTGTACATACCCATGTCTATCTCATTATGCCACATGTCAGTTGTGGTATCCTTTAAAAGCAGCTCTGAATTGGGAAAATAATTGACAATTTTGGACTGGATTACCTAATTCTTGGCATCCTTATGCTGCTCCCTGTCTTTGGACTCCCTCCCGTTTCCTGTTCCCAGTCCTCTCCCCAGCCTGCCTGAAGTCCCCCGTAGCTGCAACAAGCACTTTTGATCTGTGCATGTATACGTTCTGAACCGCATACATGCGCAGTGACAGGAAGTGCTCAGGGAACAGTGATTCCTTTTGCGGTGCACACGCGGTTCAGAACTCAACAGAGGGATCCAGTTGAATAATAAGAGGAACGGGGAGCGGGAGGGACCCTGAAGACGACCAGGAGGGTGAGGAGGAGGAGGTCATCCAGCCCACCATGGGTTTCACTTATTTTTACCTCGATTTAGGGGTACTTTAATGTTGGGTGACTCCAGGCAAGATTTTGTTTAGCTTTTCATATACAGTAGTTTCAAATAGGTCCTTATCAAACCTTTATTATTGTCTGTGCTCCTGTGGGAGTATTTCTTATCGCTTTCTGTTCTTGCGACCTTATAAAGACTCTGACATGAATGAACATCTATAGGAATTGGAATCCACACTCTTATATGGTCGCTGTAGAGTCTTTTTAGTGAGGCACAGCTGCTTTACTTGTTTATTTACATGTTCTTGCTTTGAGGCACTGAGTGTCACACTGAGAGGTGTGTTATCAGCTGCCTGAGCTCAGTATATCCATAATACACATCACAGGTGCCTGTCAGATACACATAAACACAAAGCTAAGACTTTTGTATTTGAAAGTTTCCCACAAGGGGGAGGATTTACTTAGAAACTTTAGGCCTGGTGACCCACAAGACAGGAGATGGCTTCTTCCTGGAAATCCTTTGCCCTAAGTCTGGTTTTATATTTAGTTGTTTTAATAGATGGTACTATTCCCAGATTGGAGAAGAACTCCGGTCTCCCCTATATAAACATTACTGAGGCACGAGCCCACCAACATTTGTGCAGCTTATTTAGTTCCTTAGCGTTGGGAAATTGTCAAGCTGCAGATAGAAGCTCACTGCTGGTCTGTTTCCTGCTCTGCCCTCTATTTGTGCTTTTTTCTTATACCTCAACTCACAGCTCTTACTCTGTATACCTTAAAGAGGATCTGTAAGGAGAAAAATGTCCCCTGGGGGTACTTACCTCAGGAGGGGGAAGCGTCTGGTTCCTTATGAGGCTTTCCCCGTCCTCCTCTGGCCATGGCTTCCCTTGGTGGCACCCCTAGATCGGTGGAGAGGTAAATATTTACCTTCGCCGTCTCCAGTGCAGGTGCAGTAGAACCTTTCCACTCAGGCTGAGGCAGAAATAGCCAAACCCAATCAGGTCTCCTCTACTGCACAGGCGAGTAGCTTGCGCAGTACTGCGGACCCGATTGGACCCAACTATTTCTGCCTGAGCCCATCAGAGAGCCCCTACTGCGCATGCACTGGAGTCGGGGGAAGGTAAATATTGCAGGCAATACTACTGCAGGCTGTCGGCTGTGGTATTGAGGAACCCAAGCTGGATCCCTTTGGCTTGGGGGGGGATGGGGGAAGCCTTATTAGGATCGAGGCTTCCCCATCCCGAGGTAATTATCCCCAAGAGGATTTTGTTTTCTTGGAGATCCTCTTCAGTGTTCTCCTCAAGCTGTTTTCGGTGAGCACCCGGTGAGCAGTCATCGGCTCACCTCCTCATCCTTCTCCTATACTGTAAGCAGAATTGCTTGTCCTGCATTTCCCTCCTCACATCCCACCCCGGCTACTTTTTATGACACCCAGCTGGAGAAAATTCTGGGGAGAACACCTCTGTTTAAACTAGAGACTAGAGGCAACGTAAGGTCAGGCAATACGGTCATTATGGCCAAATGCCTCAGAACTGAACTCAAACCCGACCTGAAGCAAATGATCCAAACCTACAAATATAAGTTTCATTTTAATTCTGTTGAGGATTTGCCTTCACTTTGTTGAGTTTTGGAAAAAAAAAAAGTTTAAGCAATGTTGTAGCAGAAATGCAGTAAATAGTTAGAATAGATGTGTAGACCCCGGTACAGGAGGCTGTAGGAATAGATGTGTTGTAGACCCTGGTACAGGAGGCTGTATGAATAGATGTGTAGACCCCGGTACAGGAGGCTGTAGGAATAGATGTGTAGACCGCCCGGTACGGGAGGCTGTAGGAATAGATGTGTAGACCCCGGTACAGGAGGCTGTAGGAATAGATGTGTAGACCCCGGTACAGGAGGCTGTAGGAATAGATGTGTAGACCCCGGTACAGGAGGCTGTAGGAATAGATGTGTAGACCCCGGTACAGGAGGCTGTAGGAATAGATGTGTAGACCCCGGTACAGGAGGTTGTAGGAAAAGATGTGTAGACCCCGGTACAGGAGGCTGTAGGAATAGATGTGTAGACCCCGGTACAGGAGGCTGTAGGAATAGATGTGTAGACCCCGGTACAGGAGGCTGTAGGAATAGATGTGTAGACCCCGGTACAGGAGGGTGTAGGAATAGATGTGTAGACCCCGGTACAGGAGGGTGTAGGAATAGATGTGTAGACCCTGGTACAGGAGGCTGTATGAATAGATGTGTAGACCCTGGTACAGGAGGCTGTAGGAATAGATGTGTAGACCCCGGTACAGGAGGCTGTAGGAATAGATGTGTAGACCCCGGTACAGGAGGCTGTAGGAATAGATGTGTAGACCCCGGTACAGGAGGCTGTAGGAATAGATGTGTAGACCCCGGTACAGGAGGGTGTAGGAATAGATGTGTAGACCCTGGTACAGGAGGCTGTAGGAATAGATGTGTAGACCCCGGTACAGGAGGCTGTAGGAATGGATGTGTAGACCTTGGTACAGGAGGCTGTAGGAATAGATGTGTAGACCCCGGTACCGGAGGCTGTAGGAAAAGATGTGTAGACCCCCCAGTACGGGAGGCTGTAGGAATAGATGTGTAGACCCCAGTACAGGAGGCTGTAGGAATAGATGTGTAGACCCCGGTACAGGAGGCTGTAGGAATAGATGTGTAGACCCCCCCAGTACGGGAGGCTGTAGGAATAGATGTGTAGATCCCGGTACAGAAGGCTGTAGGAATAGATGTGTAGACCCCGGTACAGGAGGCTGTAGGAATAGATGTGTAGACCCCGGTACAGGAGGCTGTAGGAATAGATGAGTAGACCCCGGTACAGGAGGCCGTAGGAATAGATGTGTAGTCCCCCCCCAGTACAGGAGGCTGTAGGTATAGATGTGTAGTCCCCCCCCCCCCCCAGTACAGGAGGCTGTAGGAATAGATGTGTAGACCCCGGTATAGGAGGCTGTAGGAATAGATGTGTAGGCCCCGGTACAGGAGGCTGTAGGAATAGATGTGTAGACCCCGGTACAGGAGGCTGTAGGAATAGATGTGTAGTCCCCGGGACAGGAGGCTGTAGGAATAGATGTGTAGACCCCGGTACGGGAGGCTGTAGGAATAGATGTGTAGACCCCGGTATGGGAGGCTGTAGGAATAGATGTGTAGACCCCGGTACAGGAGGCTGTAGGAATAAGATGTGTAGTCCCCGATACAGGAGGCTGTAGGAATAGATGAGTAGACCCCGGTACAGGAGGCTGTAGGAATAGATGTGTAGACCCGCCCAGTACAGGAGGCTGTAGGAATAGATGTGTAGTCCCCGGTATAGGAGGCTGTAGGAATAGATGTGTAGACCCCGGTATAGGAGGCTGTAGGAATAGATGTGTAGACCCCGGTACAGGAGGCTGTAGGAAAAGATGTGTAGACCCCAGTACAGGAGGCTGTAGGAATAGATGTGTACACCCCCCCAGTACAGGAGGCTGTAGGAATAGATGTGTAGTCCCCCCCCCCCAGTACAGGAGGCTGTAGGAATAGATGTGTAGACCCCGGTATAGGAGGCTGTAGGAATAGATGAGTAGACCCCAGTACAGGAGGCTGTAGGAAAAGATGTGTAGACCCCAGTACAGGAGGCTGTAGGAATAGATGTGTAGGCCCCGGTACAGGAGGCTGTAGGAATAGATGTGTAGACCCCGGTACAGGAGGCTGTAGGAATAGATGTGTAGTCCCCGGGACAGGAGGCTGTAGGAATAGATGTGTAGACCCCGGTACAGGAGGCTGTAGGAATAAGATGTGTAGTCCCCGATACAGGAGGCTGTAGGAATAGATGTGTAGACCCCGGTACAGGAGCCTGTAGGAATAGATGTGTAGACCCCGGTACAGGAGGCTGTAGGAATAGATGTGTAGTCCCCCCCCCCCCCAGTACAGGAGGCTGTAGGAATAGATGTGTAGACCCCGGTACAGGAGGCTGTAGGAATAGACGTGTAGACCCCGGTACAGGAGGCTGTAGGAATAGATGTGTAGACCCCGGTACAGAAGGCTGTAGGAATAGATGTGTAGACCCCGGTACAGGAGGCTGTAGGAATAAATGTGTAGACCCCGGTACAGGAGGCTGTAGGAATAGATGTGTAGACCCCAGTACAGGAGGCTGTAGGAATAGATGTGTAGACCCCGGTACAGGAGGCTGTAGGAATAGATGTGTAGACCCCGGTACAGGAGGCTGTAGGAATAGATGTGTAGACCCCGGTACAGGAGGCTGTAGGAATAGATGTGTAGACCCCGGTACAGGAGGCTGTAGGAATAGATGTGTAGACCCCCCCCCCCCCCCCCGGTACAGGAGGCTGTAGGAATAGATGTGTAGACCCCCCCCGGTACAGGAGGCTGTAGGAATAGATGTGTAGACCCCGGTACAGGAGGCTGTAGGAATAGATGTGTAGACCTCCCGGTACAGGAGGCTGTAGGAATAGATGTGTAGACCCCGGTGCAGGAGGCTGTAGGAACAGATGTGTAGACCCCCCGGTACAGGAGGCTGTAGGAATAGATGTGTAGACCCCGGTACAGGAGGCTGTAGGAATAGATGTGTAGACCCTGGTGCTGGAGGCTGTAGGAATAGATGTGTAGACCCCGGTAGAGGAGTCCTGCACGCTGCTGGAGGTCACCTTTCTGCAGTTGGGGGTTGGTTGGGTTCCCCTGTGTGGGAATATATGTGTATCTGTAGATCTGATTCTTGGTCTTCTGTCTCTTCCTCCTGCACACCCCTTCCAGCACTGGGACCTTCAGAAAATGAGCTTGTGGCTGCTTGATGACTCCTCCCGCAGGTGCACCAGCACCATCCTTCTCTGGTTTCTTTGGGAAAAGCCGGACTGTATCTGGTCTGTGCTGTTTTGTAAGCTTGAGCCGCCTGTGCTGTAGCACAATCCTGGCTATTTCCTGCGGACCCAGAGTGGGGCGGGGCTAGTGCGCAGGGAGGCCACTCTATGGGGTTCCAGTGCTGGAGCGGGCTGATGTACGAGGACGGGGGAAGTCTCCTTAGGAGTCATAGGCCCCCCTCCTGAGGTAAGTAACCATTATTTCTCCTGTACAAAGTCACAGGTTGCCTCTCAATGGAAACCGACCTCCTTGAGCTATGCTAGTATAATGCTAGGTACACACCATGCAATCTTCTCACAGATTTACTGTCACATCGATTATTTTCAATATGTTCAATCTGGTTTCTGATCAATTTTTGATAGAAGTGAACCTAACATCGATCGGAAAAATCGATTGGAAATCAGATGGAACATGTTGGAAATAATCGATCTGACAGCACATCTGTCAGAAAATTGCATGGTGTGTACCCAGCATTACGTCTTGTGTGGATAAGAGAATGATTGATGAGCCCAACGATGCTGGAATAATGGACACCCCGCCCCATTCTGAGTGGCAGCCGTAGGTGGTCTATAGAGGGGGCCGGCACATGTTCAGCCACTAACAAGAGCCCACTTGCCTACATGTTATTGGCTACGATGATATTGAAATGTAATCTGCACTTCAAGTATGTGTAACATTGGGGGGAACTAATTCCTGGCTGCGCTGACTGAAGGGTTCTCCCCGGGCAGCTGCAGAATGCCCCGCCCCCTCCGCCATCACTTCCTGTAACCTCACTGATATGCTATATTGTCACCACAGTCTGCAGAAATATGCATGGAAGTTGTTATATATAAATGTTACGTTGTTTCTTGTTATTTGATGTTAAACTTGGTATGTTCAATAAAAAATATTAAAACAAAAATATATTAAGTTTGTCTCCTTCAAGTGGGAGGGATATGGAGGCTGCCATATTTATCCTTTTTAAAATACAATTTATTTTTTAGCTGTAATGCTGATTTTTTTTTTTTTTTTTTATATCTGGGTAGGAATGATCATTGAGATCCTATTAATCCCAGCTTCTATGCAAATTGTATGAACTGGGCCAATCCGAGCCAGAAGGGGCACATCAGATTTGGCTCAGTTCTGAGGTGTGTATTATTTGCATGATGTTTGCATACAAGCTGGGGTTATTAGTATCTCATTGGCTAGCTGTGTGATTGGGTGGTCTCTGTCCCAGGCCTGGAACAAGCATGCAGCCAGCCAGTGGGATCAGCTCACCAGATCTGCATACTGGTTCTCAAATATGGGTGCAGCAATGGTTCCTTCCATAAATTGCTTCCTTCATTTGTTTTTTTCTAACCAGGAAGAAATAACATCCAACTGATGTGGGCTGTTCTTATAGCGCTGCACAACCGGCACAGCGTCCCTCCATGTGTGGTCCATGTATAGTGGGCTGGCATACATCACCCGTGTCTCTGGAGGTGCTGAACTGCTCTTCTATAGCACTACACAACCAGCACAGCGTCCCTCCATGTGTGGTCCATGTATAGTGGGGGGGGGGGGGGCATACATCACCCGTGTCTCTGGAGGTGCTGAACTGCTCTTCTATAGCACTACACAACCAGCACAGCGTCCCTCCATGTGTGTTCCATGTATAGTGGGCCGGCATACATCACCCGTGTCTCTGGAGGTGCTGAACTGCTCTTCTATAGCACTACACAACCAGCACAGCGTCCCTCCATGTGTGGTCCATGTATAGTGGGCTGGCATACATCACCCGTGTCTCTGGAGGTGCTGAACTGCTCTTCTATAGCACTGCACACCCAGCACAGCGTCCCTCCATGTGTGGTCCATGTATAGTGGGCCGGCATACATCACCCATGTCTCTGGAGGTGCTGAACTGCTCTTCTATAGCACTACACAACCAGCACAGCGTCCCTCCATGTGTGGTCCATGTATAGTGTGCCGGCATACATCACCCATGTCTCTGGAGGTGCTGAACTGCTCTTCTATAGCACTGCACACCCAGCACAGCGTCCCTCCATGTGTGGTCCATGTATAGTGGGCCGGCATACATCACCCATGTCTCTGGAGGTGCTGAACTGCTCTTCTATAGCACTACACAACCAGAAAAGTCAGTGTGATGTCCGCTCAACCTTGATGTCTAGGAACAGAGCTGGAACCAGGTAATTCATCCCCAAACATCGACAGTAAAAAAGGTGAAGTTCCGCTCAATGGTCCAAAAATGTGAAAAATCTTTATTGAAACAGGTTACATAGCTTGAAAATTCGCTAACATGTTTCGGACACACACTGGTCCTTAATCATAGCATGAATCTAAATTCAAAAACTGACATTAAATACCTAAAACCACACCCTTCCCCTCCCCCCATCAATCTGGAGGACCGCCCAAAGGGGGAGTCCGCCATGTTCAGGGGAGGTTTGCAGTGCATGTTAAAAACAGTGACAAAGAGCACATATGACAATTGAGGAAATTCACACACAGCACATACATGTAATGAATATAAATATAGAGAGCCTCCCTCCCCCCGAGGTACATCGCAAAAGTCCAGAAAAATGATGACAAGGGAAATGGGGCCTAAATTAACTAAATGATACGACTAAGGTCCCATCTAGAATTCAGGCCCTTGGGAATTTGTGTATCCAACTGAAAAATCCAAAAGGCTTCTCGTGTAAGTAATATTTTATGTAAATTCCCCCCTCTAGGTGGTCTTGTAATCCGCTCTACTGCCTGAAAAGAAAAAGATGACATGTTGCCCGAATGTGCCTGTCTAAAATGTCTCGCTACATTAGATATTTCCAATGTTAACCATCCGGCACCTCTATAATGCTCGGCAATGCGCTCCCTCAAGCGACGTGTAGTGCAGCCCACATATTGAATGCGACACTCAAGGCAGGAAACCACATAGACTACATGTTTTGTGCCACAATTAATATATTGTTTAAGGCGAAAAACCTTTCCAGTTGAAAAGGAGGTTACCGTCTTTGTGGCTGTGTGCACAGAACAGTAATTACACGTTCGTATGCCACATTTGAATGAACCTACTGTAGTGAGCCAACATGGTTTGTGGTTACTAGCTGAAAAGAAACTGGGAGAAAGGAGACCTCCCAGAGTGGGGGGCCCGTCTACTCGCAAATTTTATTCCTTTGCCTATCCCCTCATCCAATTGTGGATCCATACGTAAAATGGGCAGCGAATCTTGGATTAGAGAAACCACATATTGGTATTCCTCGCTAAAAGCAGTGACAAAAACTAAATCTCTCTGAGAGATAATCTGATTATGTGGACTGGAACATGTCCGTAATAGCTGATCCCTGTCTTTATTGAGAGCAATTTGGCATCCCCGCTTAATCATCCAATTCGGGTAACCTCGCTCCCTGAGGCAAGATGCCACCACGTTAGACTCAATATTAAAAGCATCCAATGAAGAGCAATTCCGGCGTGCTCAGATAAATTCGCCAACAGGAATGGCCTTCACAGTATGTGACGGGTGGCAGCTATTAGCTCTCAGGGTGGAGTTCCCGCTACATGGTTTACGGTATGTCCTGGATGACAAAGAACTTACAGACTCATCGCCTTTCAAAACTATATCTAAATAACTTATTTCCGTGGGAGCCCACTGAAAAGTAAAAGACAGATTGAGGTGATTCTCATTAAGAAAATCTACAAACGCAGGTACTTCACTGGGCGTGCCATTCCAGACGACTACCAGGTCGTCTATATATCTGCCATACCATATTATCCGATCTGCAAATCTATTCCTACTGCTGAATAAAAACAGCTCCTCCCACCAACCCATATATAGGTTGGCCAGAGAGGGGGAAAATTTGGCCCCCATAGATGCTCCACAGCGTTGTAGGAAGAACTGCGAATCAAAGAGAAAATAGTTATGACTAAGCAAAAATTCAATAGCAAGCCCAATGAATGTGCGTAAATCAGCGGAAAAAGAAGAATATTGCACCATGTGATACCGTACAGCCTCGAGAGCAAGGGCATGGGGTATACAGGAATACAATGCTTTGACATCAATAGTTATCCAACTATACCCCTCGCGCCACCTGAAATCCCGAAGGCTGCACAGAATATGTTTGGTGTCGCGTACGTAACCAGGTAAACGTTTAACTAGTGGCTGTAGATAACCATCAATCCAGTCACCCAGGCGTTCCCCCAGAGAACCGATACCCGCAACAATGGGTCTACCCTCTGGGGGAAACCCTGGTTTGTGTATCTTAGGAAGGTGGTGAAATATCGGCACCACCGGTGACTGGACCGCAAGATACTCGGCCACTTTTCTCGAGAGAATCCCAAGAGTTTCCCCAAAAGACAACAACAAAAAAAAGTTGTCTCTTATATGTCTCTGTTGGGTCTCCACTAAGAGGGACATAGGTGTTTTGGTCCCTCAGTTGTCGAAGGGCCTCATTCTTGTATACCTCGGAGTCCAGGATGACCACCGCCCCCCCTTTATCCGCATTTTTGATGATAATACGTGTATTATTTCTTAGCGAGGCGATAGCCATCCGCTCCCCAGAGGTAAGATTAAATTTGCTGGATCTACCAGGATTCTTATTGGAGGCTAATTGGAGAAGTTTTAGTTCAACCCGAGTTTGAAAAACATCCACTGGTGTACTTATCGCAGAAGTGGGATAGAAATTAGGGTTGCGGGTTATGATAGGCTGGACGTCATGTTCAGATACAATAGGACTGTTCCCGTGAGCAAAAGCTCCAAATCCAAAAGAGACCTAATGTCCTTAAAACTCTGAATGTCCATCAAAGCCATGGATTCCACACCTAAACGCCTCTGTTCGGCACCAGTGCTAGTTTTCAGAAAATGTTTTTTAAGAAGGACAGACCGAATGAATCTATTTACATCTCTCAGAGTAGAAAACACATCAAAGTGGTGGGTCGGGGCAAAGGAGAGACCCTTAGATAACAATTTATACTCCTCAGTTGAAAGCACAGTTGCAGATAAATTCACAACTGTGTCCATTGGATCATTGGAGGAAAAGGGTCTCCTATGCCTTACACCCGCTCGTCTGGTGCGCCTCTGCCTCTGCGCTTTCTGAACTTTCTCTGCTTTCTGTAATATCCCCGGGGGGGAGGGGGATCCTGCTGTTTTTTTGATGTCTGGTTATTAGACACAATACCACCTACTGCGTCACCAGATACACCCTGTGAATTTACACTAGTTCCATCAGAAAGTTCGGATTGTGAATCTGACGTTTCAGGGGAACTAAAGGTGACCTTTTTGGGTGGACCAATTTTAGAGCGGGGTTTAGTTTGTCGGGAAGGTCTAAACTTTCCCTCCCACCGTCCCCATTCATATACAACCCTTTTCTTGTAGTCATCCACATCCCGTAGATATCTGAGCGGAACTTCACCTTTTTTACTAGCACTACACAACCCTCCGCATCCCTCCATGTGTGGTCCATGTATAGTGGGCCGGCATACATCACCCGTGTCTCTGGAGGAGCTGAACTGCTCTTCTATAGCACTACACAACCAGCACAGTGTCCCTCCATGTGTGGTCCATGTATAGTGGGCCGGCATACATCACCCGTGTCTCTGGAGGTGCTGAACTGCTCTTCTATAGCACTACACACCCAGCACAGCATCCCTCCATGTGTGGTCCATGTATAGTGGGCCGGCATACATCACCCGTGTCTCTGGAGATGCTGAACTGCTCTTCTATAGCACTACACAACCAGCACAGCATCCCTACATGTGTGGTCCATGTATAGTAGGCCGGCATACATCACCAGTGTCTCTGGAGGTGCTGAACTGCTCTTCTATAGCACTACACAACCAGCACAGCATCCCTCCATGTGTGGTCCATGTATAGTGGGCTGGCATACATCACCCGTGTCTCTGGAGGTGCTGAACTGCTCTTCTATAGCACTACACAACCAGCACAGCATCCCTCCATGTGTGGTCCATGTATAGTGGGCTGGCATACATCACCCGTGTCTCTGGAGGTGCTGAACTGCTCTTCTATAGCACTACACAACCAGCACAGCGTCCCTCCATGTGTGGTCCATGTATAGTGTGCCGGCATACATCACCCGTGTCTCTGGAGGTGCTGAACCAGGGGCGTAGCAATAGGGGTTGCAGCGGTAGCGACCGCATCGGGGCCCTTGGGCCAGAGGGGCCCCGCAGGGCCCTCCCTCAACTGCAGTATTAGCTTTCTATTGGTCCTGTGCTCATAATAATCATTTCTATAGATACATTGAATAGTGGTAATCAATAACACCTGCACTACCTCACAACGTTAAGTATTGCTGCTTTGTTTTTTTACCTTCTGATGTTTTTTAAGAAAGTTTTGCATTAAAGATTGGACTTTTTATGGCGAAGTTGCTCCTGGATATCCCCTTTCTCTCTTGTTTGCATGGTAATCAATAACACACTGTTCCCCATCCCCTTCTTGCACCTCAGACACTGTGGTTGCCATTGGCAGGTTTTGGTGCGCCGTATCCATTGTTATGTATAGAGTGCTTGGTGGGGCCCCATGTAAAACTTGCACCGGGGCCCACAGCTCCTTAGCTACGCCACTGTGCTGAACTGCTCTTCTATAACACTACACAACCAGCACAGCATCCCTCCATGTGTGGTCCATGTATAGTGTTCCGGCATACATCACCTGTGTCTCTGGAGGTGCTGAACTGCTCTTCTATAGCACTACACAACCGGCACATCATCCCTCCATGTGTGGTCCATGTATAGTGGGCCGTCATACATCACCCGTGTCTCTGGAGGTGCTGAACTGCTCTTCTATAGCACTGCACAACCAGCACAGCGTCCCTCCATGTGTGGTCCATGTATAGTGGGCCGGCATACATCACCCGTGTCTCTGGAGGGGCTGAACTGCTCTTCTATAGCACTACACAACCAGCACAGCGTCCCTCCATGTGTGGTCCATGTATAGTGGGCCGGCATACATCACCCGTGTCTCTGGAGGGGCTGAACTGCTCTTCTATAGCACTACACAACTGGCACAGCGTCCCTCCATGTGTGGTCCATGTATAGTGGGCCGTCATACATCACCCGTGTCTCTGGAGGGGCTGAACTGCTCTTCTATAGCACTGCACAACCAGCACAGCGTCCCTCCATGTGTGGTCCATGTATAGTGGGCCGGCATACACCACCCGTGTCTCTGGAGGTGCTGAACTGCTCTTCTATAGCACTACACAACCAGCACAGCGTCCCTCCATGTGTGGTCCATGTATAGTGGGCCGTCATACATCACCCGTGTCTCTGGAGGGGCTGAACTGCTCTTCTATAGCGCTACACAACCAGCACAGCTTCCCTCCATGTGTGGTCCATGTATAGTGGGCTGGCATACATCACCCGTGTCTCTGGAGGTGCTGAACCACTTTCTATAGGGGGACACAACCAGCACAGAAAGACCCAAGAAAATCTTATTCTGTACCATGAGATGGTTTTACCATGTGTTTAAATGGTCATCTGAACTTTCCCTGTAATTCCTTTGCTGGGTGTTCCCCTCTACCCTCCAGGTGATGAGCCTGGCTATTTCAGAACATGGGGTGGAGGAAAGGTTTCATGTCTAGTAGGTCATTTTTATGAACAACAAATAATGAAAACCCCTACAAACATTAAGGGCAGAATTTGGCCCTTCCCAATGAATTATTGGAGGATCCATACTCAAACCGTTCTGGCACGCTAAGAGGGCAGTGAAGCGTCCAACCGAAGAAACTACAGATTTCTAGAAACTGTTTATCTGGAGTGAGAGTCACAGGCAGCTGGTCTCCAAATTATATAAGATGTATGCTGATGAGGTGGAGGCTGCATGCCGTGCTTTCTCAGGACATGGGAGATGGGAATGCAAGGAGCGGTATCCACTGATGACATCATGGAATTCTGTTCCCTAGTGGACACATCTTCTTTATCCTCCAGCTTCCAAGGATCCAATCATAAAATATTACCAAGATGGTACAGGACTTCTGCTAAGCTGGCACCTCGATGACAGGTGCTGGGGGGCTGTGGAGGTGGGGGAAACCCTTCTTCCTTGTCTCTGGGGCTGCCCACTAGTTTCTGGCAGAAATTACTCCTATGCGTACAAACACTTTGTAATTCGCAATTATGTATCCTAATTATAATGCGATATTTGCGGATTAAGCATAAAATATTTAGCATGTGAACGTAATCACTAACCATAAGTACACATGTAAGCAAAATTTTGTTTGTGAAAATTTACTAGACATTATTACGTATTTGGGCATAATTTATGCGAAGGCCACAGAATTTTTATTCGCATAATTTCAGACACAAACGTTTTTAAGCTTACGAATGGATTTTTCACATTGGATATATAACTAATAGCCATGGATGTGCAGACACTGGCTGATTGGCACAATTTTTATTTATGCCCATAAACGCATTTTTCGCATTAAGTATTTAATTAACAGCCGCACATGCGCAGTACAATGGCGAATAGATGCAAATATTTTTACACATTGAACGCAAAATTACACGTAATTGCATAATTACAGGAGCACTTACGTTTCACAAATGTGGTATGCTGTACATAACAATCGCAATCTTCGTAAAAAAGAGAAAGGAGTAAAAGTGCGTCACTCTCAATTATGCAGCAAGAAGGGTGTGCTGTACCTGCAATCTCTCACCGCTCGTGCTACGTTCTTCCGGCCTTCTGTAGTACCTTAGGATGTGTGCTCCGTAGCAAATATGGAAGGAAGGAAATGGTAGTATGAATGTACAGAGGAAAGGTACGTGCACCATCCGTCCGTTGCTTATGGTGTTTATTGGTCAAAAGGCATCATAAAGGAAGACCTGTACAGTTGTCAAGAAAGCGTCACAATCTGGTGGAACGCAGCGTGACCAAGTGTCTTGCAACACGAAACGTCCGTTGCCTTCCCTAAACCAGTGCCCGCCACCCACCTCCACCACCATGACTGCTTTACAGGTCAGATTGTGATGTTTTCCTTTATGATGCCTTTTGACCAATAAACACCATAAGCAACGGACGGATGGTGCACGTACCTCTGTACATTCATAACAATCGCAATGCATAACTGGTAAAAAATTATGTGAAATTTCATGTAATTCGTAAGGGGGGAATAAGGTCTGGATGCGAAGTGGTTAATATAAAGTATGGAAAATTATTCTAGTATAGGCCCTTTCCTCCAATTTGTCCTTTAAATATGTTATGGATTAGGTATAGAGTAAGTGGATGGAATAACCAGGGCCAGTTTAAGCCCCACGGGGGATCCGGGGCAAAGGTAACCTGGGGTCCCTGCCCCCACCAAAGTCAATACCCACGGTCTCCCAATCTAGGCAGAAACTGAGGCAGTTCTGACCCTCTTCTCCCCGGGTTGCTCTTGTCCCCACTGGATAGCTCAGTAGCCTAGCCAAGTTGTGCTCTGCGTGCTTGCGCAGCCTGGCCTCAGATGTGCCGTCAACGCAAGGTGAGGGCGGGCACAGCCGGGCCACGAAGGCATAACAAAGCAGGACTCGGCTAGACTCAGATCAGATTATTATAGACTACCGGGCTATCCAGTGGGGGACGAGCAACCCGGGGAGATGACAAGGGGCCGAGCTGCCTCAAAGGGCTTAACCTCCTTGGCGGTAATCCCGAGCTGAGCTCGGGCTATGCCGCGCAGGAGGATTGCTCAGGCCCCGCTGGGCCGATTTACATAATTTTTTTTTGTTGCACGCAGCTAGCACTTTGCTAGCTGCGTGAACTCGCCGCCGCTTGACGCGTTAGAGGGTGCCCCCCACCGAGACCCCTGCGCAGCCTGGCCAATCAGTGCCAGGCAGCGCTGAGGGGTGGATCGGGACTCCCTCTGACGTCACGACATCGGTGACGTCATTGCGCTCGTCGCCATGGCGACGGGGGAAGCCCTAATGGAAATCCCGTTTAGAATGGGATTTCCTGATGGGCCTGATTGTCGGAGGGGGCGGGGGGATGCTGCTGCTCAGCGGCTATCATGTAGCTAGCGCTAGGCTAGCTACATGATTTAAAAAAAAAATAAAAAAATAGTGCTGCGCTGCCTCCCTGGCAGATTAATTGTACAGCCAGGGGGGGTTAAGGAAACACCCGGTTTGTGTGTGACCAGAGGCAGTTTTCATCTCAGGTACACCTATAGGCGTTAAAAACAAACTTATCTGGGGCTTCTACCGGCCCCTGCAGACATCCTATGCCCTCGCCGCAACAAAACCATCCTCCATACCCCACTGCGGCTCAGTTTCCTTGTATCGGTCAGCAGGCCACTGTGCAGCCCTTGCCGCGTGCGTCCTCGCTCCTGGCCACCTCGCCGAGAGCGTCCTGTGCAGTATGAGGTTTTCTTGTACTGCGCCTGTGCAGTATGCTTCCAGCAACATGTGCGGGAGCGAAGGTGCACGCAGCTAGGGACAAGCAACTGCACTGGCCTCAACTTGTACGGGAGCGCCGACCGTTGGGGGAACGGCAGAGAGTTGAGTGGATTCTCTTCTCCCCCCCCCCCCACCGCCGCAGCTGTCCCAGTGATCACTACGATCCGCCGGCGATCGTAGTGATCACATGATCAGCAGCCATACGCGATGGCTGCTGATCACTTAAGGGAGATGTCAGCTGTCATATGACAGCTTGATCTCCCCTCTCGGGTGCGCACGATCGTGTCGGGAGTGGAAATAGCAGCTGGCGTAGATCCTACGCCGCATCAGGCTAGAACAGCCACAAGTGCGGCGTAGGATCTACTATGGGCGGTCCACAAAAAGTTAAGGTTAGGCATTGTTAGTGGGAGGGCTCAGGGTGAGAATAAGTATTGGTACCTTTTACCAGTATTTTACTATTGTCAAATAAATGGCGGCATTGGGTGGAATTTTTGCAACTGCTAAATATCAGGCGCTGCGGAGACCCAGAATGCAAAATAGGGCTACAAGTAGCAGGCGCAAGCGCTAATATTTAGCGGGTGCCTAAGTTTCCCCCATAGCCGCTATTCACATGGGTGCCTATGGCAGAACGGCTGCTGATTGTGGCAAATTTGCCGTTTCCTTGCACAGCTCCTCTCTTTTTAACATGTAATCATATTGGGAATTATTATTGATGTAATGTACTTCTATGAGGAATAGTAATCCACTAACCTGCTTTCCCCTCTGTATAGTAACATGTAATCATATTGGGAATTATGGATGTAATATATTTCTATGAGGAATAGTAATCCACTAACCTGCTTTCCCCTCTGTATAGTAACATGCTATCCCCAGTAATATCTGACCTTATATGCTTCCCTAACCTTCATATTCATCCCTTCACAAGCTGTGGCCACAAGATGGGGAATCTGAGGGTCTTTCTCACTTCTATGCTCTTTGAATGGCCAGAAACAAAAACTTTGCATATAAAATACACATATTGGCCACTAGATGGCAGCAGAGCGCACACAGCTCTATGCGTCCCATGTGATGGAGCGCAGGAACTGGCGACGTAGCTAACGACGTCACTGGCGTGTAAAGGAAAACAGCGGCGCTGGGGCGGGCGGGGCATTACGCTGTGGGCGTGGCTTCCTCTGCACAGGCGTCACTGGGGAAGCTCCAGCCTCGTGGTGTGACGTCTGCATAGCTCTCTATGGTATATACTGTATACAGCCTGTGCCCTGCCTGCTGCTGGGCTCTATACTGCTGGGGGGAGGGTGATATTGTGGGGTGAGATATAGCCTACTGTAAGTCTGTATAGTGGGGTGTAATACTGTATAGTGGGGTGTATTTTAGTATAGTGTTAGATTGTAGTGCATTATAGTGCAGGAGAATACAGTATAGTGTAAGGCTGTATATTGTAGTGTAATACAGTGTGGTGTAATATATGGTGCGGTTATACTGAGGTGTAATGTAGTATAGTGGGGTGTAATACTGTATATTGTGGTGTAATATAGTATAGTGTAAGACTATATATTGTAATGTATTATAGTGAGGTGTGTTATAGTGTGATGTGCTATAGTGGGGTGTAATATAGTATAGTGGGGTGTATTACTGTATAGTGGGGTGTAATATAGTATAGTGCGGTGTAATATAGTATAGTGTAAGGCTGTATATTGCAGTGTATTCTAGTGGGGTGTGTTATAGTGGGGTGTAATACTGTATAGTGGGGTGTAATACTGTATAGTGGGGTGTAATATAATATAGTGGGGTGTAATATAGTATAGTGTGGTGTAATACAGGGTGTTGTGTTCTACTGGGGTATAATAGAGTGAGGAGTAATATAGTATAGTGTAAGACTATATATTGTAATGTATTATAGTGGGGTATGTTATAGTGTGATGTGCTATAGTGTGGTGTATGATATTGGGGTGAAATACTGTATAGTGGGGTGCAGTGGCGTAGCTAAGGAGCTGTGGGCCCCTATGCAAGTTTTACAATGGGGCCCCCCAAGCACTCTATACATAACAAATGATACGGCGCACCAAAACCTGCCAATGGCAACTACAGTGTCAGAGGTGCCAGAAGAGGATGGGGAACAGTTTCCTAATGATTACCACTATTCAAAGTATCTATAGAAGTGATTATTATGAGCACAGGACCAATATAGAGCTAATACTGCAGTTGAGGGAGGAACCTTCGGGGCCCCTCTGGCCCAAGGGCCCCGATGCGGTCGCTACCTCTGCACCCCCTATTGCTACGCCCCTGGTGGGGTGTAATATAGTATAGTGGGGTGTAATACTGTATATTGTGGTGTAATATAGTATAGTGTAAGACTATATATTGTAATGTATTATAGTGAGGTGTGTTATAGTGGGGTGTAATACTGTATACTGGGGTGTAATATAGTGTAGTGTAAGACTGTATATTGCAGTGTATTCTAGTGGGGTGTGTTACAGTGTGATGTGCTATAGTGGGGTGTAATACAGGGTGCTGTGTTATGCTGGGGTATAATAGAGTGGGGAGTAATATAGTATAGTGTAAGACTATATATTGTAATGTATTATAGTGAGGTGTGTTATAGTGTGATGTGCTATAGTGTGGTGTATTATATTGGGGTGAAATAATGTATAGTGGGGTGTAATATAATACAGTGGGGTGTAATATAGTATAGTGGGGTGTAATACAGGGTGCAGTGTTATACTGGGGTATAATAGAGTGGGTAGTAATATAGTATAGTGTAAGACTATATATTGTAATGTATTATAGTGGGGTGTGTTATAGTGTGATGTGCTATAGTGTGGTGTATTATATTGGGGTGAAATACTGTATAGTGGGGTGTAATATAATACAGTGGGGTGTAATACTGTACAATGGGGTGTATTTTAGTATAGTGTAAGATTGTAGTGCATTATAGTGCAGGAAATTACAGTTTAGTGTAAGACTGTATATTGTAGTCCGTAATATATGGTGCTGTTATACTGGGGTGTAATATAGTATAGTGTGGTGTAATATAGTATAGTGTGGTGTAATATAGTATAGTGTGGTGTAATACTGTATAGTGTGGTGTAATATAGTATAGTGTAAGTCTTTATATTGTAGTGTAATATAGTGGGGTGTGTTATAGTGTGATGTGCTATAGTGTGGTGTATTATAGTGGGGTGTAATACTATATGGTGTGGTGTAATATAGGGTGCTGTGTTATACTGGGGTGTAATATAGTATAGTGTAAGACTGTATATTGCAGTGTATTCTAGTGGGGTGTGTTATAGTGGGGTGTAATACTGTATAGTGGGGTGTAATATAATATAGTGGGGTGTAATATAGTATAGTGTGGTGTAATATAGTATAGTGTGGTGTAATACAGGGTGCTGTGTTCTACTGGGGTATAATAGAGTGGGGAGTAATATAGTATAGTGTAAGACTGTATATTGCAGTGTATTATAGTGGGGTGTAATATAGTGGGGTGTAATACTGTATAGTTGAGTGTAATACTGTATAGTGGGGAGTAATATAGTATAGTGTAAGACTATATACTGTAATGTTAATATTATAGTGGGGTGTGTTATAGTGTGGTGTATTATATTGGGGTGAAATACTGTATACTGGGGTGTAATATAGTATAGTGTAACACTGTATATTGCAGTGTATTATAGTGAGGTGTGTTATAGTGTGATGTGCTATAGTGTGGTGTATTATAGTGGGGTGTAATACTGTATAGTGGGGTGTAATACTGTATAGTGTGGTGTAATATAATATAGTGGGGTGTAATATAGTATAGTGTGGTGTAATATAATATAGTGGGGTGTAATATAATATAGTGGGGTGTAATATAGTATAGTGGGGTGTAATACAGGGTGCTGTGTTATACTGGGGTATAATAGAGTGAGGTGTAATATAGTATAGTGTAAGTCTGTATATTGCAGTGTATTATACTGGGGTGTAATATAGTATAGTGTAAGTCTGTATATTGCAGTGTATTATACTGGGGTGTAATATAGTATAGTGTAAGTCTGTATATTGCAGTGTATTATACTGGGGTGTAATATAGTATAGTGTAAGTCTGTATATTGCAGTGTATTATGCTGGGGTGTGTTATAGTGCTGCTGTAGTGTTTAGTGTTCAGGGCTGTGGAGTCGGTACAGAAATGCATCTGACTCATTAGTTTATGAAATCACAGACTAGAGGGAGGGATTGCCATATGAATGGGAGGGGAGAGAATGTGAGCCAGCCACATGGGGGAACAACCACTGTAGGGGGTGTGAGTGACACCGAAGGACATGGGAGGGGGTGGATGTGACACAGAGAGAGAGACAACAACAGGGAAGGTGACACACAGGAAGAAGAAACAGCCACCCATGTTTTTTGGGGGGGCAGGGGGTTCGGTAGGAATTGTGAGTGTGACAGAGTTTGCTGAGAAGTAGAGACTGCCATATAGGGGTGCTAGTGAAGCTAAAAGGAAGAGACAACAGGCTTTGGGGTTGGGGGTGTGACACACAGGAGAGAAGGGGGGGGGGGGATAAAGACGTTACAGAGAGGGAGAGGCTCTGTCATGGGGGAGTGCTGGATAGCAGCACGGGGGATGGGAGTAGCAGAGTGACAGCCATATGGGGGTCAGTGTCACGGGGGGGGGGGGGGTAGGGGACAGACACAGAGAGGGACAGACACACATGGGGGGAGGGACAGTCATATGGGAGATAGCTGCACAGGGGATGGAAGTAGCAGAGTCATGGCTATATGGGGGTCACCTGCATTGCAGACAAGGCGACCGTGTACTCAGGGACTTACTAATGCTTAATGTATAGATTGTGTGTGTGGTGTATGAAATATGAACTATAAATACACTGCCCATAATTATTCATACCCCTGGCAAATTTTGACTTAGTTACTTTTATTCAAATTTTTATTATGCAAAAAATGTTCTGATGGGAAATGACATAGGTGTCTCCCAAAAGATAAGAGGATGTACAAGAGGCATTATTATGGAAAAAAAAAATTCTCAGCTTTTATTTAAATTTTAGCAAAAAGTGTCCAGTCCAAAATTATGCATAGCCATCACAAACTGTCATAATCTGCGGGAAAATCCAAGTTCTGTACCATTCCAAATAGTCCAAGCTGTTCTAAAGCATCCTAATTACCCTGATTAATTGGGAACAGCTGTTTTAATCAACTCAACATGTGAAAAACAGCAGCTCTCTGCAGTTGGTCATGGCTAAAGTCATATACACGCATCATGGTTTCATTGGCCAATGATTGTCCAATGTTACTACTTCCATGTAGCATGAGAGCTTACCCACAGTCTCTTCATTGTATTCAAAATATGGACCTCATACTACATGGAGGTGGTAAAATTGGTCAGTAATTGGCCAATCAAAATTGGATGTGTGTATGCACCTTAAAGGGAAGGTTCAGGGAGGGTGGGTAAAAAATAAAAATCAAATTCCACTTACCTGGGGCTTCCTCCAGCCCGTGGCAGGCAGGAGGTGCCCTCGCCGCCGCTCCGCAGGTTCCCGGTGGTCTCCGGTGGCGCGCCCGACCTGGCCAGGCCGGCTGCCAGGTCGGGCTCTTCTGCGCTCCAAGGCCCGGAACTTCTGCGTCCCACGCCGGCGCTCTGACGTCATCGGACGTCCTCCGGGCTCTACTGCGCATGCGCAGAAGTACTGCGCATGCGCAGTAGAGCACGGAGGACGTCCGATGACGTCAGAGCGCCGGCGTGGGACGCAGAAGTTCCGGGCCTTGGAGCGCAGAAGAGCCCGACCTGGCAGCCGGCCTGGCCAGGTCGGACGCGCCACCGGAGACCACCGGGAGCCTGCGGAGCGGCGGCGAGGGCACCTCCTGCCTGCCACGGGCTGGAGGAAGCCCCAGGTAAGTGGAATTTGATTTTTATTTTTTGCCCACCCTCCCTGAACCTTTCCTTTAATGCTGGGCATACACAGCCCAGATTCTTCTTATCGAGCCGCTGATGGCTCGATTGATAATTTCCGACATGTCCGATCACCGCATGGATAGATTCCCGGCTTCATCCCCGAGCATGAATCAATCCACGCGGACGAGCGGTGACGCGCCGGCATCGAGCCGCTGGCCCGATTCCGGCGCATAAACGTGCCGTGTATGCCCAGCATAAGACAAAGGAGCTCAGTGAGGACCTGCGGCTGTGCATTGGGGCTGCTAACAAGTCAGGAAAGGGCTACAAGGCCATTTCTAAATGTTTTCAAGTTCCAGTGGCTACAGTGCAAAGTATTATTAAAAAAATACAAGATATTCCGCACTGTGGAAAATCTCTGAGGATGTGGTCGGAAGGCAAAAGTGACACCTGTGCTGGCCAGGAGGATAGTGAGAGAGGTGAAAAAGAATCCAAGGATCACCACCAAGGCCATCCTGGTGAATCTGGGCTCTGCTGGTGGTAATGTCTCAAGGCAGACAAGCCAACGGACATTGCACACTGCTGGGTTCCACCGATGCAGACCAAGGAGGACGCCACTTCTCCAGATAAGGCACACAAAAGCTCACTTGGCCTTTGCAAATGCTCATCTGGTCAAAGAAGACGACTTCTGGTCTCCTGTGTTATGGTCAGATGAAACTAAAATTTAATTGTTTTGTCACAATGATGTTTCCATCATTTGGCATTAAAAAAGAGAAGCCTTCAACCCAAAGAACACAATCTCCACTGTCAAACATGGTAGTGGGAACCTAATGCTTTGGGGTTTGTTTGTTTTTTTTGTTTTTTTTTCTGTCAGTGGACCAGGGAACCTAATCGCAGTAAACGGTACCATGAAAAAAAGGGCAATACATGAGGATTCTCAACGACAACATCAGGCAGTCTGCAGAGAAACTTGGCCTTGTGCTTAGTGGACATTTCAGCATGACAATCACCCAAAACACACAGCAAAAGTGGTGAAGAAATGGTTAGCAGACAACAACATTAACATTTTGGAGTGGCCCAGTCAGAGTCCTGACTTGAATCCAATCGAGAATCTGGGGAGGGAGCTAAAGATCAGGGTGATGGCAAGAAGACCCTCAAACCTGAAAGATTTGGAGCTCATTGCTAAAGATGAATGGGCAAAAATACCTATGGAGAGATGCAAAAAGATGGTCTGCAATTATAGGAAGCGTGTGATTGCTGTAGTAGCCAATAAAGGCTTTTCTATTCATTATTGAGGAGAAGGGCATGAATATTTTTGGACTGGACACTTTATGCTCAAATGTAAATAAAATCTGAGAAATGTTTTTTTTCCACAATAATGCCTCTTGTACATCATCTTATTATCTTTTGGGAGACACCTATCTTATTTCCCATCAAAAAATTACTTGCTAGTTGAATAAAAGTAAATTTAAAGTGGACCCAAACCAAACATTTTTTTAAATTAAAAATATTTAGTTGCACCACTCTGACACATACAAAGATAAACAAACACTCCTTCAAGCCTATGATCATTTCAGTGCATACTTTTCACCCTTCTCTTTTCATAACCAGGATTATACTGGGGGCAGCCATTAGCAATTCCTCCATTGCCGGACACCATCTACTCCTCCAGTTTGCCATATTTTGTCCCGGTAATTTGAAAGGAAGGGAGGGGTTCCTCCAATAAATGTAAAATATTTTATATTTGTCATCATGCAGCTGAAAAAAGGCTGCTATTTATTATTAGAATTTAGAAAATAGATTTTATTTCTGAAATCTTGCATTTTTAATTTGAGTCCACTTTAAGTCAAAATTTGCCAGGGGTATGAATAATTATGGGCAGCACTGCATGTGTGTGACAGTGAGCAGCATGTTCCTGTGTGTCTGTGTGTTTGTGTCTCTTGTAAATAAAGTTGGGTTGAAGTGTTCCCACTTTTAGGCCCCTTTTCCTAGGGAGGGTGAAATTCCCCGGCTGTCAGCTGCTCCTGCACACCGGCTGGGTATTTGGTAGAGCTCTGCATGGACCATTGAGAAGTGTCACCTCTATGGAGTTTACATGCGAGCCTGTGGGGGCCGTCCTCAGAGGTGACACGCAATAGTCTTGCTTTTGGGTAACACCCCTGTGTGTCACATGCCTGGTGTCACCAATGCTGCTGTTTGCCTGCATGAAGTTGCAGCCAGAAGCCGCTCGTGACCGGGAGGCAGAACTGCCCGACATGCGCACGGCTCAACCTCCCGAGGAAAAGGGGCCTCATCCATCTCCTCTGCTACTCAAAGCAATTGCCGCCACAAAGGGCACACTCAGTATGCCACCCTGGAGCGTTGCAGAGTCTTGCCCAAGGACTCCTTACTGAGCAGATGTTGCTTCCAGCCAGTATTTAACCCTGGTCTCCTATATCAAAGATGATATCTCTAACCAGTACACTATCCAGCCACTGCGCCTTTCCTCTGCAGACCCATTCAAAGTAGAGAAAATGTATTTCGTATTGGTAGAGACTGAGCATGTGTGAGATCTGACATCATATGTGTGAAATGTGAAACTAAAATGTCAGCCATGACTATTAGTGTAATGTGATTGGCTGCAGTAAGCGCACAGGCTGGGAAATAAAGTAGGAAAGTCATGATTGGGTAGAAGTGTGTGTGAGGGAGGGGCTTAGCCAAGTTAAAAGCATGCTGATTGGGTCCCTCCTCCGATAGTGGTGGAGGTGACGGCCCATCTTAATCAGTTCCAGTTCCAGATGATTCCATACCTAGATCATGTGCTCACGATTCAGCTCCTCTTATCTGGGCTGGTTGCTGAATTATGAGGAATCCATTCTGATCGCAGCACAAGGAGTGGGCTTTCTGGTGGATTCTATTCAGGATTATTACTTTTTTCTCCCAGAAGAAAACCTGCTGGATTTATCTCTAGAATTCCAACTCTCAGGACGGGTGAATGTATCCCTGAGAAAGTCTCTCTCCCTGTTGGGTCCAATAATCTCTACGATCGTATCGGTATTGTGTGCCCAGTATCATTCACACACACACTCCAAAGATGGTTTCTTCAATGCTGGGATCTCTCCAGAGATTCCCTTTTCCCGGGAAGGTGGCTTCCGCTCTAACATGGTGTGGGGATCATACACCTCTGGATCAGGGGCGGTTATGGCATCCACCATCTCGGAAGAGGGTTTACACAGACTCCATCCTGTAGGATCTTGCTTTGGTACTAAACTTTCTCACAGGTCCACCCCTTGAGCCCTTATCCCAGGCCTCACTCTACTTACTCTAAAGACAACTTTCCTGGTAGCCATCACTTCTACCCACAGAGACATACAGGCTCGTTCTGTAAAGGATCCATACATAATGATATTGCCAGATAAGGTTATCTTCAAAACTGATCCAGCTTACTTGCCCAAGCTTGGGTCAGCTCTCCATAGGATCCAGAAGGTGGTTCTTCCTTCTTTGTGTGACTCCCCTGGTAACTACAAAGAAACTAGATTAGATACTGTAGATGTTAGAAGAGCAATCCTTGCATATCTAGAGGCCACAAAATTGGATGTTCAAAACACCTCTAAGTAGCTTTTGCAGGCACAAAAAAGGGACTTCAGGTTTCAAAATGCACTATTGCTAGATGCTGAGGGAAGCTATTAGTTCAGCAGAAGGCAGCAGATTCTGCAGGACATTACAGCTCATGCTACTAGGTCTCTATCCATTTCATGGTCTGAAAGTTTGTGAGCCTCCATAGAGCAAATATGCAAAGCTGTAACTTGGTCATGTCATCAACCATGTATCAAAAGAGGCGCCCAGGAAGTATAAAACAGCTAAAAACACTCAAATCAAAAGATTGAGGTGGCTTACCTCAAAGACCACAACTCGCTTTGAGTAGACCTATTTATTTAATTAGCACAGGCTACGCATTTCGGGTGCCCCCTCTACGGTCTAGTAAAGGGGGGTTCTGTACACCTAACCCGAAGTGGATTCCCCCCACCTCACGGGTTTAAAGTGCATGTGATTCTTCTACAAGAGAGCGACCGCCTCCAAGATTACTGGCATACCTGAGTGGAGTCAGGTATAAGACACTCCACCTGCCTTAAAGAGAGTGAAGCGAGAATAAATCTCGCTTCAGACCTCATAGATAGCAGGGGCATGTGTGCCCCTGCTAAACCGCCGCTATCCCGCGGCTTAACGGGGGTCCCTGATCCCACAAATCCCCTCCGTAATGCGGGGGAGCGCTTCCTGGTTGGGGCAGGGCTAACCGCCGCAGCCCTGCCCCACGCGCGTCTGTCAGCGCGTATCTCCGCCTCTCCCCCGCCCCTCTCAGTCTTCCTTCACTGAGAGCGGCGGGGGAGAGGCGGCGATGCGCCGCTGACAGACGCGACTGGAGGCAGGGCTGCAGCCGTTAGCCCTGCCTCCAGGAGCGACCAAGTCTGCGACCAAGTGTTGCAGTGAGGGGTTTGGGGGTGAAAGGACCCCCGTTTAGCGGTGCTATAGTGGCAGTTTAGCAGGGGCACACGTGCCCCTGCTAACTATGAGCTCTGAAGCGAGATTTATTCTCGCTTCAGACTCTCTTTAAGTGGTCGGTTGCCCTTAGTGCAACCCACCTTTGTGAGTATTTTCATCTCAAACACATTTCTATATTTATCGATCTGTGACATACTGCACAATTTGGGCTCCGGTTGTCTCTGTGCTTTTTCTCCCAGTACCTTATACGACCATGTATCAAGCACTACCAGGTTGATCTCCTCTCCAGCCAAGATCTGTGTTTTGGGAGAAAGGTGTTACAGAATGTCTTCCCTCCCTAAGATTAGAGGACAAGAAAGTCTTGTTAGATCTTACCAGTAGTGATATTTCAAGTCCTTCAGGATGGCTACTTTGGTTCCCTCCCAGGTTTTTTCATTCAATTTATTTTCCTGTCTATTTCCTTCTTAGTTACTCTACATCACTGAAGGTGATAGATGTGAAGGGGGGGTTCTTTATTCAGTATGCAAATGGATTTTAGGCATTTCCTTTAGAGGAGAAGTCAACTTCCTCTCATGTATCAGCCGTCCTGGAGGATTTTTTTTTTTTTATGTAATTTTATTTCAATAAAGCCATATAACTCTGTACAACCATATCCAGACAATTTTTGTGATACAACCACATAATAGCACATTTTCCGAACATTGTAAGTATAGTCTACAGTATGGGACTTATAAAGAGAAGAGGTTGGAATATGGGGTTATAGATGGGGATCTGATCTGCAGTCCACCTCAGCTGGTCTACTTTTTTGATATCTGCTCGAGGAATTGTGAAAGTGTCTTAACCAGCTTTAGTGAGTTTGAGATTAGTCTTTTTCAAAGTCCAGTATCCATGTGAAAGACCTGGGTCTTGCTATTAACCGAAACTCGTGCAATGAAGGTTGATTCAGTCCTTTTGAGGCTTTATAGCTTATACAGGGTCCCCATCCCCCTCTGGGTTCTCTTATCGTCCCATAATACGCTGCCATAGCCTTATTTGCTTATATATTGCATAGAAAACAGAATAACAAATAATGGTAAATAAATTCAAAGAGAGAAACAATTAAATTAAAACCGGTTGCAGGTATCGCAGATTTAACATCTCCACTGATCAACATAGAAAAGCAAATATGTTCTCATACAGAAAGGTCCCTCCCAACGGCCATCAGTCTGACACCTCATTAATAATGGAAAGGTACCCTTCAGTGGTTTGGAAGAGGATCCATGACATCCAGACTCTCTTATATTTATCAAATTTATCTCTGGCCATCAAGATAGATTCTTCTGCTTCTTGGATTTTATTGATTCTAATGAACCAATCCTTTATGGTTGGGATTTTTGTGGTTCTCCAATATGTTGGAATAAGACTTTTTGCCGCATTTAATAGGAATGGTGTAGCTGTAGATTTGTATTTTTTAATAGATGTCGGATATAAGTGAAATAGTAGATGCCATGGATTGTCCTCCAATTCCCAGCCCACCACCTCCTTGACCACCTCCCTTACCCCCTGCCAAAAGGATCCTAGGAATGGGCATTTCCAGAAGAGGTGTAAGATTGAGCCAGGCTCCCCACATCCTCTCCAACACTTGGGGTCTTGTCCCTCATAAATTTTGGCAAGAAAGGAAGGGGTCCTATACCATCTGACCAAGAGTTTATAGCACCCTTCCTGGATGTGTGAGCTGATAGAGGCTGAGTGTGCCGTGGATAGGACTCTATTTATTTGCGTGTCTGTGAGTGTATGGTCCGTGTCTCTCTCCCATTCACTTAGAAACCTTGGTTTAGTATTCCCCTTGTTATCTAAGAGGGCTTTATAAAGAAATGAAGTTAAGTGTGGGGGTTTCGCCTCTTGTATGAAAAGTTTTTCCCAGGGGGTCATATCAACTATCGGCCTTACTCCCTCGAGAGAGTTGAACCAGTGTGTCAGTTGGCTCAATTTCCATAGGTCCATTGGGAAGGCGCCATATTCCTGTCGGAGAACTGTGATGGGTTTAATTTTGTTTCCCGACATGAGGTGGCCTATAGTTAACAGTTTATTCCCTTTCCAAGTGCCGAAGGACCCTCTTTCCAGCCCTGGTTGAAAGTGTGGGAACCCCTCCACCGGAGTTAAGGGTGATATGCCTGGAGCCCACATATTTCTAAATTCAAGTCTATCCCACATCCTTAGGGTATGTTTGATCCACGGCGGCGTTGAGGTTGCTAATCCTCTTGTAGAGGGGTTGATCCATACCGCCCCAGCAAGATTTCTACCTGCCAATGCTTTCTCCACATTCACCCACCCTTTCTGTGTCCCATTATGTTGCCAATCTAATATTCTATTCAGGGCTAGGGCCCTATAGTATACTTTCAAGTCTGGGAGACCCAATCCACCTCTTTCCTTGGCTCTTATCATAAGGTTGTATGACAGTCTGGGTCTCTTTCCCCTCCATACAAACCTGACTAAGAGAGACTTTATTTTTATGAAGAAGTGCTTAGGTAGAGAGACAGGGATCATAGACATTGGGAAGAGCAGCCTGGGTAAGACGTTCATTTTTATTATGCTAATACGTCCCAACCATGTATACCCTCTCCCATTCCATCTTTCCAGGTCTTTACTAATTGTGTCTAGTAGTGGTATAAAGTTTCTAGTATAGAGATCCTGAAGGTTGGACGGCAGGTCTATTCCCAAGTACCGTAGGGCTTGCTCTCTATGGGTAAAGGGAAAGGAGGTCTTTAGTTTGTCTAGGTCTGATGCATTTAATCCCACGTTAATATATTCAGATTTGGTCATGTTGATTTTGAAGTTAGACAGTTCCCCATATTCCTCGAATTCCTGCGTAATTTTAGGTATTGATGTAAATGGATCTGAGACATATAGTAAAATGTCGTCGGCAAATGCCGATAATTTACAAGTTTGGGACCCAATTTTCAATCCCCCTATGGCTGGATTCAAGCGTATGCTCCTTAGCAAAGGCTCTAGAGTTAGAACAAACAGAAGAGGGGAGAGGGGGCAACCCTGCCTTGTGCCATTCGACAGCCCAAAACTTTCTGATATAACTCCATTTGCTCTTATTTTCGCTGTGGGGTTGCTATACAAACTATTAATCCAGGACTGCATACAAGGTCCCAGGCCAATATGTTCTATTACTACTTGTATTAGGCCCCAGTTCACCCTGTCAAAGGCCTTCTCTGCGTCAGTTGATAGTAAGATTAGAGGTATGTTCTGCAGTTGAGCCCAGTGAATCATATTTAGTGCCTTAGCGGCGTTATCTCTGGCTTCTCTCCCCATCACAAAGCCTGTTTGGTCAGGGTGAACCAGGGCCGGGATACCTTCTTTGATCCTATTGGCTAGAATTTTTGAAAAAAGTTTTATGTCTAGGTTAATAAGCGATATGGGTCTGTAACTTTGGCACAAGGCAGGGTCTTTACCCTCCTTGGGGATTACCACAATGTGGGCTTCCATGCTGTGGGCGGGAAACCTTCCGCCTTCTCTCAGGCTGTTTAGGGCCTCTGCTAATGGTTCTAGTAAATGTTTGGCATAGGCTGAATAATATTTTTTAGTGAAGCCATCTGGGCCAGGTGATTTGCCATTAGGAGTATTTTTTAAGACCCCTTTTAATTCTTGTACAGTAATTGTTTGCTCTAGTTCTGCGCACCACTTTTCTGACCAAGAGGGCATCTGGACTTTCCTTAGATAGTCCTTGATTTTTTGTTTACATATGTCCACTGTGCTCGTAGGGCACTTTTTTTGAATATTGTAGAGCTCCGCATAGTATTCTTTGAATAGGCCTGCTATCTTTCCCGCCTGAAATTCCATATTCCCTTTACGGTCTTTGAGCTTATGTATATAGTTTAGTTCCCTTTTTTTCCTCATGCTGTTTGCCAGATGTCTACCACATTTATTACTGTATTCATACATAGTGTTAAACCATATTTTTTGTCTTTGTTTAGTTCTATTGTCTAACAGTTTAAGCAGAACCCTTCTTTCCTCCCTCAAGGCTTTCTCCACCTCCGCATCTGGAGATGTTTTATGGGCTTGTTCCAGAGAACCGATTCTATCCAGGGTCCCAAGCACCATCCCCTGTTCTTCCCTTTTTTTTCTCGCCCCCTGGGATATCAGTTCACCCCGTACCACTGCCTTGTGTGCTTCCCAGATAATACATTTAGAAACTTCATCTGATGCATTTTCTCTAAAGTAGTTCATTATTACCTTTTCCACTTTCTGGAAGGTTTCTAAGTCATCTAATAAATTTTCGTTTAGTCTCCAGTGTGTTCCCCTGGAGGCAGTAAGTCCTAATTCTAAATCTATCCACACTGCAGCGTGGTCAGATATTGTTATGTTTTCAATTTTTGCTTGTACCACTTTGTGGAGGTAGTACTGATCAACCCAGATAGAATCGATTCTCGTGTATACCCTATGGACTTGTGAGTAGTAAGAGAAATCTCTGTCTAGAGGATGGAGGTATCTCCAGGAATCAATTAGGTGATTAGTTTTCATCAATTGAGTAAATTCTTTTACACTCTTATGGGGGAGGGTGGAGAAGCCTGTAGAGGAATCTCTCCCGGGGTTGCTTAGTATATTCATGTCCCCCCCGCACACCAGGACCCCCTCAGCAAATGCCCTAATTCTTTTAAAAATCGCTCTGAAGAAGTGGACCTGATGTACGTTGGGGGCATACACATTGACAAAGGTGAACTTCTCAGTTCCCAACTGTGCCTTTACTGCAATATATCTGCCCATGTCGTCTTTATCTGTCGCCAGAACTTGTATTGGCAATCCCTTGGATATAGCCAGGGCTACTCCTTTGGATCTCCTGATAGGTGAGTTACTAAAGAACCATTGCGAAAATTTGTGTTGTGGGAGACGTGGTATGCAGCCATCCCTGAAATGTTTCCTGTAAAAAGAGGACATGGGGCTGGAGGCGATTAATTTCAGTCCACAGCCTTCCTCTCTTGCACGGGGAGCATAGGCCGCGTATGTTATATGACAGGACTCTAAGTTTGCTCAAAACCGACCTTTCCATGAGAGAGTTTGAGAGACACTGCGACACCTGCAACCAGGAAACATCAATAAACAAAACATATCAGAAAATAACAAGCCCAAAAATAGGCTTAGCAGACCACTAACAAGATTTTGGCTGTTTGGTGTAAAAACAGCTTGAATTCCCCTAACAAGGGGATCCCTAATGGGGGTCATTCTCCTATGTGAAGATGACATTCCGGGTACCGTTTCGGCATCACCCCCGGCCAAGCTGAGAGTTACTGTATGGATCCTCACAGGGAGAATCCTACTGCTTAAGTCATTCCCTGCATATCAAAAAGAACGTTCCTCAGATAGAGAGCATTGATCTTTCCATCAGGTTGTTGGAGCTGCAGATTCTAAATCAGGCTGCAGCCTAATACGACCAGTGCCCTGGCCTAAAAGTTCCCAGGGAGTCCCAGGTCACCCTGCCACAAAGGGCGAGCAGAATAGAAAAGAAAACTGAGGAAGAAAGGACATCGTCAAGTGCCGAGCCTGTACTTATCTTTTACGCTGGTGATCCTTCTTGAGAGTAGGACGGTGGCCCTCTCTTTCTCCTAGGTTCTTTAGTTTGCCATCTTTCCCTTTGCGGACGTGGAGCCATGTCTTGTGGAGATCGCCAATCAATAAAGTCTGTGGTGGGGAGACTTAGGTCATCGATGAACTGTTGCAGGTCATCTTTAGTACGGAGTGTCGCTGTTATTCCGTCCACTGTGGCTATTAATGCGAACGGGTATCCCCATTTGTATAGCCCCCCTTTCTTCTTAATGGCCTCTAATAAGGGTTTCACTGACCTGCGTTGAAGCAAAGTGCGCCATGAAAGATCTGGGTATAGCGTAATACGGGCTCCATCGAACTCGAGATAGTCTTTGTCCCTCATGGTACGCAGTAGTAGTTCCACGTCAGTGAATCTTAGCAGGCGACAAATGACATCTCTTGGGCGATTTATGTCAGGTTTTTTCGTGGTGAGGGCTCTATGAACCCTCTCTATGTCTATGGGAGACTGCGCGGGCCTCTCCAGGATCAAATTAAAGATGTCCGTAACTGTTGCTTTTAGATTCTCGGTTCTGGTAGCTTCCGGGAGGCCCTTGATTCTTACGTTCTGTCGGCGGGAACGATTCTCCTGGTCATCTAGCTGGGAGATAAGGGTCTCAATCTGTTTGTCTTGCTTGGTGATCTTGTCCTGCATGGCCGCCATTTTAGTATCATCATGTCTTTCCTCCAGGTTAATCACCTGGTGACCAATAGCAGTAATATCTTTGTGAATTTCATCAATCTCCCTACGGAAGGATTGTTCAATGCGGCTGGCAAAGGATTCTAGATCGACTTTCGTGGGTAAGTTATTTATCCGTGCTTTCAGGTCTGCTACGGCCTCCATGGTCTGGCGTTGACTAGGCCCCGTTATCTCCCGCTCTCCCTCTATGTGGAATATTGGCGTAGGGCCTCCCTCTTCGGGCAGACTTACCGGGGAGGTCGATTGCGAGGATGTCGCTGAGCCTTTGGAGGACTTCGGCGGTGTGGATTTCGGCGGTGTGTTCTCGTCTGCTCTCACACCACTGTTCCCCGTAGCTGCCGGCGCCATCTTGGATAGCATATCAGAGCCTGCGTTCAGGTCTCGGAGGTATTTCTGGATATTCTGGCCGTGGGCGATGTCCTTTTGTTGCTTCTTTTTGCTGCTTCTAGTGACCCGGGGTCCCCCAGGCATAGTGTGCGGTTGGGAACCTGCAATTGTGGCTTTAGATGCAGGGATATCTTTCGTAGCCGCCGGGAGCTCTGCAGTGTGCGTCCTACTCCGCCATTAGTTGGCCACGCCCCCCTCGTGATGCCGTCCTGGAGGATTAGTTGAAATACCGGTAGATTTTATCAAGGGTTTCCAAGGCCATGTCGGAGGAGAGGCCGCCAGAGCAGAGGAAAGTCACACAGCGGGTGGGGGAGTCAGCAGAACAATGCCCTCAGTCAGTGCTCGGCCGTGTCGCTTCACCAAGCGGATCATATGCTGACACATTGGAGAGCATTGGTGGCCGCTGTACACAGTAGATTCTTGGCAGAGACGGTTGTTGTTGCTCTCCTGGACAAGTTTTTTTTGTTTCAATCATTTTTATTGACTTTTCATAGTACAGGAAAGAAAAGAACAGTATCTCATTAATTAGTATGGTGAATATACAGAACGTGAGAAACTAGAGATACATTAAGTCAACAGTAAATCAGGATTAATTGAATCATAAATGTTAACTTGAATATACACAAACAAGTAGTCATAAGTAACTGCAACAATATAACAGGTTTTAAGTGGTACTTAAGATATTAACTGTAGTGTATATAATGAGTGAAGAAGTGTTGGAATAGTCTGAGCTATTCCGTTACAACGGTGGAGTCTAGGACAGCTTAGAGTGTGTCTTAGGAGAGTGTACTCTTATTTGTAAAGATGATTGAGTACTAGTTTTCTAGGAGTGGAAGGACAGATAGCCAAATCTCTAACTTGAGGGTCTTTCAAGCAGATTTGGGTGTGTCCATCAATAGATCTGTTGTCAGAGGGGTTAGTGAGAAGAGGAGGGGGGGGGGGGAGGTGAGTCTTAGGTTATGATTATAATTTCATATTCCTCTTTAATTTCATTTTAAACATAGCTCAAAACTGGATTAGAGAGCCTAAAGAGTGGAGATTAGTTTAGGCCAGTCAAAAGACCAATTGTCTTGCCATAGTTTAATCTTGCAAGTGTATCTCGCTCAAGTCTCACTGTAGTGTAAATGGGGTTGTTGTGACTTTCTAGGAGGTGAACCAGGGAAAGGTGAGTCAGTGGCTTCATTAGCAGTCATCTTCAACCTCTACGGCGCTGGAATGAGTTATAAAAAGATATTATAAAATATCTGGTAGGGCATTAGAGTATGTGGTAGGATTAGTGAGCTCCTCTGCAGACAGGCAGTGATGGAAAATGTGTGATGGAAACCTGTATGTATGCATATGGCCAGCTTATGTAACTCACTGATTTCATTACAGATCCCAGTGTTGGACTTTCTGTGTACACAGTGCTGAGACACGCCTGGCTGCATTCGTAGGAGTGTTACGGACTTTCACCTTCCATTCTCTACTGCTGTCAGCGATGGCGTCTGCTGGTCTGAGAGAGGAGCTGGAGTGTTCCATCTGTCTGAGCATTTATACAGATCCTGTAACCCTGAGATGTGGACACAACTTCTGCCGGGGCTGTATTCATCGTGTTCTGGACACACAGGAGGGGTCTGGAGGATATGTCTGTCCTGAATGTAGGAAGAAGTTTCAGGAGCGGCCGGCACTGCAGAGGAACATAACGCTGTGTAACATCGTGGAGAACTTCCTGTCTACTAAGCCAGGCCAGAAGCCTGTAATTTCCTGCAGTCAGTGTTTTCATGCTCTTGTTCCTGCTGTGAAGTCCTGTCTGCATTGTGAGGTTTCTCTGTGTGAGAATCACCTGAAAGTCCACAAAAAGTCCCCAGAGCACGTCTTATGTGACCCCACCACCTCCCTGGAGGACAGGAAATGCTCCATCCATAAGGATAAACTTCTGGAGTATTATTGTAATCAGGATGCTGCCTGTGTCTGTGTGTCCTGCTACGTGATTGGGGAACATGTCGGCCATAAGATGGTGTCTCTGCCTGAGGCCTCTGAAAGCAGGAAGAATAAACTGAGAAATGTTCTGCAGGAAGTGATGACAGAGAGAGAGAAGATGGAAAAAAGAGTCCAGAGTCTGGAGGAACTCAGGAAAAGTGCTCAAGAAAAAACAGATGGTGAAACAGAGAAAGTCACTGTTGTATTCAAAGATCTTAACAGATGCTTGGAAGACCTAGAGAAGAAAGTTCTGAGTAATATCAACAGACAGGCAGAGCAGGTGTCGTTACACTATGATGATGTCCTAAGGCAGCTGGAAATAAAGAAGGAGGAGCTGTCCAGGAAGATGTGTCACATTGAGGAGCTGTGTAACATGACTGATCCACTGACTGTCTTACAGGAATCTCATACAGGTGACTTGTGTGGCATGGAGGACAGACATAAGCAGCTCCATGATGGAGGGGATCTGGATGTGGCCAGCATCTCACACACATTACACACAGGGCTATCTGATATCATGTCTGGGGTAACTGGAGGGGTCTATATACAGCCGGCAGACATATCACTGGATGTAAACACAGCTGATAATGATCTGCATGTATCAAATGACAGGAAAACTGCATCCTGGGCAAACAGAATCCTGAAGCGCCCAAAAAGACCAGAGAGATTTCAGGATTGGCCTCAGGTGTTGAGCAGCCAGAGTTTCTCCTCAGGGCAGCATTACTGGGAAGTGGATATTGGAGGATCAGGGCACTGTGCAGTTGGGATGTGTTACCCCAGTATAGACAGGAGAGGAGATTGGTCGCGGATTGGAGAAAATAAAAAATCCTGGGTTTTGAACAGGGAGGATGATTTATATTCAGTGATATATGACGGTGAGGACATCTGGTTACCTGAGTTCTCCAGTGTCAGAGTCAGGATATATCTGGATTATGAGGCCGGGCAGATCTCCTTTTATGCCCTGTGTGACCCGATCAGACACCTCCACACCTTCACTGTCACCTTTACTGAGCCCCTCCATGCTGTATTCCGTGTGTGGAGAGGTCGTATAAAGATATCTGGGGGGAGGCCGGAGATGTGAGAAATCTGCCCAGACACTGGTGACATCATCGTTCATGAGTATTTTATTATATATTATCACATCTCTGTGCCTGGAGTCCTGCTTTAAGGGGAACCCGAGGTGAGTTGGATATGAAGGCTGACCTGTTTACTTCGTTTTAAATAATGCACATTGCCAGGCTGTCCTGCTGATCCTCTGCCTCTAATACTTTAAGCCAGGGGCGTAACTAGAAATCCCCGGGCCCCCCTGCAAAAAAAAGATCCGGGCCCCTCCCTAGGGCCCGCTTAGGGACTTTTGGGGGGCAGGAGGGGTCGCAACATAAGAGGAGAGTGTGGCCACAGATTGGTGGGGAAGGGGGACATTTCGCCCCCCCCCCCCTCACCTCGGGCTCTCCTCTCAGTGCTCCCCCTCCTGCAATAATTAGCAGTGGCAGACTGAACACATATCTCCTTAGCGCCGGAGGTCTCCCATCAGTAAGTGCTTCGTGTTACTTCCTGTGTAAACAGGAAGTAACATGAAGCTCTTAGAGATCGGAGACCTCCGGCGTGAAGGAGGTATGTATTCAGTCTACCGCCCGCCCGCTGCTGCTAATTATTGCAGGAGGGGAGCGCTGAGAGGAGAGCCCGAGGGAGGGGGGGGGGGCGGAAATGTCCCCCTCCCCCACCGATCTGCGGCCACGCTCTCCTCTTATGTTGCGACCCCTCCTGCCCCCAAAAAGTCCCTGAGCGGGCCCTAGGGGGGCCCCCCGTGGGGGCAGGGGTCGCATCCCCTATTGTTACGCCGGTGCATTAAGCTATAGACCCTGAACTAGCATGCAGATCAGATGTCTGACAAGATTAGCTGCATGCTTGTTTCGGGTGTGATTTAGACTCCACTGACCAGAAAGATCAGCAGGACTGTCAGGCAACTGGCATTGTTTAACAGTAAATAAATATGGCAGCCTCCATGTGTCTCTCACCTCAGAGTTCCTTTTAACAGTCATCCCTTTATAGCCAGAGGCTTCTGTCCTGCAGCTTCTCTCTCTGGAGTCCCTGATGGTTCCGATTGATTAACAAACTGATTGAAGCCCATTGTGGGTAGATTACCTAATCCTCAGCCTCCTGATGCTATTTGTTGTCTTTGGGGTCCCCCCTGTTCCCATCCCTGGTCTTCTCTCCCCAGCCTGCCTGATGCCTCCCCAAGCAGTGATAAGCAATTCTGAACTGCGCATGTCCAAGTCTTGAACCACACCTGCGCAGTGACAGAACGTGCTCATGGATGACTGCTTCCTTTTCCTGTGCATGCTCAGTTCTGCATCAATCATCACCACAAGGGGGACTTCCGGGAGGATATTCACTGGATGGATCCAGCTAAATACAAGGAGGACGGTACGGGGAGCAGGAGGAACCTCAAAGACATCAAGAAGCATCAGGAGTCTGAGGATTAGCTCTTCTAGCCCACCATGGGCGTAATTCATTCTTTCTCTAATTGGGGAACTTTAAAGGAAACCCGAGACCAGCCTAATTGCATGATTTATACTTACCTGGTGCTTCCTTCAGCCCCATGAGGACTGTGAACTCCATCGTTGTTCTCCAGTTCTGAGCTCCGTTAGTTTGGCCGATTGTGCTCTTCTGCGAATGTGCAGCCTGACGGCGCATCCCCCCCCCCAGCTGTGGTGTTCCCACGGCTGGGAGTGTTCTGCACCTGACCAGTACTACTGCGCAGCCAGGGGGCATGCATGGGGCCCAACCGCGCATGTGCAGAAGAGCACGACTGGCCAAACTAACAGGAGGATGGGGCGGCCGTGGAGGACATTGATGGAGCCCACGATCCTCATGGGGGCTGGAGGAGGCCCCAGGTATGTGTAAAGCATGCAGTTAGACTGGTCTCAGGTTCCCTTTAATGCTGGGTGACTCCAGGCAAGATGTTTGCTTCACTTTTTGATATAGTTTCAGGTGGGTTATAATCCCTATCAAGCCGTCATTATGGTCTGTGCTCCTGTGGGGATAATTCTTCTCGTCACCCCATGCACTGTCCTGGCTGTGTGCACTTCCTCAGTTATGCTCCCATAGAAGGATCAAGGAAACATGCGGCTGCGCATGTGCAGTAGTGTACGACTGCCTCAGTTGGGGCCTCTACCAGGACTGTCAGTGGCAGAGCGGTGCAGAACGGCTGGACAGCGATGGATTAGATAAACTGCGTGAAACTGCTGCCTGCAGGTTTAAATGTAGAGCTTAGTGTGAAACAGCTACCTGAAGGCTGGAATGCAGAGCTTAGCGTGATACAGCTGCCTGCTGGTTGGAAAACAGAGCTTAGCGTGAAACAGCTGCCAGCAGGTTGGAATGCAGAGCTTGGTGTGAAACAGCTGCCTAAAGGTTGGAATGCAGAGCTTAGCGTTAGGGCTGGTTCAGACGGACGTTTGCAGGCGTTGCGTTTGCTGGCGTCGCGTTCAGCAGCGTTCGTGTGCGTTTGGATGCGGTCGCGTTTTTTCTTCCCCTAGGGGGACATTAGCCGTCGCGGTTAACCTCCCCTGGAAGCTACATGTAGCTTCCAGGGGCTCCTTGAACGCCAGGGAAAATCGGGACCCAAACGCCGCGTTTGTGTAAACGCGCTTGAAAGCTTGGTACAAACGCTCCCATTCACTTGAATGGGAGCGTTTAACACCAAGCCCTGAACGCTGGCTGTAAACGCTCTGCAAACGTCCGTCTGAACCAGCCCTTATACAGCTGCCTGCAGGTTGGAAAGCAGAGCTTAGCGTGATACAGCTGCCTGCAGGTTGGAAAGCAGAGCTTAGCATGGAACAGCTGCCAGCAGGTTGGAATGCAGAGCTTGGCGTGAAACAGCTGCCTGCAGGTTGCAATGCAAAGTTTAATGTGAAACTGCTGGTTGGAAAGCAGAGCTTAGCGTGAAACAGCTGCCAGCAGGTTGGAATGCAGAACTTAGCGTGAAACAGCTGCCTAAAGGTTGGAATGCAGAGCTTAGCGTGAAACAGCTGCTGGTTGGAATGCAGAGTTTTGTATATAATGCTGCATGTGTGCCATACATTAGCAGCAGTGACGCTGGAAACACAGGTCACCACAGGGAGAATTTTCATGGCTCCTTCCACTGTCCTTATTCAGACTCTGACATGAATTGGCACTTATAAGAACTGGAATTCACACTCTATGATCACAGTAGAGTCTTTTCAGTGAGGCACATCTGCTTCACTTGTTTATTTACATTTTCTTGTTTTCTTTGAGGCAATGAGTGTCACACTGAGAGGTGTGTTATCAGCTGCCTGAGCTCAGTATATCCATAACACTCGCACATCACAGGTGCCTGTCAGTTACACGCAAATACAAAGTTATGTCTTTTGTAACTGACAGTTTTCTAGAAGGTTGAGGATTGTTAGAAACTTTGGGCCTAGTGACCACAAAACAGGTGATGGCTTCCTCTTGGAAGTTTTGTTGCCTTAAAGGAGTTATCAGGCTAAATTTAACAAAATAAGTGCTACTTACCCAAGGCTTCCTCCAGCCCCAAGCTCCCAGCATGTCCCTCGCCACAGCTCTGCACGCAGCCGTTCGCCCCCGCTGCCTCCCGGTCCCCGGCGATGACGTCAGGCCGACCTCCGGTCCACATGGCGGTGATTGACAGCGCCACTCGCGCAGGCGCAATACAGACTGACCTGGAGGTCGGCCTGACGTCATCGCCGGGGACCGAGACGGAGCTGCGGCGAGGGACATGCTGGGAGCTTGGGGCTGGAGGAAGCCCCTGGTAAATAGCGCTTATTTTGTTAAATTAAACTTGATCATTCCTTTAAAGCAAACCTGTAGCATGAAAACTCACTTCAGGATGGATAGTTGCCTATGGAGAGGGGAGGCTGTGTATCCCATAGAGCGTTTCCCGGGCCTCATCTCCTCATTCCCTGGCTTTACCTATGGAGGCTGACATGTTTATTTCCTTTTAAATAATGCACATTGCCTGGCAGTCCTGTTGATCCTCTGCCTCTGATACTGTAAAGGAATATTTAAGTGAGGAAAGAAAAAATGAATTTAACTTACCTGGGGCTTCTTGCAGCCCCTGGAGTCCTCCTGTGCGACGTCTTCCTGGTTCCCTCCGGTAAGCATCAGCGACTCCAGCAAAGCCGGCCCGTTGCTGAGAGTTGCCTTTACTGCGCATGCGCGGCCCAGAGCTGTGCAAATTCTGATCACGTTCCCGTGTCGGGATTGCCTGGCGCATGCACAGTAGCAATTTTTGCACGTGGATCGGGCCCCCGCATGCGCAGTAGCTGGCGACTCGCGGTGACGGGCCGGCTTTGCTGGAGTCGCTGCTTACCGGAGGGAACCAGGAAGACGTCGCACAGGAGGACTCCAGGGGCTGCAAGAAGCCCCCAGGTAAGTTACATTAATTTTTTCTTTCCTCACTTAAATATTCCTTTAAGCCATAAACCCTGAACAAGCATGCAGATCAGATGTTTCTAACTGAAGTATGACTGGATTAACTGCATGCTTGTTTCAGGTATTGTTAGACCCTACTGACCAGCAAGATCAGCAGAACTGCCAGGCAACTGGTATTGTTTAAAAGGAAATAAATATGGCAGCTTCCATAGGTCTCAAACTTTTTAAGCAAACCTGAAGCATGAAAGCTCACTTCAGGTTGGATAGTTGCCTATGGAGAGGGGAAGCTGTGTATCCCATAGAACCTTTCCTGGGCCTCATCTCCTCATTACCAGGCTGTCCCCCATTCAGATCTCCTGCCTCTGGGAGCCCCCCGCAACCTTCATGTCCGAGAGTGCTTCTGTAGACCGGCAGGTCCATAGTGCACATGTACGAGCATCCGGTCCATAGTGCACATGTACGAGCATCAGGTCCATAGTGCACATGTACGTGCATCAGGTCCATAGCGCACATGTACGTGCATCAGGTCCATAGTGCACATGTACGAGCATCAGGTCCATAGTGCACATGTACGTGCATCAGGTCCATAGCGCACATGTACGTGCATCAGGTCCATAGTGCACATGTACGAGCATCAGGTCCATAGTGCACATGTACGTGCATCAGGTCCATAGCGCACATGTACGAGCATCAGGTCCATAGTGCACATGTACGAGCATCAGGTCCATAGTGCACATGTACGAGCATCAGGTCCATAGTTCCCATGTACGAGCGTTAGGTCCATAGTGCACATGTACGTACATCAGGTCCATAGTGCACATGTACGAGCATCAGGTCCATAGTGCACATGTACGAGCGTCAGGTCCATAGTGCACATGTACGAGCGTCAGGTCCATAGTGCACATGTACGAGCGTCAGGTCCATAGTGCACATGTACGTACATCAGGTCCATAGTGCACATGTACGTACATCAGGTCCATAGTGCACATGTACGAGCATCAGGTCCATAGTGCACATGTACGAGCATCAGGTCCATAGCGCACATGTACGAGCATCAGGTCCATAGCGCACATGTATGAGCATCAGGTCCATAGCGCACATGTACGAGCATCAGATCCATAGCGCACATGTACGAGCATCAGGTCCATAGTGCACATGTACGTACATCAGGTCCATAGTGCACATGTACGAGCATCAGGTCCATAACGCACATGTACGAGCATCAGGTCCATAGTGCACATGTACGAGCATCAGATCCATAGTGCACATGTACGAGCATCAGGTCCATAGTGCACATGTACGAGCAACAGGTCCATAGTGCACATGTACGAGCATCAGGTCCATAGTGCACATGTACGTGCATCCAGTCCATAGCGCACATGTACGTGCATCAGGTCTATAGCGCACATGTATGAGCATCAGGTCCATAGTGCACATGTACGAGCATCAGATCCATAGTGCACATGTACGTACATCAGGTCCATAGTGCACATGTATGTGCGTCAGGTCCATAGTGCACATGTACGAGCATCAGGTCCATAGTGCACATGTACGTGCATCAGGTCCATAGTGCACATGTACGAGCATCAGGTCCATAGTACACATGTACGAGCATCAGGTCCATAGTGCACATGTACGTGCATCAGGTCCATAGCGCACATGTACGAGCATCAGGTCCATAGCGCACATGTACGAGCATCAGGTCCATAGCGCACATGTATGAGCATCAGGTCCATAGCGCACATGTACGAGCATCAGATCCATAGCGCACATGTACGAGCGTCAGGTCCATAGTGCACATGTATGTGCGTCAGGTCCATAGTGCACATGTACGAGCATCAGGTCCATAGTGCACATGTACGTGCATCAGGTCCATAGTGCACATGTACGAGCATCAGGTCCATAGTACACATGTACGAGCATCAGGTCCATAGTGCACATGTACGTGCATCAGGTCCATAGCGCACATGTACGAGCATCAGGTCCATAGTGCACATGTACGAGCATCAGGTCCATAGTGCACATGTACGAGCATCAGGTCCATATTTCCCATGTACGAGCGTTAGGTCCATAGTGCACATGTACGTACATCAGGTCCATAGTTCACATGTACGAGCGTCAGGTCCATAGTGCACATGTACGTACATCAGGTCCATAGTTCACATGTACGAGCATCAGGTCCATAGTGCACATGTACGAGCATCAGGTCCATAGTGCACATGTACGAGCGTCAGGTCCATAGTGCACATGTACGAGCGTCAGGTCCATAGTGCACATGTACGAGCGTCAGGTCCATAGTGCACATGTACGTACATCAGGTCCATAGTGCACATGTACGAGCATCAGGTCCATAGCGCACATGTACGAGCATCAGGTCCATAGCGCACATGTACGAGCATCAGGTCCATAGCGCACATGTACGATCATCAGGTCCATAGCGCACATGTACGAGCATCAGGTCCATAGCGCACATGTACGAGCATCAGGTCCATAGTGCACATGTACGAGCATCAGGTCCATAGCGCACATGTACGATCATCAGGTCCATAGCGCACATGTACGTGCATCAGGTCCGTAGCGCACATGTACGTGCATCAGGTCCGTAGTGCACATGTACGAGCATCAGGTCCATAGTGCACATTTACGTACATCAGGTCCATAGCGCACATGTACGAGCATCAGGTCCATAGCGCACATGTACGATCATCAGGTCCATAGCGCACATGTACGTGCATCAGGTCCGTAGTGCACATGTACGAGCATCAGGTCCATAGTGCACATTTACGTACATCAGGTCCATAGCGCACATGTACGAGCATCAGGTCCATAGTGCACATGTACGAGCATCAGGTCCATAGTGCACATGTACGAGCATCAGGTCCATAGTGCACATGTACGAGCATCAGATCCATAGCGCACATGTACGTGCATCAGATCCATAGCGCACATGTACGTGCATCAGGTCTATAGCGCACATGTATGTGCATCAGGTCCATAGTGCACATGTACGAGCATCAGATCCATAGTGCACATGTACGTACATCAGGTCCATGGTGCACATGTACGTGCGTCAGGTCCATAGTGCACATGTACGTGCATCAGGTCCATAGTGCACATGTACGTGCATCAGGTCCATAGTGCACATGTACGAGCGTCAGGTCCATAGTGCACATGTACGAGCGTCAGGTCCATAGTGCACATGTACGTGCGTCAGGTCCATAGTGCACATGTACGTGCATCAGGTCCATAGTGCACATGTACGAGCATCAGGTCCATAGTGCACATGTACGAGCGTCAGGTCCATAGTGCACATGTACGAGCGTCAGGTCCATAGTGCACATGTACGTACATCAGGTCCATAGTGCACATGTACGAGCATCAGGTCCATAGTGCACATGTACGAGCATCAGGTCCATAGCGCACATGTACGAGCATCAGGTCCATAGCGCAAATGTACAATCATCAGGTCCATAGCGCACATGTACGAGCATCAGATCCATAGCGCACATGTACGAGCATCAGGTCCATAGTGCACATGTACGTACATCAGGTCCATAGCGCACATGTACGAGCATCAGATCCATAGTGCACATGTACGAGCATCAGGTCCATAGTGCACATGTACGAGCATCAGGTCCATAGTGCACATGTACGAGCATCAGATCCATAGCGCACATGTACGTGCATCAGGTCTATAGCGCACATGTATGAGCATCAGGTCCATAGTGCACATGTACGAGCATCAGATCCATAGTGCACATGTACGTACATCAGGTCCATAGTGCACATGTACGTGCGTCAGGTCCATAGTGCACATGTATGAGCGTCAGGTCCATAGTGCACATGTACGAGCGTCAGGTCCATATTTCCCATGTACGAGCGTTAGGTCCATAGTGCACATGTACGTACATCAGGTCCATAGTTCACATGTACGAGCGTCAGGTCCATAGTGCACATGTACGTACATCAGGTCCATAGTTCACATGTACGAGCATCAGGTCCATAGTGCACATGTACGAGCATCAGGTCCATAGTGCACATGTACGAGCGTCAGGTCCATAGTGCACATGTACGAGCATCAGGTCCATAGTGCACATGTACGAGCGTCAGGTCCATAGTGCACATGTACGTACATCAGGTCCATAGTGCACATGTACGAGCATCAGGTCCATAGTGCACATGTACGAGCATCAGGTCCATAGCGCACATGTACGAGCATCAGGTCCATAGCGCACATGTACGATCATCAGGTCCATAGCGCACATGTACGAGCATCAGATCCATAGCGCACATGTACGAGCATCAGGTCCATAGTGCACATGTACGAGCATCAGGTCCATAGCGCACATGTACGATCATCAGGTCCATAGCGCACATGTACGTGCATCAGGTCCGTAGCGCACATGTACGTGCATCAGGTCCGTAGTGCACATGTACGAGCATCAGGTCCATAGTGCACATTTACGTACATCAGGTCCATAGCGCACATGTACGAGCATCAGGTCCATAGCGCACATGTACGATCATCAGGTCCATAGCGCACATGTACGTGCATCAGGTCCGTAGTGCACATGTACGAGCATCAGGTCCATAGTGCACATTTACGTACATCAGGTCCATAGCGCACATGTACGAGCATCAGATCCATAGTGCACATGTACGAGCATCAGGTCCATAGTGCACATGTACGAGCATCAGGTCCATAGCGCACATGTACGAGCATCAGATCCATAGCGCACATGTACGTGCATCAGATCCATAGCGCACATGTACGTGCATCAGGTCTATAGCGCACATGTATGTGCATCAGGTCCATAGTGCACATGTACGAGCATCAGATCCATAGTGCACATGTACGTACATCAGGTCCATAGTGCACATGTACGTGCGTCAGGTCCATAGTGCACATGTACGTGCATCAGGTCCATAGTGCACATGTACGTGCATCAGGTCCATAGTGCACATGTACGAGCGTCAGGTCCATAGTGCACATGTACGAGCGTCAGGTCCATAGTGCACATGTACGTGCGTCAGGTCCATAGTGCACATGTACGTGCATCAGGTCCATAGTGCACATGTACGAGCATCAGGTCCATAGTGCACATGTACGAGCGTCAGGTCCATAGTGCACATGTACGAGCGTCAGGTCCATAGTGCACATGTACGTACATCAGGTCCATAGTGCACATGTACGAGCATCAGGTCCATAGTGCACATGTACGAGCATCAGGTCCATAGCGCACATGTACGAGCATCAGGTCCATAGCGCACATGTACGAGCATCAGGTCCATAGCGCACATGTACAATCATCAGGTCCATAGCGCACATGTACGAGCATCAGATCCATAGCGCACATGTACGAGCATCAGGTCCATAGTGCACATGTACGTACATCAGGTCCATAGCGCACATGTACGAGCATCAGATCCATAGTGCACATGTACGAGCATCAGGTCCATAGTGCACATGTACGAGCATCAGGTCCATAGTGCACATGTACGAGCATCAGATCCATAGCGCACATGTACGTGCATCAGGTCCATAGCGCACATGTACGTGCATCAGGTCTATAGCGCACATGTATGAGCATCAGGTCCATAGTGCACATGTACGAGCATCAGATCCATAGTGCACATGTACGTACATCAGGTCCATAGTGCACATGTACGAGCGTCAGGTCCATAGTGCACATGTACGAGCATCAGGTCCATAGTGCACATGTACGTGCATCAGGTCCGTAGTGCACATGTACGAGCATCAGATCCATAGTGCACATGTACGAGCATCAGATCCATAGTGCACATGTACGAGCGTCAGGTCCATAGTGCACATGTACGAGCGTCAGGTCCATAGTGCACATGTACGAGCGTCAGATCCATAGTGCACATGTACGTGCATCAGGTCCATAGTGCACATGTACGAGCATCAGATCCATAGTGCACATGTACGAGCGTCAGGTCCATAGTGCACATGTACGAGCGTCAGGTCCATAGTGCACATGTACGTGCATCAGGTCCATAGTGCACATGTACGTGCATCAGGTCCATAGTGCACATGTACGTGCATCAGATCCATAGTGCACATGTACGAGCGTCAGATCCATAGTGCACATGTACGAGCGTCAGGTCCATAGTGCAGATGTACGAGCGTCAGATCCATAGTGCACATGTACGTGCGTCAGGTCCATAGTGCACATGTACGTGCATCAGGTCCATAGTGCACATGTACGTGCATCAGGTCCATAGTGCACATGTACGAGCATCAGGTCCATAGCGCACATGTACGAGCATCAGATCCATAGCGCACATGTACGAGCATCAGATCCATAGCGCACATGTACGAGCATCAGGTCCATAGTGCACATGTACGAGCATCAGGTCCATAGTGCACATGTACGAGCATCAGGTCCATAGTGCACATGTACGAGCATCAGGTCCATAGTGCACATGTACGAGCATCAGGTCCATAGTGCACATGTACGAGCATCAGGTCCATAGTGCACATGTACGAACATTGATAATACTCTGCCACCCAAATACTGCCGAGCCTCCCCAAGGAGGGCTGGAGACTTTACCAGGAGGACACAGAAAGGGGACCAGGAAGCCCCAATGGCGGGGATGTGAAACCGGTCCTTCGAGGGCCGAGGTCCTCACGCATTTTTGACACAGCTCAAATTAATTGATGGGTCTCAATCAGGAAAGGTGTGGTCCATAAGGCAGAACTCATTCCGCTCTTCCTCAGTCCATCCTAAACACTGGCATGGATCTGGCCTTCTAAGCCTGGAGTTCGACACCTGTACCCTAGGGGTCCCAGAGCCTTCCCTCCTAATACTTATCCAGTTGTTTCCTTCCAGAGTCACTTCAAGGTCACTTTACATGTCGCAAAGGTCAAAAACAATCTCAGGCAAGTTCTAGTTATTATTAATTTCTAAAGCTTATATCTTACATGATTCTATGATGTGCAGGTTTAAAAGAAAAAGCATCCCCTATATACAAATGACTGAGACACAAGTCCAACAGTAACTTTGAAGCTCTTTAAGTTGTTAAAGAGAACCCGAGGTGGGTTTGAAGAATATTATCTGCATACAGAGGCTGGACCTGCCTATACAGCCCAGCCTCTGTTGCTATCCCAAACCCCCCTAAGGTCCCCCTGCACTCTGCAATCCCTCATAAATCACAGCCACGCTGCTGACAAACAGCTTGTCAGAGATGGCTGTGTTTATCTCTATAGTGTCAGTCTGCTGCTCTCCCCGCCTCCTGCAGAACTCCAGTCCCCGCCTGCATCCCTTCCCTCCCTGCTGATTGGAGGGAAGGGACGGGGGCAGGGACCGGAGCTATGCAGGAGGCGGGGGAGCAGCTGAGACTGACACTACAGATGTAAACACAGCCTCACAGCGTGGCTGTGGTTTTATGAGCGATTGCAGAGTGCAGGGGGACCATAGTGGGGTTTGGGATAGCAACAGAGCCTGGGCTGTATAGGCAGATCCAGCCTCTGTATGCAGATAACATTCTTTAAACACACCTCAGGTTCTCTTTAAGCTTTGGGCTATTACTTTATACCTTAAACTACAGGCGACCTAAGGTCCAACAACAGGGTTATTATGGCCAGTCGCCTCAGGATTAAACTTGAATCCTACCTGAAGCAAATGATCCAAACCGACAAACGTTATTTTTGTTGTGATCCTGTTGAGAATTTACCTTCACTATTGTTGTGTTGTGTTTTGAGAAAAGCTTAAGAAATTTTGTTGCAGAAATGTTGTAAATTGTTAGAATAGATGCGTTGGCCCGGAGATATGATGTGGTTACTGATGTCTGGTGAGCAGTTGGCTCCTCCACCTTTCTTAGAAGAGATGCGTTGACGCGAAGATGTGTGGTTACTGATGGTTGGCCAGCAGTTTGCTCCTCCCTCCAGCAGTGTGACGCTGGCAGTACAGCAGCTATTGTTACTGAGCAACAAGTCACCCGAGCTTCTGTAACTCCAGCTCTATAGAAATAGAAGCTGTTTTTGTTTCTATTGAAGAAATATTTATTAACACAGCAGAACACTGAACAAAGCGGGCTCCTGTGACTCAACACCACATTAGGACAATGGCGAGATCCGGGGGGGGGGGGGGGGGGGGGACATTGCTGAGACTGCAGGCGGAATATCCTCAGAAACATATTACTACCCACGTGCCTTCCTCACAGGAAAACAGCTTTAGTATTACAGATCTATATGGAGTATTCTCCTTCCTGTCTATCCTTCTGTCCTTTCTCTTCTATGCACTCTAATGTATACCTGACCCGAGGCACAGCTACCTGAGGTAAGCACAGAGGTGCAATCATGCTGGAGCCCTCTTTGCATTGTCCCTTCCTCTCCTTGTTTCCCTGCTACCCGTTATCACTCCTTCAGAAATTACATTTGGATAAAATCAAATTTTCTGACAGGAAGAGGCGGTGTTACAGCAATGTTACCGCCCATCACCCTCCCATTCCCACCTCTTAAAGGACAACTGTAAATAATAAAAAAGTTAGATACTCACCTAAGTGAAAGGAAGAACCTGGATCAAAATACTCTGGATCCCTTAGAGTTTTCCAGCTCTTCTCTGCTCCCCTTCGCTCCACCACAGGGCCCCCCTTCCAGCCTCTGACTTAAATGTCAAAGTGGCCCACGGGTGTCCTTGAGAAGGCCATGGAAGAACCCGGATCTCCAAGTACTTCGGAATAGACGACCATCTCCGTACTGCACACAAGCACACATGTGCAGTATAAGCCACTCCGCTTCTGAAGTACTTGGAGACCTGAGTACTTCCAAGGAAACCTGAAGACAGAGCCGGTGGGAGATGTGAACGGGGGCCTGGTGGTGAAACAAGAGGATTCAGAAAGGAACAGGAAGGCTCTAAGTGATCTGGAACCTTCTCTCCTCATTTTAGATTTTATTGGTTACAGTTGTCCTTTAATGGTAGTGAATGGAGGAGGGAATGGGAGGGTGATAGGAGGGAACATCACAGCAAGACCGCCTCTTCCTGTCTGAAAGTTTACCTTTAGCTAAAAGTCCCATTTTTGAAGCAGTGATTATGGGGAATGAGGAGAGGAAGGGACAATGCAGAGGGGGATGTGGATCCAGTGTAAACTTGCCTCAGTGCTTACCTCAGGTAGCCGTGCCTTCGGTCAGGTGTCCTTTAAACTAATAATATACCTGTCCGGAGACCATTAGAGACCTAGATGTACATTGGCCGGAATATGCAGAAACCTCCATGTCACTTGGAGGGTGTGTGCCGGATAGAGCCTGGCTTCCATGTAGAGAGGGTCGCCGTTATCTTATTGTATGCTTTGTTACCTCTCATTAATGGTCATATTTAGAGACCTGATAAGGCTGATAATGGCTATGATGATACTGGAATGTAATCTGCACTTCATGTATGTGTAACATTGGGGAGGGGGAACTAATTCCTGGCTGCGCTGACTGAAGGTCGTTTCCCAGGCAGCCACCTGATGCCCCGCCTCCCCCCAGCCATCACTTCCTGTAACCTCACTGATGTGCTGTATTGTCACCGCAGCCTGCAGAAATATGCTTGTAAGTTGTTATATATAAATGTTATGTTGTTTCTCGTTATTCTATGTTGGGACTGTTAACATTTTCAATAAAAGAGTATTGAAGGAAACAACCTCTCAATATATTTTTGTTTTCAAGTGGGAGGAATATGGAGGCTGCCATATTAAGCAGGGCTGTGGAGTCGGTACAAAAATCCACCGACTCCGACTCCTCAGTTTAGGATCCCTCCGACTCCTCTAATTTGCATATGACAATCTTGTTGATTGAAAGTATGTAATGTGAAATTCTTCTCTTAACTGCCAATGTTTAGGAATTTTAACCACTTCACCACTGAGGGGTTTTACCCCCTGAGCACCAGAGCAATTTTCACCTTTCAGCGCTCCTTCCATTCATTCGTCTATAACTTTATCATTACTTATCGCAATGAAATGAACTATATCTTGTTTTTTCTGCCACCAATTAGGCTTTCTTTAGGTGGGACATTATGCCAAGAATTATTTTTTTCTAAATGTGTTTTAATGGGAAAATAGGAAAAATGTGGGGAAAAAATAATTATTTTTCAGTTTTCGGCCATTATAGTTTTTAAATAATGCATGCTACTGTAATTAAAACCCATGAAATTTATTTGCCCTTTTGTCCCGGTTATAAAACCATTTAAATTATGTCCCTATCACAATGTTTGGCGCCAATATTTTATTTGGAAATAAAGGTGCATTTTTTTCAGTTTTGCGTCCATCCCTAATTACAAGCCCATAGTTTATAAAGTAACAGTGTTATACCCTCTTGACATAAATATTTAAAAAGTTCAGTCCCTAAGGTAACTATGTATTTTTTTTAATTGTAAATTTTTGAATTTTTGTTTAATTACAAAAAAAAAGGGGGAGTGTGGGAGGTAATGAGTTAATTTTTTGTGTAAAAATCATTTATTTGTATGTGAAAAATGTGTAGGGTGTAGTTTACTATTTGGCCACAAGATGGCCACAGTAACTTTTTGTTTTAATGCGACCTCCAAGCGTCCTTCCGGAAGCTTGGAGGAAGTATAAGGAGGCTGGACACGTGAGTTTTTTCTCACAATGATCGCACTGCCCATAGGAGAGCAGCGGATCATTGTGGGGCTTAGATCAACGAACGGGAATGGATTTTCCCGTTCATTGATCTCCGGGCGAGCGGGCGGCGGCGTGTTTACTAGCGGCGGGCGGCGTGTTTACGAGCGGGAGCGCGGACAGCGTCGGGTACACGGAAAGTACGGATTTCTCCGTCCCTGGGGGTTAAAGGATGGAAAAAGGGACGGAGAAATTCGTACGGGCGGGGGTAAAGTGGTTAAAAGACAACTAAAATGATAAGGATATGTAGACTGCCATATTTATTCCCTTTAGTCATAGAGTAAAACTAGTCCTTGGTAAAAGGTACAGACCGGAACAAAGAACATCTATCAGGCCCTAGGCAATGTAACTGTGGGTACATGTAAGAGTGATGTGCAGGTACTCTGCAGGGGAATAAGAAGATTCTTCCTCTATTACACATTCTTCATGCACAATCTGAACATCTATCAGGCCCTAGGCAATGTAACTGTGGGTACATGT